>NC_079217.1:48322806-48647806 GCF_029633865.1 Lampris incognitus | reverse complement strand
TCAGAAGCAGCGTGAGAGGGGAATATTTCGACTCAGAAATCGAAAGTCCATTTCAGATATGTGAAATGGGGTATAGTAACTCAACCTTTCAGGATCCACCGTCATGTGGGCAGGCTTTCTGGGACAATAACCTCTCAGGGTCCACCGTCATGTGGGCAGGCTTTCTGGGACAATAACCTCTCAGGGTCCACCGTCATGTGGGCAGGCTTTCTGGGACAATAACCCCTCAGGGTCCACTGTCATGTGGGCAGGCTTTCTGGGACAATAACCTTTCAGGGTCCACCGTCATGTGGGCAGGCTTTCTGGGACAATAACCTTTCAGGATCCACTGTCATGTGGGCAGGCTTTCTGGGACAATAACCTCTCAGGGTCCACCTTCATGTGGGCAGGCTTTCTGGGACAATAACCTCTCAGGGTCCACCGTCATGTGGGCAGGCTTTCTGGGACAATAACCCTTCAGGATCCACCGTCATGTGGGCAGGCTTTCTGGGACAATAACCTTTCAGGGTCCACCGTCATGTGGGCAGGCTTTCTGGGACAATAACCCCTCAGGGTCCACTGTCATGTGGGCAGGCTTTCTGGGACAATAACCTTTCAGGATCCACTGTCATGTGGGCAGGCTTTCTGGGACAATAACCTCTCAGGGTCCACCTTCATGTGGGCAGGCTTTCTGGGACAATAACCTCTCAGGGTCCACCTTCATGTGGGCAGGCTTTCTGGGACAATAACCCTTCAGGATCCACCGTCATGTGGGCAGGCTTTCTGGGACAATAACCCTTCAGGATCCACTGTCATGTGGGCAGGCTTTCTGGGACAATAACCTCTCAGGGTCCACTGTCATGTGGGCAGGCTTTCTGGGACAATAACCCTTCAGGATCCACTGTCATGTGGGCAGGCTTTCTGGGACAATAACTTCTCAGGGTCCACCGTCATGTGGGCAGGCTTTCTGGGACAATAACCTCTCAGGGTCCACCTTCATGTGGGCAGGCTTTCTGGGACAATAACCCTTCAGGATCCACCGTCATGTGGGCAGGCTTTCTGGGACAATAACCCTTCAGGATCCACCGTCATGTGGGCAGGCTTTCTGGGACAATAACCTTTCAGGATCCACTGTCATGTGGGCAGGCTTTCTGGGACAATAACCCTTCAGGATCCACCGTCATGTGGGCAGGCTTTCTGGGACAATAACCTTTCAGGATCCACTGTCATGTGGGCAGGCTTTCTGGGACAATAACCTCTCAGGGTCCACTGTCATGTGGGCAGGCTTTCTGGGACAATGTAAAAGGTGACGAAAAGCTTCAGTCCAACCCCACCGTTATGCACTCCAGAGTGATCAACAGGATTCAGCATGATGGGCTTGCCCAATTAAGAGAAACCACTCCAGATGATATGGGACATTATCCCACAACGTTTCAGACGTTTACATCTTTCTGTCCATCTCAGCAATTGATTAGCTAACCTTAGTGCCCTCAGTATACCAATAGAGAGGATGGATGCCATCTAAGACCCTAGTGAAGATTTGTTTTTCCTTTATTTGAATCGTTTTGTGCTGTACTGTGTTAATGGATTCCCAGCAATCTCTCTGCCACACTGTCATCAGTATTCACACCTTCATGGATCAACCTCAGTCCTGACTTTCCAGGGGTTTTTTCCAATCATACTAAATGATGCAAGACAGTTTTACAGTGGCAGGGATATGATTTAGTTTATTACACCCCTAGGTCACATATGTCTTAGGGACTACACACACACACACACACACACACACACACACACACACACACACACACACACACACACACACACACACACACACACACACACACACACACAGTTGTCAGGCTTTTCTATTGAATTTTTGAACCATCATAAACTTAACTTGGATCAGCGGCATGTCTCACCTTTACGGCTCTAACACGAGGGAATCAGACTCTATACCACCTCCAACCACACACAGCTGCTGGGTTTGTCCTTACAAGTCATACTCCGGTAACCGTATAGTCACAGTTACCAGCAATCAGCAACACTTTGTCGTTTCATCTTATTTCATGGACTTGCGTATATGAAATGAAACAAAATGAACGTTTCCCCCAGACAGCAGTACGACACAAAGATAAAAACACACCCCAAAACTACAAGAACACATATATCCAAAACTAACACATATATCTAAACTAAATAAATAAATAAATAAATAAATAATCACTGTCCAGGAGAACGAACACCAGCCAGGATGATTGTCGGAACTGCCGGTCTGCATGGGCTAGCAGTTAGCTTAGCCTGCCCCGCTTCCGCGTCCTGTCAGACCGCCCTCGGTGCGTCCTCCTCGGGCACAGCTCCAGGCAGGCGCCGTGGTCCCTGGGCCCACCGGACAAAGTAGACCAAGCTCTCCCAGCCAGATAGATACCCCTTCACACACCTCCCCGCACTCCACACGACGACTTCAGAAACACCACAGTCGACGCCAGGTGAGGTCGCTGCCTCACCTTATAATGACTTCTCCACTTAAAGGGATGAAAAATGCAGCATTAACGCATGCATGGGTCGGCAGCTTGTTATATTGTGAGCCCATAAGAACAGTTTCTGGCTTTTTAGACCATTTATAAGATAGTTTTGAGCATATTTGTATCACTGTTCTACTGTCACTAGGAGGCTCCATGTTGTCAACTGCAAAAGTGATGCATGATGTCACACGGGCTGGATTCTGAGAACCTCCACAGGTGTCCTGGTTCTGAGCCAAGATGGTGTCACTGTGATCAGTTGCGCTTCTCTCTCATCCACACAATGTAGGCGGGGGGGCTTAGTGGTTAACGATTTGTTTTGTACATCCCAACCCTTTAAATATTGAACTCATCGACATGTACAAGGTCATGGCACATCATTGGGAAGTTGGTGTCGTCATATGGGCAGGAAATCAAAGAAACAACTGTTGGTAGGCTCACAGGCTAGCGTGTTAGAACCAGAATCCAAGATGGAGATCCCTGGTGAAAAGTCATGTGATTCCTTGGATAGTGAATGTAACTCTGCAACCAGTCAATATCTGTCATCACCAAGTAAACATAGCAAGAAAACATAGCAGTTCTGATAGTTATTTCAATGAAATATTCCAGGCCTATCAGCCACTTACAGGCATCGGTGTCATTTACACTGGGGATGCTGGAGACAAATCCCCATCACGTTTTGTCCTGGCCCATTTCGTCCCCACCACTTTTTTGAAAGCCTGTATTTAGTTGAACTTAATCATGAATAAACTCAAGTTGGTACATATCATGGCCTTAAGAGAGAGGCTGATGGGTAAATCTAAATCTAAACACTGGCATTGCTGCTGTGCACTTTTATCTATGCAAAACAATGTAGCTTCACTTTTCTTTTTTCCCCTTTTCTCCCCAATTGCACCGGGCTAATTACCCCACTCTTCCGAGCTGTCGCTGCTCCGCCCCCTCTGCCGATCCGGGGGGGGAGGGCTGCTCACTACCACATGCGTCCCCCGATACATGTGGAGTCACCAGCCGCTCCTTTTCACCTGAAAGTGAGGAGTTTCACCAGGGGGACGTAACGCATGGGAGGATCACGCTCCCCCACCACTCCAATTCCCCCTCCCCCCTGAACAGGTGCCCCGGCCGACCAGAGGAGGCGTTGGTGCAGCGACCAGGACACATATCGACATCCGGCTTTCCACCCGCAGACACGGCCAGCTGTGTCTGCAGGGGCGCCCGACCAAGCCGGAGGTAAAACGGGGATTCGAACCGGCGACATGTAGATTTACTTCAGACACAAACACACCCCCAGGGAGATAACGTCATGTCAAAAAAGTGATCGTCTGCCAAAATATGATTGCTGTCCACAAGCTGTATCACTTTATATATTGAAATATTCAGTTTTTATATTCATGTAAACATGCATTCACAAGGTATTGTCGTTAAAAAGTAGTTGAAGTGACTCCGAGGCAGAAACGGCCTCTCACTCACAAGGTAATAGCTGCAATCATTTTGTTGGCAAGTGCAAAACGGCCTTTTATGGGTTGTATTGCAGCCGATTTGTATATTGGCATATAAAGCAGGGACAGGATAATGAACTGCATCGGTCGTTCTGACAGCCCGAGCATACACCATAGTTTGGTTTCAGCCGCCTCTGGGATGCACTTCATCTCTTCTAGGGCCTGCAGTGCACTTGGACATCGGTGTGTAACGTCAGCAGGTTTGAGGGCTGACAGTGGATGCCAGTTCTACCAGCGTCAACCTTGTTGATGTCGGCACTGATGACAAGAGTACTTTTTACCAATGTGCTGCACTATGGCTGGAGTAGCGGTATCCATGGGTCTAGCGAGGTCTCCGTGTTAGGTGGTGTGCTTCACACACATAACCGAGACATTTATGTGGCTTTCATGAACTTTTTATCGTTTTACATGACAGCAGCCGGGAACCGCCAGGGCCCTCTAGGCCATCAGAGAGGGGCTATTTTTTTTCTACCCCATTTTTCCCTCCCCAATTGTACTTGGCCAATTAACCCACTCTTCCCGGTTGCTGCTCCACCCCCTCTGCCGATCCGGGGAGGGCTGCAGACTGCCACATGCATCCACCGATACATGTGGCGTCGCCAGCCGCCTTTTTCTTTTTTTGTCACTCGACAGTGAGGAGTTTCACCAGGGATAAGTAGCGCGTGGGAGGATCACGCTATTGCCCCCCTCCAGTTCCCCCCTCACCCCCGAACAGGCACCCTGACCGACCAGAGGAGGCGCTAGTGCAGCACCATGGTTGCAAATTTTTCTTATCCAGGCTGTTTTCAAGATGAAGTTTTCATGAAAAATTGGAGTTAATCGACAAAGGATGACCTACACCAGAGCTTAATTTGTTAAGTTATTTAAAATCTAATAGGTTGTTTACATGTGACGTCACGAACTACAGACGGAGGGCAGGAAGTGATTTTCTATGTAGGAAGCACTGTCACAAACTTTCGACATGCCAATGTTTGGCGTCGTTAACTGAGAAACCACAAGGAGTTTTCACTGAGTACCAAAAGTTGCTGTTCATGGGGGGGTGTGCAAGGAATTGACCGAAAAGGCCGGAAAAAATGGCTTGGGGACCGCCGTCTGCGGTCGGGAGGAGCGGAGTCGGATAACGGGCGTGTGTGCAGTGACCACTTCGTCCAAAAAAAAAATAAAAAATAAAAAAATCGCTCTTCATAACATAAGGATCATGTCCAACATATCTTACTTTGTGTTTCTACCTTTCTCTCGTGATATTGTCTAAACTAGCACAGTTCGGGCTAAACTAGCGGCATCTCGTCCATTCTGCTTTTCACTTCCGGCCCACCATCTGAATCTGGCGCGTCATCAGAATCACGTGACTGCAAGCAAGCTGTAGGCTACCGAGCCAGCGGATTCTATTCTGCCCTCCGCTGCCATTGGTGCTTACAAGGTTTGTTTGGGAAAACAGGCATCATGCCGAACTGGCCAATCTGTCAATTTACCAACTCAGGGGTCATTATGCACATTTACTGTAACACACACACACACACACACACACACACACACACACACACACACACACACACACACACACACACACACATATGTTAGGCTGCTCTGTCATTCTAACAATCTAATAATATGATGTGTTAACAACATGGCTTAGTTGTGGCGGTGGGCACCAATGTGCCGTGATTGCTGTTCTGTGTCCATGGGTGTGAAGCTGTTGCTGATGGTTGCTTAGCTGTGTGCGCGGTGTCATGATGTGGAAACTTACATGACCTCTTGCTGGTGTTGTGTGGTAGGAGGGGGTGGCTGTCATGTGTTTTGCACCCCGGCCTGTTGTCACCATGCTGAAGTGTACCCAGTAGCTGTTTGTAGGGAGGATTTGGTTCTTGCTTTATAGGGTTAGAGGTTTTTGGTGTTGGTGATACCTCTCGCTCTCTCCGGGCTGCTTGCTCATTGTATTGCTAAGGCCGGACTAGCGTCTTAGCTTTTGTTTCAGAGCTGGGATTGTCAGAAGTAATGTTTACCGTGCCATTGGAGACGACTAAGTAAGCCAGGCTGGTAGCTCGCTTTTTTTCCCCTGACGAGGGAACGGGGGTCAGAGCGCCAGGTTTAAGTTTCACTGACAGTGACTTTCAAAACACTAGAATAAAAGACAAATTATTCTACTACCTCACCATGATGGCAGGAGTGGCCGGTGGCAGTACAGTGGCCCAGTGGCTAGCACTGTTGCCTCACAGCAAAGAGGTCCTGGGGTCGAACCCCAAACCATCACAGATTCTCTCTGTGTAGAGCTTGCATGTCCTCCCCGTGTCTCCGTGGGTGTCCTCGTGGTGCTCTGGTTTCCCCCCACCATCCAAGACATGCCTGTTAGGTTAATACCCCTATCTGTGCCCCTGACCAAGGCAATAGGAGAGAAGAACAGACGTTAGTGGCCGGAGTGGCCGGTGGCAGTACAGTGGCCCAGTGGTTAGCACTGTTACCTCACATCAAGATGGACCTGGGTTCGAACCCCAAGCCGCCACGGGTCCTGTTCTGTGTGGAGTTTGCATGTTCTTCCCGAGTCTGCGTGGGTTCCCTCCAAGTGCTCTGGTTTTCTCCCACCATCAAAAAGACACGCAGGTTAGGGTTACTACTGTGCCCCTGAGCAAGGCAAATGAAAGAAGAACTGTAGTTGGTCCCCCGGTGCTGCAGCTGCCCGCTGCTCCTATACAACAGGATGGGTTACATGCAGAAGACACATTTCACTGTACCCAAACAACTACACAATGACAACAATAAGGTGGCTTTCTGTCTCTTTCGCTTCTTTCTTCTTTGTGATGTGTTGTGTCACCCCTCTAAGCAGGTTAGATGGGTGACACAACACATCAGCATCATAACAGCATTATAGCATCATAACACGTAAAAAAGTGCAAGCGGCTTTTAAAGGCGATGCTTAAAGGGACATCCTTTAAATCTATGGGCACTGTATGGCCCATTGAAAAAAGATATGAACACATCGAACCTGTTGTTGTCCCCAGCACTTTTCATAACATACTGATGCCGGTGCTTACAAACAAGCATGACACCACTTCCCTTAAAATCTCAACTGTAGAGAAAGACACCGAGGAACATCTAAAGCGATGGGCACTTTGTCTGCAACAGCTGGGGAGCTCCTAACTCAGCTGAACATGCAAGAATGGAAGATCAATAACCTTGAAGGTGAGGTGCAGCAGCTACCATAGGAGGGATATTGAGCTCAGAGAAAGTGTTTTGGAGATGCGGCGTTACAGCCACAGGTGGTGTCTGAAGATGCAAGGTGTTTCAGAGTCGGCTGGAGAGAATATCAGGTGAGTCACTACTGACATTATTGATATATATATATATATATATACGTGCATATCAGTACAACGTACAACATTATATAGTGGTACATGGCATCGGGAAAAGCCGAACCGACGGCTCCCACTGCACGATCATTATGCGCTTTACTATGCATCTCTGTCACAACATAATATGGAAGGAAGCCAAGGACTCCAAATCTCTCAAAAATATCTACAAGTTTTGCATTAAAGAACTACTGACTCCACAAGACCAAGTGGCCGAAGAAAAATCGTGGCCTCTGGTGAAGAAGGCAAGAGAAGAAGGGAAGAGGGCATCGTCCCTTCGCATATATTGATGGCAAGAAGCGGGCCCGTTATGGTACAAAGGAAAATGTCTGGCTCTTCTCGCTGGTTATGAGATTGGGGCGTCTGACTGTAAAGTGTATCTAACTATGAGGAAGCATTAATGCCCACTAGTCTACTCGTTTGTTTTGTACGTTTTACCTAGATGGGTTCTCAACTTGTTAACCACTTCTGTCCTGATTAGGATTGTTAAACTTTTCTGCTTCACTTACAGGGTTCTTTGACATGTTGTCCCACTATTTATCTCACTATCCTTGTCAGTTACTAGATTTGTATGTAGCGTTCTTCATTTTTGTTTTTTTACAACTCTATCCAGGAAATTGAATTATGCTCTTTACATATTTTCTCCCTGTTGTGGTTCAACCCCCTGCTCGGCTCTCTGGCGCCACCGTGAGGTCACGAAGCACATCTCCATCGTCTGTCTCTGAAACACCAGGCACGTCTCGCATCGACACAATCAACAACAACGCACCTGTGCAATCTACAACCACCACACCTGCGAGTGACCAGCTCATCACCAACCTACAAGACCCCAGCCGACCCACTGTGTCGTCGCCAGAGTGTGCTCAAGCGGCAGTCGGTAACGCTGTCTAGCCCAGCGTTTCCCAACCCAGTCCTCAAGGACCCCCTATCCTGCAGATTTCCATTGTACCCTGTATAGGTAGCCCTGCTTGTACTTACTCAACCAATCATGTCACATCACTTAATTATGCAAGGTGTGCAACATCTGACATAATTCATTGCTGATTGGTTGAATAACTACAAACAGGTACGTATTCAGGGTTGCAAAGAAAATCTGCAGGATAGGGGGTCCTTGAGGACTGGGTTGGGAAACACTGGTCTAGCCTACCTTTACTCGTGCCTTCTAGCCAAATTGTCAACCCAGGTTTTCCTTCGTGTTTCCTTCGTGTCTTCTGGTGCCCTGCTCAATCCTGTTTTCCCTGTCTCCTCGAGAACCCCTCCAGCTCTGCCCCCTCCCGCGAACCCCAACCTCTCACTGGGAACTCCCGGCTTTTGGATCTGGACCTCTAAAGGACCCACCCTCTCTCTCACGGATTGCGAACCCTGGAAAACCCCGTTCGGACCTCTCTTGGATCACGGACCACGGACACCTTTGCCTGCACGCACATTTCATACACTGGACACGTCATTTACATACCGCACCACACAGCCTAGACACACAACCCGCTGGTCATCGCACATAGTTTAGACACGCACCCCACAAACAAGACGTTTCTCCTTGTTTAGTCTTGTTAATAAATCCGCCCTTCCGGCGGCTAGAGGTTCCGCTGCCTCCTAACTGCCTCTTTCGGTTCCGCTCCGGCCGTTGCCATAACACTCTTAACTCCAGGGGGCGCTTGGAGACGATACCGAGGCTTTTTTTGTATCGTAAACACAGTAAGGCAGGATGCCTTAATGCATGCTCAGTAATCCAGGTAATAGAATCAACATTGTGTTTCTCTGTCTACAGGATGTAAAGCACCATGTGGTTCCTTTCTCGGTTCATCCCTTAATGGCGTCCAGTCTGTGTACAAACAGAGAAGTCATACAGGGATGGTGGAAGCTTAACAATGTGCCTCTGAAAGAGCTTCTATTAGCAGAGGGTGTTCAAACGTTAGCAAATGTCTTTGTACGAAATGATTTGGGCCATGGAAATAGGTGGGGATTTTTTAAAGTTTAAAGTCAGGGAGACAGCTGTCTTAAAGTCATAAGACGTTAGAGAATATAGAGAATGTTGGAGAAGTGGCGTGAAGGAACAAGCTCTGTAGTCTTATAAAGGTTTTATCTGAACAGCAGTCAGGACTCAAAGTTTTACAAATTGAACTGGATTAATTATACATAGAATTGGCAAAAGGCACTTTTGTGCAGTCTAGGGCAAAATGGATAGAGGAGGGCGAAAGGAGCACCACCATTTAAAAAAATTTTTTTTTGGCCCTGGAAAAAATTGAACTACAAAAGAAAGTCACTCCCGGCCCTGATGATTAATGATGTTATTTTCAAGGACCGGGAAAAAAAAGAAAAAAAGATTTCAGACGTTGTCAGTTTATTTTATGAGAATCTGTACAAATCCGAATTTGACACAAAACGGTTTCATAACTACATTCAATATATGAGAAATTATTCCCCAGTAGTGCAGTTATTTCTAGAGGCCAACCTGCAGCGCGCCATACAGTCCTCCCCACGTGACTGGCTGTTTACATCCCACGCTTCCCTGCCGGAGCCTGCGCTTCCGCCTGTGGTGGCACTCAAGGGTGCTGCTCCGCTCGCTGACTCCCTCCGCTGGCCTCATCTGTCGTTGCCCCTCTCGCCGGGAGTTTTCCCCATAGAGCATCTCTCCTTGGGTCCTGCTGAGCACTCCTCCATCAACGACCAACTATAGACCCAGAGGTGGTACTGAATCTACGATAAGAGCAACCTTGGTTTCTATTCCACCCTCTCCAACAACAAAATCAGGTATATAGTCAACTCAACAGCAATTACACCCTTTGACTGCATCTACTGTTGAAACTATTGCTATGTTTGGTTTGCTGGATGCGAGGTCCCTTGCTAACAAGACTTTTTTTTATGCCAAGATTGTATCATGACCAATAATATTGATTTTTTTTGTTTCATTACTGAGTCCCGGTTAAGCCCTGGATACTCTATCCCGCTAACTGATGCATGTCCCCCCAATTACTCCTGTTTTAATCAACCAAGACTTTCCGGCCGTGGAGGTGGGGTAACTGTCCTTTTAATGATGCTCCCCTGTCTCTCTTAATACCCTTTCTTCTTTCGAATCTCTGGGTTTTCTTTTAAATTGCCACCATCTGATACTCAGTATTTTAATTTGTAGTCCACCTTAGACTAACACTAGATTTTTTTCAAGAATTTTCTGAACTTCTTTCTTATTATGGGAACATATGACAGAGTTCTTATCCTTGGTGATTTTAAAAATACATGTTTGTTGACCCTCCACATCTTTCTTTATCACTGATTTTATCAACTTCTCTCAGTCTTGAACAATCTGTTAAGGAGCCATCTCATAATAAGGGGCAAGGGGAGGTGGGATTAGATCAAGGTTCTGGTCATCCTCCGGCTGGACTACGGCAACTCCCTCCTTGCTCGTGCCCCAGCGTCGGCCATCAGACCTCTGGGGCTTGTTCAGAAAGCTGCACCTCGTCTGGTGTTCAACCTCCATGAGTTCTCCCACACAACTCCCCTTCTCATGTCCCTACACTGGCTCCCAGTAGCTACTCGCATCCAGTTTAATACTCTGGTGCTAGTCTACAGGGCAGTGAAAGGAACAGCTCCTTCCTATCTCCAGGCCATGGTCAAGCCCTACACCCCTGCCTGACAACTTCGCTCTGCTGCCTCGGGACGCCTGGCTTCCCCGTCGCTCAGAGGCTCTTGCTGCCGATTGACCCGGTCACGGCTCTTTTCTGTCCTGGCCCCACAGTGGTGGAATGAACTCCCCACTGATGTCAGGACAGCAGAGTCGCTGCCCATCTTTCGGCGCAGGTTGAAAACTCACCTCTTCAAGAACTACTACCCTGTTACTTGCTCTTAGCAATTATTGTATTCACTCATTAAAAAAAAAGTCTTTCTTGCACTTTTACTTTAGCACTGGTTTTGCTCTTAGATGCTTGTTTAGAGAGAAGATGCACTTATGACCTCTGATGACTAGTAGTTCTCCTGATTTCCTATGTTAAATGCACTTATTGTAAGTCGCTTTGGATACAAGTATCGGCTAAATGACCGTAATGTAAATGTAATGTAATCAAGGATCGACTCTGAGCCCTTTGGTGTTTGAAATGGTGATGGACAGGTTGACAGTCGAGATCAGGCAGGAGTCTCCGTGAAATATGATGTTTGCGGATGACACTTTGATTTGTAGTGAGAGTAGGGTGCATGTTGAGGAAAGCCTGGAGAAGCGGAGGTATGTACTGGAGAGAAGAGGACTGAAAGTCAGTAGCAGCAAGACGGAATACATATGCCTGAACGAGATGGAGGACAGCTGAAAGGTGAGGATGCAAGGAGTAGAGGTGACGAAGGTGTAGGATGTTAAATAATTAGGGTCAACTGTTCAAAGCAACAGGCAGTGCGGAAGTGAAGTGAAGAAGAGAGTGCAGGCAAGGTGGTGTGGGTTGAGAAGAGTGTCATGAGTGATTTACGACAGCAGGGTACCAGCAAGAGTTAAAGGGAGGGTTTACAAGATGGTTGTGAGACCAGATATGTAATATGGTTTGGAGGCAACTGGCACTGACAAAAAGACAACTCTGCCTCTGGAGGTGGCAGAGTTGAAGATGCTAAGAGTTTCAGTGGGAGTGATGAAGAAGGACAGGATTAGGAATGAGTATGTTAGAGGGACAGCTCAGGTTGGACAGTGTGGAGACAAAGCAAAAGAGTCAAGATTGAGGTGGTTTGGACATGTGTGGAGGAGAGATGCTGGGTATATTGGGAGAAGGATGCTGAATATGGAGCTGCCAGGGAAGAGGAAAAGAGGAAGGCCAAAGAGGAGGTTTATGGATGTAGTGAGGGAGGACATGCAGGTGGCTGGTGTGACAGAGGAAGATGCAGAAGACAGGAAGAGATGGAAACGGATGATCCGCTGTCGCAACCCGTAATGGGAGCAGCCGAAAGTAGTAGTAGTAGTAGATTTTATCCCTACTTTTAACTGTTTTATTGATTTGGTTTGTTGACCGTGATTTTGTATTTGATTGTCCTCTTGCTTTTTTATTTGTCTTTGTTTGTGAAGTCCTTGACATTTTGAGAGGTGCTTTAGAAATAAAGTTATTATTATTATAATCATTATAATATTATTATTATTATTATTATTATCATTGTTGTTGTTATTGTCATTATTATTACATGTACATACTCAAAACGGCTGCTATGCTTTGGTTCGAAATCAACTCACAAACAAACAAAAAACAAAACACAGTAATGTGAGTCAATAGCCAGAAAAACAATCCAATAGCAATGGACTACATACTAGATGAGGATAAGGATTCAAAGCCAGAATCAAAAAAGAAAAAAAAAGAAAAAAAAGAAGAACAAGGACAGCATTGAACCTCTTAACAAAATCTGGAAAACAAAAGACCAAACTAAAAATCTTCAACTCAAATGTCAAAACCATCCTGCTTCACAGATCTGAAACCTGGAAAACAACCATCAGCATACTCAACAAACTACAGACATCCATCAACCTGTGCCTCCGATGCCTCCTGGGAATCCACTGGCCCAGCACCATCACCGATGCCAGCCTGTGGGAACTCACCAAACAAGAAGCAATAGGGATCCAAATCAGAAGGGGAAAATGGGGCTGGATAGGTAACACACTCAGAAGACACAATACATCAATCACAAAGCAGACTCTTACAGGGCAGAGGGACGGGACGAAGACCTAGAACCACCTGGAGAAGACGCACAGAACAGGAGATGAAGACAGATGAGCTGTCATGGCAGCAACTGATCAGAGAGCACAAGACCGGAGAGGATGGATGGGGTTTCATCAATGACCTGTGTTCCTTAGGGAACACAAGGGCCCAAGTAAATAAACAGCATACATGCGTTGGACACTACATTTTCAGTTGTATTGAGGGAATTTTTGAGAATGCTATAAAGTGAACACATTTTGAACACTGAAACAAAATAGAAGGTGAATATAATGCACTGTAACGAACAGGGAATGACTTTGGACACAACTCTGGAATTTACTTTTCCTCTACGTTCAATAATACACTAATACATAAATGCTAAACAGACATGCGCTCGCACACACAAACACACATTTTCAACAGATAATCAGACACCAAAACACTCTCCAGTGCTTTAAGCTGTCCTATCTGTACTTGCCAGCTCAACATTGACTATCCAATCAATCAGTCAATCAGTCAATCAATCAATCAATCAATCAAGTTGCATTTGCTTTTCTAGCTGCAACAGCCACTCAAATCGTTTTACAATTGATCAATTCACATGCACGCATGCGCACGCACGCCCACGTGCACACACACACACAGCATACACACACACACACACACACACACACAGCATACACCGATGGCATGGAAGTGTCAGAAATGCTGGTTCTCTGTGACTGAAAGAGGCATGCTGCATCCTGTCACCAGGTCCGTTAGGCCTTGGTTAAAATGCCATTCTGTTTAATGTGGGATTTCTCCCCTTCCTCCCCCGGCCGCTGTGTCAGCGGGGAGGTTGTCAGCTCGGTGGTACAGCATCCTGGTGACTCCTAGTTTGTGCTCCAGTGGATGATGGGAGTCAAACCTTAAGTACTGATCAGTGTGTGTTGGTTGTCAGATACCAGACAAATCTCAGGTATATTTGTTGTTAGTGAAAGTTATGGTATCACATATAAGGGTAGGTGTGTATCTGTCATTCCATGCGATCAGAGTGACAAGCCATTGTGGCAAGAAGGACAAGGCCATATAACCAGGACAGCAAGTTATTAGAAGATACACTTGTTTATGCCCAAAGGTAGGATAAGTGAGAGTCCATTATGTAAGTGTAACCATTATTATTATTATCATTAGCATATCAATCAATCAATCACCCAGTTGAGGTGAGCAATGCCTTGGGCTGATAGATGTCCAGTGGGGAAACTGATTGATTTGTTGATGTCAACGGGAAGTGTTTAATTTAGAAGCATTTGAGCCTGCTCCACAGAAAGGAAGAGGGGACAATTGATTACCAAAAAAAGAAACATACAATTCTAACTTTAACACGTAGTTTCATCTCATTTTCAAACGTATCAAGCTTACATGTTCCTCTCTAAACTGAGGTGTAAAACTGAGAGGAAAGTACACCTTACCACAAACATCTCGCTAAATATAGGCTACACGAGTCAACCACTGTGTTTAGAGCAACTTCCTTCCTGCATGCAGCTCAGCTGTCAATTCAAATATCACAAGCAAATAGCTGAACGTCAGTGAAAAGGTTTTCATTTCTTCAAAATGTGTTTGTAGAGTCAAGAATAATAAACTGGTTTCAACCAAATAACACAATCTAAACGTCTAAGCAAAAATAGCCCTTGCCTATTCATCTCAAGTTTGGTCCTCCCGCCGTCTTTCTCAAGAAACCGGGAGTGCTTTCAAATTAATAAACCAGTGGCGGCTGGTGCTTTTTTTTTGGGGGGGGTGCAACTTACCTTGGCGCAGCACACCTGACAGCTGCTTTAATGTCCACAAAGACACAGATTTATTAAGAAGGACAATGTAGCCCAGAGAGTTTATCAGGGTTCGTAGACGGCGGATGACTGACAGTCGAGACGAGGCGTGGTGGTGGGTGTGAACATGATTGACAGCCACGAGAACTGTCCAATCACATTAGAGGAAAAAAACATTAAAACAATACCAATTCGCTGCCAATAAAAGTGGGAGTGTCCGGGGCGCACAGAAGTGTGCCCCATGGGAAATCTGAAGAAACCAATCAGACAGCAGCCTCAGGTCACGTGCGCACCAAAAGTGTGAGGGCTTACATAAGGTATCGTTTGGGCGGCGCCCCTCACCCAGGAAGTATAGTATGTATTCAGACAGAGATCAACCAAACACCATGTGGAACCAATATTTAATGGCTGCTGACAGGCGCTCACAGAATGAAAAACACATTTCATTTCATAATTATTTGCATTCTATAACTAAATTATATTTAACATGTTTAAGTAGATTTTCATATTGTAGCGAATTCGGGGGGCAACCACAGGAACTGCCGCAAGAGACATCGCTAACCGCTCGACTAAAGGGTCAGACCCGTTGGTCAAGGACCAACGTGTCTACTTATCCATGCACGTTAGAATATATTGATACTTGAAGGGGGCGACGCCCCAGCGCCCTCTACTGGCCACCCTCCACTGTAGCAAACATTCACGACGGTCTGAGGAGGTATTTCTCGGCGAACAAACACGGATGCTGGACTAAGGGAGATGCGTGCCCAGATGGGAGTTACCCCAGAAAACACACTGCATACGTGTTCGGTTTTATTTCATCTTCTTGCATCCTTTCAGCAGTTCTCTCTGAAGTTCCCTTTACCCAGACTGCACTATTGAGGTGCCTACAGATCCGCAGCTTTGTTTGTAATTTTAGCTATTGTCATGGGTAGTTGAGAGCCAATTAAGTATAATTCAACCCCTCCAGTCATTCGAGCAGTTCCACTTAAAGGACATTAGAAACATCTTTTCTATGGAATATTTTCCATTTGTGCACCCAAGGCAATTGGTGGCTCGTCTTATTGGAGGAATTACAGATAACATCTGTGTTAGTTTCTTTCATGTTGTTGTGTACTCATTCAGACCTCCCATCAACAGTATTGAGTTGTACATGCGTTGATGGATCTCTGCTGTCATTTTAGATTATTTTGAGTTGTATGACCGCAGCGTGTTGGCTAGGCTGTGTTGTTACCATGCTGTTCTGCCAACATGCCTGTCGTCAGTTTAGAACGACTCTGTGCCTTGAGGATGTTGCTGAGACCCCTGCTTTAGGGTCTGAGGATGTAATTCTCAATGGACATCCATTGAATGTTTACTAAAAATGTTTAACACACATCTGTCTTCTGTGTGTTTTGGGCATGGATTATTCCCACTTCATAGATTGCAGGAATGTCTTCGCCACATTGTGGATGTACAATATAAAAGGGTTTTCATTTTGTTCTCATAAAATAAACAATAGTTTAAATATATATATATATATATATATATATATATATATATATATATATATATATATATATATATATATCCCCCGCATAGTTCTTGGCTCCAGGCAAAGTAAGGAGGGCCCCCAGGAAAATCTTGCCTAGAACCCCTTGTGGTCTAGAGCCGGGTCTGATTCTAATGTTGCTTGGCAGATGTGTGACCATCGGTGGAGGAATCTCATGCAGTGCAAGTTCCACACGACACGTGGAGCTCTCCAATTTCCTTATAGGATGTGTATCGTTAAAACTTCAGTTAATTGGCCATAAGCTTAATTGAGAATGATTGTGATTTATGTCCCTACTTTATATGCACCTCGGGGTTGTTGGAATCTTTCCACTGGTTAGAATTTACTAATGCTACTTTATTCTGCATTGTTTTGTTGTTTTGCAGAGTTTTGTTAATGTATAGATGCTAACATATCTGATGGTCACCGGATGACGGGACAGCGTCGGCAGAAGTGGGAATTCCTCCAGCTCCTGGATGACCTTTTGATCCAGCTGTGGCCCAGTGCTGTCATCTCCTCACTGCCACCACTCACAGCCCCCAAAATCCAGCCACTACATCTGGCCACAGTTCCCTGGCAACACCATATGTGACCCCCCCTCCCCAGCAACATCCCATGGCATTGCTCATCAATGTGGTGCTGTGAATCCCCAGCGATGACCGGTGTCCCGCACACCTGCTCTACATGTGCTGCAGTCGCCCTCTGACCCGACAGCTAATGAAGTTGTCAAGGGCAGGGCTCGTAAAAGATGCCGTGAAAAGAAAGCCACTGAAGATTTAGATGAAATCGTAGAACTTCAGAAACAAACTCTAGAGATTCAGAAAGAGAAATCACTTTACATTTTAAGACAGTTCACTACCGCAGCTGCACGTATGGCTGCACATTGGAAGGTTTTATTGTAATCAGTTAGTTTCGTTACATTTACTATACATTAACGTATCAATAGAGTGAGATAGTTTCAGTAATTAGTCATAATAGTTTATGTATTATGTATTTATCCATTGTATTATCAATTTATCCATGAGGAAGATGGCTGCGCGAACTCATGTTTGCAGAGGCTTCACCCAGTACCGACTCCATAGCGTCTTGGTCCGGGTCTAGGTCTGAGTCTAACTTTGCGTCACCCTGTGAAGTTTTTATGTTAACCTTCGATTTTTTTTGTTTTCATTTAATGGCTGGGACAGCTGGCGATGGATCGGCTGAGGGAGCCTGGTCCGCTACTTCCGGTGGGCCCAGGGACCACGGCCCTGCCTGGAGCTGTGCCCAAAGAGGAAACACCGAGGGAGGTCTGACAGGATGCGGAAGCGGGGCAGGCTAAGCTAACTGCTAGCCCATGCAGACCGGAAGTACCGACAGTCATCCTGGCTGGCGCTCGATCTCCGGACAGAGGGGATTTTGGATTGTGTTGCACTGAATGGACTGTGTTGTTAACGGTTTGTTTGTTTTTTGTTTTTGCTTTGGTCTCGGTGTTGTATGTGTTTGGTGGTGTCGTTTTTGGAAAATTTTGGATGCGTCATGTTTGTATCTTTTGTGTTGCACGGCTGTGGGCTGGGTGAAACGAAATCTTGCTTCTTTTGTGTACACAAGATAGAATTGACAATCAATTGTTCCTGATTCCTGATTGTTTTAACTAATTTATATTATTGCATTAAACGTTGTGTTTAATTTTATACAGCTGCAGCAGTGTCCTCTCTCTTTTGCTCTGCTGCGCTCCTCTGTGCCTCCCTCGTGTTATCTTCAGCAGCAATGTTGAAGATAACACTAGGGAGTCTGCAGGGTCAGTGCTCACATCAGCTATTGGGGTGACATTATCTTCATTTCCCTCAATGGTCAGGATAAAAACGTGTAGGGTACATGCTGCTGGCTATGACTTTTGCAATAGCGTCTAGTAGTGCCATATCAAGGAAGTGCAGTCATCTCCAATTACATTTAAAAAAACCCAAATGCATGCTCACTTTATACTGATCCAGCTCCGGATGAGTTTCAATCGCTTTCAATGGCTTCGTCAGTGTATGAATGTGTGTGTGAATGGGTGAATGTGAGGCGTACATTGTAAAAAGGTGCTTTGAGTAGTCGGTGGACTAGAAAAGCGCCTCAAAAAATGCAGTCCATTTGTTGAGCTATGTGCATTGTTATGTCTCTTTTGGCGCTCTGTCTGATGACCATTGTCCCGGTCTCTAGAGGGTGGACTGAATCACCTTATAGATGGTACTGGACAGGTAGCGGGTAGGCATTCAGCTTTGCCTTTAGGTCACTCTTTCTGTACACGCGAGTCATGCACTGATCCAGTATTGCCAGTATTAGTGTGTGAAGTACAACTGCTTGCAATTGAAAACTAGCATATACTTTTCTGTTAATAAAAGCCTCCATCTGTGCTGAGGGACCATTGATGGGTTTGTGGGTGCCATCAATACTTCCAATGACACATGGGAAGCCTCCCCTTCTTTCGAACCTCTGAAACAACAGGGTACTGCTCAGCAGATGTAGTTTGTCATCAGCACAGTAAGGTTTTCAACTATTTGAATGACGTAGTGGCCCAACATGCTTTTGCTGGCCCTAAACCGATCAGCCACCCCTCGAAAAGACTATTCGTTTGCCAGCAGCCACAGTATTGGCAGTTTTCACACTTTAACGGTGGGTTCAGTGTGTTGGTTGAGATGTGGTGCTAGCTCTGAAATAAACCAACCATCCATCCATCCACTATCCAAACCACTTATCCTGCTCTCAGGGTGGCGGGGATGCTGGAGTCTATCCCAGCAGTCACTGGGCAGCAGGTGGGGGACACCCTGGACAGGCCGCCAGGCCATCACAGGGCCGACACACAGACACACACACACATTCCCACCTAGGGACAATTTATTACGGCGATTCACCTGACCTACATGTCTTTGGACTGTGGGAGGAAACTGGAGCACCCAGAGGAAACCCACGCAGATACAGGGAGAACATCCAAACTCCACAAAGAGGATGACCCGGTACAACCCCTAAGGTTGGACTACCCCGGGGCTCGAACCCAGGAACTTCTTGCTGTGAGGTAACCGTGCTAACCACTGTGCCACCGTGACACCTGAAATAAACCAAAGGCTGTATCCCCATATTGTATAATTGCACTGAAGTACAGTAACTTTAAAAGAGTAACAGTATTTTCAACTACCTGTCACCTTACCTTAACTTCAGCAACATTTCCATATAGGCCTATGTCTATATCCTTGCTTCAACTCTGGTCAAATGTATCAGAAAGCGCGACCTTAATGTAAAGTCATCAAATTTTCATGACTTCGGTTATGTAGCCCTCTATTCTTCTTGCATGTTTTGGTTTCCATGTCAGTATGCTCTGTGTCACATCGACTAAATCTAGCATGCTTTCCTCTGTAAAATCATCGATAGTAACAGAGGCTGCAGCTAATAAAGTTGCCTTATCAGTCGCCATCTTTGCTTACAGTTTAAGTCAGACGATTTGGAATGTTTACACAAAAACATTCAAATTCAAAACTTCAAAGAAAAGCCATTCTTCTGGAATGGTCACATCAGGTTGCCGAATTTGAACGTAACCTGTGTTTGATCCTACAAATAAAACAAAACACTGACAGTTTAGTAAACTTTGTTCAATCAATGTTCACAAGCGCCTTCTACTTCACAAAGGTACAAATGAATGGTACGGTCATTAGCACGGGAATGGGGGGGGGGGGGGCGGTGCTGGGGGCTGCAACTCCCCCTAGTGGTGAGTGCTCCCTCCCCAGTAGTGGCAGGTGGCTGTGTAACATCTTGGACCCAACAGTATGCCTAACATTTGCTGACGTAAAAAATGCAAATAAATAAATAAATACAATGAAATAAAAATAAAACATACCTTTATTTTAAACAGTGGGCTGGGCTGGAATGTATATTTTTAATAATAAAGTGAGTAAACACTCCATTCCAAATCTGCTACACACGCACCTTACAAACAAAACAATGACAACATACTGTAGAAACCGCGGGAGGTGGTCGCTCATAGGTTGATGCTAGATCCAACGGGGTGTAGGCATGGAAGTAGACGTGATTGGCTGTTTCAGCCGTGATTAGCTGTTGCGTCGGCCAATAGACAGCGCGGAGCCTTGAAGCACACTGCCTTGAAAAAAAACGATGCGCACTGAAACGTTTAGCTAGGTAGCTTACAACTGACCTTAACATTGCCAGATCGTACTGTAACCCTAACCCTAACCCTACCGCCATTGCTATCACTAGCTAACTAACGTTAACTTAATTCGCCCCAACTATTGCTCTGTCTGTCGGTCTGGCAGTCAGTGTGCTTCAAGGTTCCGCGCTGTCTATTGGCCGACGCAACAACCAATCACGTCTACTTCCGTGCCTACACCCGGTTGGATCTAGCATCAACCTTGCTCATACTGTCGGCGGTTTTGCACTGCCTCCGGGGGAGGTGGGAGGGAACTCTGCTTCATGTCATCAAATGCTCACAGCGGAATCGACCAGTATCGACTCGGGGTCCTTCGACTACATATGACGTGCCGGATTATGTTGCTAGCTAGCTTTATAGTTATTTATCTGTGTGTTTTTTTTTACAATCCACGTTGACATAGAGTTGGTTCGTAAAGGTGCGAGGGCCGAAGGCCCGAGCTGCGTCTAAGGAGCGAGGCCGCAGGCTCAGGACCGCCCCCCCCCCCGAGCTGCGTCTAACGTCAATCTACCAATCATACGATTGGTCGATTCAGCTGCGAGCATTTGATGACGTGCAGCGGAGTTCCCTCCAACCTCCCTCCGCACGACGCATACGCCCATTTCACGCCGCGGCCATCTTGGATTAAAAAAAAAAACCAAGTGGTGGGAATTTAGCCACGCCCCCTTCTTTCTCAATCGGAAATCAATGCAGCCGGGGCCAGCAGCAAACATGGTTTGGACTACCAACCTCGAGCACCTACCGTCATTTACCACAATATGAAAACTAAGCTGGATCTTTTCTTTTTCGAGTACTTTCTGCCTCTCCTGTGCCAGTGAGGAGAGACACACACACAGGGCTGTATTCAAAGAAGCTGTTTAACCACAATAAAATAAAAAATAAGATACATTTCATTTTTATACTTTACATTCAATACTTATACATTAGATTGTCCCATCTACAATATTTTCATTCTTTGTCCTTTAACTTTAACAAAACTGTTGGTTCATTTTAAACTAAAATATGTTCAGTCAACTGTCATTCTGTTGTAGCAATAAACTGGAACTCGTTACCAACTCAAATCATCAATTGTTTACTAAACTAAGATAGTGATTGCTCATCTCAAGGTGAGGGCTAAAAAAATGGGACTGTACTGAAATGAAGTTAAATATGTTTCAATCTATCTAAGGTTTGTGTGCACTATTTTCTTGTCAGCTGAATTTAACAAAGGTTTAAAACAGTGGTCCCTGAAAATTTGATAGGAGAGCACACAGTCCACAGTTGGTTGACTGTTCCACTTAGTGAAAGGGGTATGACTCCATCAAAAATGTGGTACTCCTTTATGCATCTTATTGACCGTTCGACGTGTATTCTCAAGCCAGCAATACTCTGTGTGTGTCTGTGAGCTCATCACAGCTAAACTGTCCACTTGGGCCTAAAAATGCAGGGATGACAAGTTTTACATCTATTTCATCGAGCAGGTCTTTGATAAGGAAGCCCTTATTGGCCATGACCTCATCACCTGACTCTAAGAGGCCCAGAACACCTGACCTCTTAGTTATCTCCTTATCAGAAATACATCCTGTGTATAGAGTACTTAACAGGCTAACTGGCCCTGAGGGAGTGATCCCAATTAGGGATTTCAGTGTAGTGTTACTTTTATAATGGGAGTATGTCATGGTGTTCAAAACCTTCGAACTAGCTGTCTCGATGTGGACCTCTGTGCAGTCTAGTATCCCTCTTGTGTTTGGGTAGAATTCCCTGAAAACTGGTGGCATTAGCTCATCTACTGCTGCTCTACTAGGCCATATTGGGAGGGTCCCTAACATAAAGAGCAATAGTTGGCCCACGTCGTACAGTTCCTGCTGACTGTGGTCGGCGACACATTGAATCGTACAGATAAACCCAGAGCAAAAAAGCCCTGCCTCACACGGCACAAGAACAGGAAAAACTGATCAATCAGCGATAAATGCTCTGCATGGAAGCCAGACAAAGAAATGTGTTCTAGGTTATGGCTGTTCCTTTGCATTTGAGTCCATCGCACCATGGACTCTGCAGTAGGCTGTAAAGCTAGGAAGAGTGCTTTGAGGGTGTGGTAATCCTTAAAACCAGTGTAAAACCTGATCAGATTGGGCGCATGCTGGAAGCGTTCTAGACCAAAACACTCACTTTTCAGCTTTTTATTTTCGTCCTCCAGGAAAGCGATGCGTTTCTTTACTGCGTCAAGCTGGTCTTCCACAGAAAGGGGCCTCACGTCGTAGTCATGATCAGGTAGAGTCGCCCAAACCTCACTGGACACATGAGGATATGTCATACATGTGGGAAGCAATATACATCCACACATTTTCCTGTTATCAAGATGATGTGTCAGAACAGAGCTATCCACTATTGAAATATTAGTGAATATATATATATATACCGATTTATCTCTTTCCCTTCTTTGATAGGAGTTGCAGGGTGGTACACAGCAGTATGACATGTTGCTTCCAGCAGTGTTTTCAATGAAGTAAGAAGGGGGCGTGGCTAAATTCCCACCGCTTGGTTTTCTTTTTAATCCAAGATGGCCGCGGCGTGAAATGGGCGTATTCTAGCACCAATCTTCTGCACTGTGGGATCGCAATGGCTGATGGGACTGTTAATGTTAGATTTAAAATAGTGTTTTAATGACGTAGTGTTCATGTTGTGGTTATTATTGTGTTGTTGTTTTGGGGTTTCCACTCAGACTAGGGGACCGTTTACTGACTGACTGATTGTAGGGCCATGACTGGGACTGATGTTGGGGGGGGGGGCTCAGTACGTTGTTGTCAGTTCTGGTCCATGAATAAAAGAGCGCTCCCGGGGTCGTGCGGTGTATGGGGCACGGGAGTTGCGATTAAAAAGAGGTCTTCGCCTCTCGACTCATTCTTCCACGCCGGCTTGCCACAATACTTTTTCGATTTAGTTGGCAGCCCCCCTACTTAAAACATCTTCCCGCGCGCCTGGGTACAATTTGACTGTATTTTTCTACAGCTTTTCACCAACCTCACAACCTGCTCCTTGCATCCCACCCAATTCCCCCTGCCCCCGTGGGTACGTGGTCCGCCTCTCATTTTCGTGGTGACACGGTACTTAAATGAAGAGACAAAGTCTCGGTGGGTGCAGGGGTCTTTATAGACTATCTATCAAACAAAGGGGGCCGCGGCCCAAAGCTCACCAAAGTGAATTGATTTCAGGAGGTTTCAGATAGGCTGTGATTCAGGAGCGCAGTGTCTTGTAGAAAAGATGTTGTTGTTGTGGAATTGAAAGGAAATGTGCCTCACTCAGTTCATAAAGGCCTTTGCTACTAAAAGCAGTTCCCTTTGTGTATTATGATACTTCCCATGGAAAAAAGCTCAAGCTGCGCATAGAAACTGACACGTTTTACTTCAACCACCAGAGAGGAACTTCCACTCTGGTCCACCAACCAGAGAGAAGCATCAAAGATAGTCAGCCGGTGAAAGACACTAATCTAATGAACATCAGAAATCGTCGAGATTGCCACTTTAATGTTAGAAATGGAATTTAATTAATAGATCTGATGTAACCTTATTTAATATATGGATACTACTAAACTATTCATATGAAACAATGAGATAAAGATAAATAAGAGCTAAATTCAAACTCCAAGAGAAACACTAGAAAGACCAAGACGGTCATTATGGCCGTTTTGGATTTTCAAAGTTCAATAACTTTGTAAAAGTAATATTCTGAATATGATTTTTGATCATTGCCAACCAGGGGCGGATCTACAGGGTGGCAAGAGGTGGCAGCTGCCACCTCTGGGACACAGTCTTGCCGCCCCTGTTGCCACCCCATTTATAAATCAGATAATATGTTTTTAAAGTATATTTTATGTACATGCATGGTGAAGGTCAATGAGACCCGCACCAAACTCATCTCAAACAGAAGTCGCCGATTTAGAATCCCCCTCCCCCTCACAGGCGCGGATCTACGGGGTGGCAGCTGCCACCTCTGGGACACAGTCTTGCCACCGCTTTGCCACCCCAGGAAAAAATCTCTAGATCCGCCACTGTTGCCAACATGTCTGGTTACCGACGCCGCTACAGACGCACCATGACTACCGCTGACGCGTTGCAGTATTTACATAAGTTGGACAGCGGCCATTTTAAATTGTTTAAAAATCGTATTAAAAGTTGTTAAAATTGTATTTTTTGGTGTCAGTTAGTTTCTTAACAGACATCATAACATGTGAAATGAATTAATACATCAGTTGGGTATTTATCTTGACAGAATATAGAGTTTAAAAACCGCGGCGGCCCAGGGTCGTTCTAGTAGTTTTTAAGTTCCAGTCGTTGTTTGGGACTGTTTTAATATTTATTTATTTTCAGTTTTTTTTAAACATATCAGGTTTTATAGGCATTGTTACATTTATTGAATTAGTGATATGTGTCTTCCGTTTTTTTTTCAGGTAATATTTTCACTTTTTCAATTTGCTATTCAAATTCGACCATGTCTCTCTGAAGTTTACATTTTTTTAAAATATAGTTGTTAAAATGTCAATTCTGATGTCAGTTAGTTTCATAACAGACATACTAACATAATGCATTAATATATCAATTTGGTATTTATCTTGACAGAATATAGCATTTAAAAACCGGCGGTTATTTTGACCGCCTATGGTCATTTTAGACAGGAGTGAAATCCCGGTCGTTCGCCCATCCCTTAATACTAAGAAAGGGGAAAACGTATTTCTTCAATCATGCATTTCTGTGATACGGGGTGACTACACGATGACCATTTGTTACTACATGGATACAGAGAGGGAGGGAGGGAGACAAGAAAGGGAATATGGTGTAAAGACAGAGTAAGACAGGCTTTAACATTACCCAAAGATGGTCATCTATTTCTGGTGAGAGCTAAGAGAATAATGGAGAGAGACAGTGAAAGAAATTAAATTAAAAATAAAGAATGAAAGAAAATAAAAAGGGGTAACAAAAGAAATGATCTCCGTCCAGCAGAGAAAGCAAAAGCGAGGTGTAAAAATTGAGGGATAGAAGGCTTCGGAGATACGCTGAAGTAGATCAGTAAAAAATAGGAGATTGGAAAGATGAGGGGAGGAGATACAGAGAGGGTGGACGTCTATCTCCAAGGGCTGGGAATGATGGGAGGAAGATAAGAGGTGGAGGAAAAGTCAATACATAGAGAGGTGGGAGGGGAGGCTCCGAGTGAGTGACAGAGAGAAAGAGAGAGAGAAAGAAAGGTTGAGACAGGGAGAGGTGACAAAACAGGTTATTTTATTATGTTTTCAATCCAGGTAATTCACTACAGGTCATTATCTTCCCATCCAATACAAGGTATTATCTCGCGTTTGGTCGCGCGCTGTCCGCAGCTAATCTTCACACTACTGGACCTATCAGCGCAATAATATTTTAGCCCCCCCCCTTTCGCCCCAAAATCTGGCCAATCACTCCCCACTCTTCCGAGCCGTCCGGGCGCTGCTCCACCCCCTCTGCCGATCAGGGGAGGGCTGCAGACTACCACGTGCCTCCTCAATGCTTGTTTGCAGTCACGTGATTCTGATGACGCGCGAGATTCAGATGGAGGGCAGGAAGTGAAAAGCAGAATGGACGAGAGGGAGCTAGTTTAGCCCGAACTGTGCCAGTTTAGACGATATTATGAGAGAAAGGTATAAACAGGAAGTAAGACATGTTGGACATGATCCTTATGTTATGAAGAGGGATTTTTTTTTTTTGACCAAGTGGTCACTGCACACACGCGCGCTATCCGACTCCGCTCCTCCCGACCGCAGACGGCGGTCTGCAAGCCATTTTTTCCGGCGTTTTCGGTCAACTTCTTGCATTTTTCCCCCTCGTGAACAACAACTTTTGGTACTCAATAAAAACTCCTTGTGGTTTCTCAGTTAACGACGTCAAACATAGGCGTTTCGGAAGTTTTGTGATTGCGCTTCCTGTGTAGAAAATCACTTCCTGCCCTCCATCTGTAGTCCGTGACGTCATATGCAAACAACCTATACTTGTGGAGTCGCCAGCCGCTTCTTTTCACCTGACTGAGGAGTTTCACCAGGGGGACGTAGCGCGTGAGAGGATCACGCGCCCCCCCCCCCCCCCCCCCGATCAGGCGCCCAGACCAACCAGAGAAGGCGCTAGTGCAGCGACCAGGACACATACCCCCATCCGGCTTCCCACCCGCAAACAGCCAGGTGTGTCTGTAGGGACGCCCAACCAAGCCGGATGCAATGCGGGGATTCGAACCGCTGATCCCAGTGTTGGTAGGCAATGGAATAGAGCGCTACGCTATCCGGACGCCCAGCACAGTAACCTTTGTGCAGTTATTGTCACGGCGAGAGCAGGAGAGGACCCAAATGCAGACAGCAAGGACAGGCTGGGTTTGAACAAAGCTTTAATAACGCAAACGCCAGGAACAGATGGCAGGTACAGACAGCGGGAAAGCTCTCAAAATGACGTGGCGATCTGGCGACCATGAGTGTCTCTGGGAGTGTGTGAGACGAACCGACCAAGAGCCCGAACAACCAAGGGGCATATATATACTCGTGGGGGGGGGGGGCAATCAAGGAGATTGGACGCAGGGCCCGTACAGCCAATCGGAGAAAGAGGAGGTGAGTGAAGCCGGGCAATCAGGGTCACTCGGGCACACGGGCGCGGGTGAACTAAAACACCAATCAGGGGATGGGAGAGCTCCGAGGACCCAGACCACACACCCATGACAGGACCTGCAGGGGGGACAACAGCCCTGCAAAGTATACATTTTAGGGCATTAGCAAAGAGGAATCCGGTGAGTGATTTCTGTGTTCTGCCACCTTGCGCTTTTGCCATTGCTGCAGTGCCAAGTCGTAGTGAGCCAGTGCCTGCTGCTGCCTGCTGACAGTGACAGCAGCATGGGTAGTTGGATTGACGACGTTAGGCAGTGGCCCCCAGTTACTGATGAAGGTACCTTACATGGATGAAGATCTTAACTTCATTCAAATTTTACATATTAGTTAGACATTGTTTACAACAATAGCCAGAAATAGATGATGGATAAATAGATAAAACATTGACCGCTTGACCATCTGCCACATTTTAAGTGATGAAGTGATGTGTAATATACTACTGTACTAGCTAGCTGGCATAATCAAGAGTTGCGTTTAATCATTACAGAGCCAGTTACATTAGTAAACATTTAAAAATATGAATTCATGTTGTTTTATAGGTATTCAAACAATTTCATTAATAGCCTTGTTCTGTCCCCATCAGGACATTATTTTCTTTTAGTTTTGTTTACCTCCCCCTGCCGGCAGTTCTTTGTATAACATCAGTTTATGCATTTAAGCGTGTGACCTTTGTATTATGTGACTCAGTCGGGAAGTTGATTGTGAGCATAACAGCCTCGTGGTTTTTGTCTCCATTTGTCTTTTTCAATCTGCTTCAACCTTCTACGTTCCATGCCTTTGGTATGTCAAATGTATACTGACACACCGTTCTAACTTCTTTGTTGATTATGCGTACTACGTTTGATGTGCAATGTGAATATTTTGATGAGGATTATTGTTTGACAGCTCATATCAGGACAGCAGTATGCTAGTATGTTTCAGTAAGCTAGTTGGCTAAACTTACTTTGTGTTATGCTATGCATAAGTTGATTTCAGTTTTTTAGATAAGTGATATAGGTTATGTTACTTACACTGTATAACATTGCATTGCATTATTGCTCACAAGCCTTTATGTTGCCTACAACAATACTACAGCACTATAGCTATATGTAGTTACCCATCCATCCATTATCTGAACAGTTTATCCTGCTTTCAGGGTCACAGGGATGCTGGAGCCTATTCCCAGCAGTCATTGGGCGGCATGTGGGGATACACCCTGGACAGGCTGCCAGGCCATCACAGGGCTATATGTAGTTATATTTTCCATATTTTCTTTTGACAATTATTGTTGTATGGCATTTGTGACTCAACTTCATTATATGGAAGTGACACTGGTAATTGTGTTTTATTTCTCAGTTTCACCCTTTTTCTGTCAATAAACTGACGCAAGATGATGCCAGTCTCCAGTGATTGATGGGAGAAGGTGTTCAGCTGCTGGTCAGATCGAAAAAGGTTATGTGCATGCAGGACAAGACAAGCCTGGCATGTGATGAGCAACAAAATACCAACTACAGGTCTCTCATAGGGTGTCAAAATTGACTGAGCTCTGAATGGATTGGCCAAATATTGCACACTACCAGATGATGAACATATCATTTTAAAAGAACTTGTCTGATATTCACAGTCTACTAACAACTATCATAATGTTGAGTTAACTCTGCAGCAGAAGGATGGTAGAGTTGTAGGTGTTAACTGTGACTTTATGACCAACAGAGGGAAGTGCTGCAGTCATACAGCAGCACTACTTTGCAAGATGAAAGATGCTGTGACCCAAGGCTTCACAGACTTGGCCTAGACTGACAAAGTGTGAGCCTGGGACCAATCTACCCGGAAAAATGTAGTGCCAGACACAGTTGAAAACTTTTCAAAAGCCAGACCACAGACCTAGGAAAAGTAAAAAAAAGTACAGCTACAGCATTTTAGACAAATGCTGATGTCATTCAACACGTTTCATCCTCTGATATGGGTGGCTTAGCCATGATACCTGGAGCCATTTTACATCACATGTTTACTGCACAGCCACAGAAGAATGCAAATATTAATGAACTTCTCAAAGACCATGCACAATGTGCTGAACACATATGTAAACTCTGCAATGTAATTCTTGAAAGATATGTCAAGTGTGGAAAAGATGACGGAGAGAAAATAGAATCAGACACGAAGGGCCAGAATTATCAATTTTGGCTAGACCAAAAAATAATTAGAATAACCAGTGGTGAGGCTGAAGTGCCAAAAAAAATGCAGACCCAAGAAACTGGGTGGGAAGAAAACTGAACTGCAAGTTTGTTGGAAGCGCAGCTGCTAGGTACGGTCAAACATCTGAGCCTTTGGCTAGAAATTGTTTTGAGGACACCACAGGGCAAACAGTGGATACTACAGGTCTCGTGCACGAGAAAGAAAACTGGCTGATCGCCAGCCTTGAGGAACTCATTGACACAGATACCATCCTTGAGATTGTGTCCTACACTGGAGAAGCTTGAGGCACATGGTGGCAGTCTGCTAAAAATTACTGAATCAAACAAATATGATGTAAAACATATAAATGGAAGATAAGTTCTTTGGGAAACTGCATCTTAGGCTACTATTACTAGGCCCAAGTAGTGATGCATTGTTCAAACAAAACAAATTGTAAATTCCTGGTATAGACCCCAAATTAACACATTGTCATGGGTGTGCCACACAACCAAGAGTGGACAATGGAGAAAAGCTGGCATCTGAAGAAGGTTTACTTTGCACATCTGCTACCAGCAATAGCTATCACACTGGCAAATGAAAGTTTGTGGACTCAAGTAGTTCTCTTTTGACTTTATTGGGAGTCAATGTAAACATCTAAATTCAATTGAAATGGTGAGTTCACAAATGAGTTTTTGAAATGACAAATTAACTGTAGGCACAATACCTTGTCATGTTACATTCATATGTAGCAGACTTATTGGTTTGACAACTTTAGTTGTACTGTACCCAGAACTTTTTTTTTTCTGAAACTCTTGAGTAATTTTTTAATATCCTAAGCCTGTGCATTTTATACAAGCATTAACATCATGACTTTTTTTCATTCTCAGCATAACCTTTCATTTTTTATGCCTAATGTTGAACAAAACTGTACAAAATTGTTTAGTTGAGCATCATTTCTCAGTGTTTAATTGTGCTTTTCCAAGAATGATCAAATAGACAATTGGAAAATTAATTACTATGAATGATTTTTGGAGTAATGTGCACATCTTTTCTCCTAAGGACTTATGTAGTGCACAATCATAGTCACCACCAACACATTAATAGCATTCCTCTATGTCCTCTGAAATGTCCCATAAATATTCATCTCCTTCTTGCTCGTATATGTCTTCACCTTCATCCATCACAGATGCTTCTTCTTCATCCATTTCCTCCCGAATTAATGGTGGTTGCACATTACATAGCCTCGCACAAATAATTACAATGTCATTAGCATTTTTAATTCTACCAGGGATTATATTATTCAACATTTTAAAACCTGTCTATCGTTTAATTGCACACTCAACATGGATTCTGACATTTACCAAGACATGTGTTTCTGTAACTTAATGCTCAAAGAGTACTTTACAGCCATGTGCAAATGCTAGAAGTGCCGGTCACTCTTGGATGCAACACATCTGTGATGGTGAATCTTCCACGATCTGCTAAAATTTGATCAGCTGGAATCAGGTGGTCGACAAGACCACTGTTAAAAGAATTATTGGCTCTTCCACCGTACAAGTTTAATACTGAATGCCAATGCCACACTTCTGCAGAGGCATGCTATTTGCCATATCATTGACATTCACTTCTATGTTGGAATCCATAACTTCAGGTTCAGCACATGATATTAAAGGCTTAAGCCATCTTCTCTTGGGAGAGGGGGGGGGGTGCTCTACCAGATGACATTATCCCCTGAAGAAAGACAGAAAAACTGAGAGAAAGAAAATAAATGTATTTCCATTTTTCCAGCTGGAATCAGGTGGTCGACAAGACCACTGTTAAAAGAATTACTGGCCCTTCCACCAAACAAGTTTGATACAAACATCACATAAGCATTGGGGGCTATACAATATAGGACTTCGTAGGTGTTTTGTTGTGTATAGTTGCTGTCTGTTTGTGATCGTTTCCTTAGGTTCTTTGGCCTTTGTAAAAATATTTTAGTACAGTCTATTATGCATGTTGCTTGGGGATAATTTTCACTGAAACTCTGAGGCCTTCTTTTCGGGGTATCTCTAGGCAACCAAGCAATCACCTTTTTCTTCATAAATTTTGCAAGTATTGGTCCCCAGAGTGCGAAGATCTCACAAGCTGTGCTGCTTATTCCTCACCGTTTACCTAAATCTGTGAACATCAAACCAAGATGGAGCCTCATTAGAACATGTAAAAGATGTTTGTGGTCTGCCAACTTGGTGGTATGTGGCTGTGAGAGAAAAGTCAAGAGGGCGCACAAAATTTGTAAAAAAAAAAAAAAAGTGGACCCCTGTGAAAAACTTTGAATCTTTATCATCCAAGTAATAGGCTGGCACTGCTGGTGCAGGATCAGCTTGTGTTGCACTGTCTTTAGACGACTTGTTAGAACAGTAGTTGTGGTCTGTAGTATCTGGCCACTGAATGCCAATGCCACACTTCTGCAGAGGCATGCTATTTGCCATATCATTGACATTCACTTCTATGTTGGAATCCATAACTTCAGGTTCAGCACATGATATTAAAGGCTTAAGCCATCTTCTCTTGGGAGAGGGGTGGGGGTGGGGGGGTGCTCTACCAGAGGACATTATCCCCTGAAGAAAGACAGAAAAACAGAGAGAAAGAATGTATTTCCATTTTTCCAAACAGGATAATACAACATATTTAAATCAAAAACAATCATATGAAACTGACAAGTTGGAAAGCATTTTAATTAGAATCTCTTGCTAAATTGTAATTGTCGTGAAGGTGGCTATGAATAAAACCTATGGTAACTCCAGGAAAAATAGAATCAAACTTACAAGATATTCATATCCCATATGCAATACGGGGTATGGGTGTTCTTCCATTGGTTTACCATCCAGGAAGTGTATTCCACACACCTTGGGAATGGTAAAGAATACTGACGATGAGTAGCAAATACCCCATAACTCAAAATGCTACCTAAAATACTGTCCATTATCCTACTGTAAATTGTGGTTCATGTCATAGAAATTGCTTTGCACTAATCAACTTTGTTTTTTTTTGTTTGTTTATTTTTGAGATACTTAATTGATGCCTGTGGGGAAATTACACTCTGCATTTAACCCATCCTAGCTGTGTAGCTAGGAGCAGTGGACAGCCACCCTGCAGCACCCGTGGACCAACTCCAGTCGTCTTGCCATGCCTCGGTCAGAGGCACAGACATGAGTATTAACCCTAACATGCATGTATTTTTGATGGTGGGGGAAACCAGAGCGCCCGGGAAAACCCACGCAGACATGGGGTGTCTTCAACTTAAAACCCACACTTAAAAATGCCACTTAAATATTGATATCACACAGCAATATGAAATTGAATAATAACCCCGAATTCCAAATGAGTAAACAAATATTGTTACGCTTTTTTTTTCAAAAAAGATGCCACTTTATTTTGTCAGTGTACAGGTTGCAATGAAATTTGTTTTCTGCATTTAACCCATCATATAGAAGCAGTGGGCAGCTGCGGTGCTGCGTCCGGGGACCAACTCCAGTTCTTCATCTATTGCCATGGTCAGGGAAACAGGCAGGAATATTAAACCTAACATGCATGTCCTTTTTTTAATATGCATGTCTTTTGTCTCTGTAGAGGCCCTCTGTCCAAGTCTGGCATTCAGCAGCCCCCCATCAGAACCTTTTTGGATGACCTCACTGTCACCACATCATCGGTGTCTGGTGGTAGGTGGATCATCCAGGGCCTGGAGAACCTCATCTCCTGGGCACAGATGAGTTTTGAACCATCCAAATCCAGAGCCATCGTGTCGAAGAGGGGAAAAGTGGTGGACTGGTTTCACGTCTTTCTGGATGGCATTGTAATCCCATCCATTACCAAGAAACTAGTCAAGGTCTTTGACCGTAGCCTTAGAGATACAGCAGCAATCCAAATAACCATCAAGGAGCTTGAGAATTGGCTCATCACAGTAGACAAGTCTGGCTTACCTGGCAGGTTCAAGGCTTGGATTTACCAACATGGCATCATATCCCTAGTCCTCTGTCCTATGTTGGTTTATGAGGTAACCCTGTCGACAGTTGAGACCTTGGAGAGAAAGATCAGTAGGTACCTCCGGAGATGGCTGGGTCTGCCTTGCAGCCTTAGTAGTGCAGCACTGTATGGGAGGAGCAGTAATCTCCAGCTCCCTATCAGCAGCCTCAACGAGGAGTTCAGGGTTTCTCGTACGAGTGAGGCACTGCTCTATCAGGACTCCAGTGACTCTAGAGTGGCATCAGCAAACATTATGGTGCATACAGGCAGGAAGTTGAGAGCCCAGGAAGGCCTGGAGATAGCAGAGTTTTGGCTGAGACATAGGGTTTTGGTGGGCACAGTGTCAACGGGACAGGCAGGGCTGGGCGCCATCCCACAACCTCACTATGATAAGGCCCATGGCAAGGACAAATGCCATCTAGTCCTGGAGGAGATGCAAGTAGGTGTTGAGGAGGAAAGAACCAGCAGAATGGTGGGCATGTGACAGCAGGGAGTATGGACAAGGTAGGAGGGTACGCTGGAGAGGAAGATATCACGGGCAGATATCTGGCAGGCAGAAACGCAATGAATCAAGTTCATGGTACAAGCTGTGTATGATGTTCTGTCTAGCCCAGCAAATCTCTATCTTTGGGGCAAGATCGATTCTTCATCATGTCCCCTGTGCCCTGGCAAAGGTTCACTTGAGCTAATTCTCAGCAGCTAACCCATCAGCCCTGGGGGAGGTCTGCTACTGCTGGCGATATGATCAGGTGCGGAAGACAGTTAGAGAGGCCATCTCCAAAGCTGTGGCCAACAACAAGCAAGCCCGCGGACAGAGGATCATTGCCTTTGTCAGGGCTGGTGGGTAGCCTCAGTCACAGCTGAGATCAGCAGTCGGTCTCCTCACCTCTGCGTCAGACTGGGAGCTGCGAGTTGACTTGGTGGGGCAGCTCAGGTTCCTGGACCACGTTATGACAACATGTAAATGGAGAAAAGAATAGGACCAAGCGCATATCTCTGTGGCACACCATAACTCACCTTAATGTGATCTGATGAACAGTTATTGTGTAAAACAAAATTAGATATGTCAGCTAAGTATGATATAAACCAGGAGAGAGCAGTGTCAGTGAGATAGATCAACATGACTTTGTAGGCTATCTAATAGAATGTGGTGATCAATCATGTTGAATGCTGCATTTCGGTCTAGGAGCACCAATATTGAAACTGAACCAGAGTCCAAAGCAAGTGGTAAATAATTTACCACTTCTGCCAGAAAAAAATATTTGCTGTGTAATCTTCTGAAGCTGGATTGATTAGGTTCACACAGATCATTCGATGAAAGGTGATCTATGAGTTGTTGAACCACTGCTTTTTCAAGGTGTTTTGAAAAGAATGGCAGATTTATGATTGGTCTGTAGTTGCTGATCAAATTGAGGTCCAGGTTATACTGCTTTAGTAGTGGCCCGATAACCCTCATTTTAAAAGATGCAGGCACAATGCCACTAATCAGAGAGCTGTTTATCATCTGCAGTAACAGTGGGCTGAAAATTGGAAAAAGGTCCTTAATAAACTTAGAATGAATGGGATCAAATAAGCAAGTAGTGGGCTTGGAGGAAAACACCAGTGTGTGTCAAGGGAGATTATGTCAAAGTGGGCGAGCATGCAAGAAGAAGAATGTCTAGGTGTAATCACCCCATCCTGAGGTGAAGGAGAAGGAGGAGGACATTGTTTTTCTGATTTCATCAACTTTAGTGGTGAAGAATTATCTGATAGTGGGGCAGCTTAGCATAAAAATTGTGCATTTTGTGATAAAAGCGTCAAACTGGTACATATGTAGCTTAATATATTTAGAAGAACTTTGGATATGGAGCCACTGACAATTAACCCCATAGTGGCCATGGCAGGCATGGACGTTATTAGATCGCTTTTAGCGGGGCTGTGGCCTCCCTAAATTTCAAATCAGCCATTATGACAAGACAGAAGAGAATGTTACCTTTCCAGAGATACCAATATTATTGTTCTAGTTCAAATAGAACCAGAGATATGCCATTTTACATATCGGATGTCACCAATGCACGTTGAAAAAACTAAGTTCCCGGTCACTTTTGAGACATTATTCATCTATACACTATGTATAGACAGCTATACCTAAACACTCCTCTTCTGTTGGTCAAGGTTTAGAACCAGCGATTGCAGGAAGCAATACACAATTCAGTACTTCAACAGTGTTTATTGTTTTTTTATTGTTTTTTATTTTATTTACAAGAGTAACTGCTTATCAACTGGCTCTCGATCTCAAAATTCTCAATCTCACTTGAAAAGTTAATTGTGTTAACACTCCCCTTCACAGTGCATTCAAGCGCTGCTTTTTTGCACCTGCAGCGCTTCACACAGCTATTCTTGCACCTGCATGATACCAGTTCATAGCAGGTGTGGGAGGCCTCGGGTAGTTCTGTCCAATATGGCTCCAACATTCCTTCCTGGTTCCTGGTCCAGCCCCAGTTGTGTGGTGAAGGCAACTCTGGTGCAGGTAACAGTAACAGCATCTGGCCCCACACATATCCTCCCTGATAGACTGCCCTCTTCACATGTTGCTCCAGGGCTGCTTTTGTTGGTGGTATCAGCTGAACGTTGTTCTCCTTTGCAAACATCTTATTTTGTGCTTTATTGATGTCCATGCACTTGCTAGTCCTGTCATACAGGAGTATGACAAATCTTTCTATGGTCCTCATGACCTCTTCTGGTATGTCACCTGGTGCAGAGGGACAGCGTCAGGAGAGCATCTGTCAGGTCTGGCAAAACGATCCATACTGCCCAAGCAGTTTTCTTACCGTGTCCCGCAAAACTGGATACAGTGTCACACCCAGTGAGAGCATGAAACATTGGTAAGGCATGTGACTTTTCAGGTCCTAATCCCACAGCCAGTTCATGGGCGGCTAGGTAGCGGAAGCTCTTGCCGGTTCCAAAAGCCAGCCACAGTTGTTTTTCTGATCACTATCCTGAAGTTGCCATGTTGGGTGGCATGGGATGCATGTAGAAGCATGCGAGTGTCCGGTTCCTCATGGGTGCATGGTGTAATTGATGACAGGTCTCGTAGTAGGGGCTTGCTGCGGACTCCTTCTCCATCAGTGATTACATGTTGCGTGTCCCCCTGGTCAAACCAATTAATCAGAGTTTCTGACAGGTTTATAAACAGCTCTATTTTGTTGCTGTCAACACGGAGGAACTTCTGCCAGTTTCTTGGGATAGCTGCAGTTGCCATCAAGTGTCTCCAGTTGGAGGGTCCTTGGAAGTTGACCCAGGTTATTGAAGCTGACCACATTCTCCACAAGTGAACTGTACCCAGATCCTGAATTTTTTCGCTTAGTCTGCAAGGGGCATATCAGTGGTTCTGTTGTGTCCTCTTGGCAAATTACACACAATTTCCAGTTAGTCTCGACTGCATGTCCAGACCTGGATGGTAAAGGAAGTGCAGGGTCTACCAATGTGAAGCTCTTTGACATTTAAGACAGCGGTACACAGGACGTATTCGGTTGTTCACTGCAACCACCACCACCACTAATAGTCGTGTTGCATCTTCACAGTTCATCAGAGCACATCCTGCAATGATAACAGACATAAAAACAGAGTCACTTAGACAATTGACACCAACATGATCTCTTAGAAATCTGTGAAATGACACCGCATTTTAACACCGCATTGCGTGGTCAGTTGATGGATTTCGAAGAGACCAGGTTTTTTATTATGGTAAAATCATTGATTCGTTTCATTTTCCATTTCTATTTAATTTCCTTTCATTGTCAATCTCATTTCATTAGTCCCGAAATGGGATAGCACTTAAGATATTCTGTAGCTAGCTAGCTTACTAGAACGGGAGCAAGGTAACGTTAGCTATGTAAAGGTAGCTATTTAGCTAGCTTGCTAGAACGGTAGCTAGCTAGCTTACTAGAATGTTAGCTAGCTAGCTAATGATAGCTAGTTTCACGGAATGGTAACTAGGGGTTTGTCTGAGTAATCTACCAGAACATATTTCTAAACTGACCCATTTTCCTTTATTATTTATCGCCTCTTTATCTACCTGCCAAACGCTCTGTCTGACCTGTCAATGTCACTTGTCATGTAGCTGCAGTACAGCGGCATCTAGTGGTGATGATTAGTAGCAATGGGCAAATTTGAAGTGGCCCAATACCCAGTTTTGTTCCCCAATATATTTATCAACATACTATATATACCAAATTTGGTACTTATATCACGTGAATAATGGTTTGAAATGTGAATGATGTCTCAAAAGTGACTGGGAACTTAGTTTTCTCAACATGCATTGGTGACATCCGATATGTAAAATGGCATATCTCTGGTTGTATTTGGACTAGAACAATATTATTGGTATCTCTGAAAAGGTAACATTCTCCTCTGTCTGATATGACATTTAGGGAGGCCACAGCCCCGCTAAAAGCGATCTAATGACGTCCATGCCTGCCGTGGCCACTACGGGGTTAATTTTCAGTGGCATCATATCCAAATTTATTCTAAATATTTTAAGCTACATATGTACCAAGTTTGGTGCTTTTATCACAAAATGCACAATCCTTATGAATATTGGAGCTAAGCTGCCCCACTATGAAGTCAGTTACAATAAGGGAGATGCTACATAGAGGATGCAGTTTACAAATCATTTTAGTGACAATGTAAAACAGAAATGTTGGGTTATTTTTATTGTATCAGGTCAGAGACATTTCCCGACTAAACATATTAACTAAAATAGCTGAGTCCACAGCCACACCAGGTTTAAACCTAGCAGGCTCTGTAATCACCTGCAACCTGCTGAATGATATATAAGTCTCTAGCATCAAACTACATGTAGACAGCGATCTATATTGCTGGACAAAAAAAGGGTGAATTCTGTCCACTTTCCGTAGGCAAGGGCGGCCCCAGAAAGAAGGCCAGTTATCAACCAAACCGAATCCCTGCTCATTACAGTAACAGGCCAGCCAGCAGTTCACTGAGGTGAGCCTATTGTACATCTCATCATTACTCCTCACGAGTAAGGGACCAGAGACAACTAATCAATGCTGACACATCTTTCTGGCCAACTCAAGCATCCTGACTAGGTTAGCCTTTTGTGGTCTGTGATTGGGATAGGGGGTACTATAGGAAACATAGCATGCCACATTAGATGTAAGTATTACTCCTTATTTCACAAACACTATATAAACGTTTTGGATGACTCAGTGTTTGTTTTGTTTCTGAAGTTGTATTTTTAAGAAATAGGTGACATATCAGGGAGCTGTAATAGCCAAGCCTGGTAAGCTTTTAGTGCCTGACGTTTCTTAGTTAACTTGACATTGACTTGTTCTTCTTTCGTCTGGTTCTCTGTTTCTCAGGGGTTGTCAAAGCGTTTTTTTGCCCTCCATAGCGTTCTGTCTGACGCATCCTTCTCCCGCAGTCCAACCCTCCTCATGTCCTCCTCTGTCTGGTCTCACCCATCTTTTCCTTGGTCTTCCTCATATTCTTTGGACAGATATTTCCAGGTCCAATACCCTCTTTCCTATATAGTCTATGTCTCCTCTCTATACATGTCCAAACCATCCCAATATTGTGTCTTTCAACTTCTCATACATTCCTCTGAACTTGAACATAGCTCTCACATCTTCATTTCTCTTCTGGTAGTTTCAAGTCATTCCCAAGGACCAACACAACTTGTTCATCTCTGCTACCTGTCATGTAGATACTAGCCTCTTTGTTATTGTCACTGCTTCCATACCACAGAGCATGGCAGGCCTACTAATTGATTTGTCTACCTTGCCCTTTACCCTCAACAGCATTATTTTGTCACAAAGTACTCCTGCTACCTTACTCCATGAAGTCTACCCTGATTATGTCCTTTTCTTGACTTCCTTTTCACCACCAACTTCAGTCTGTATTGTCGATCCTAATTACTTGAGTTCATTAACTTTACATTGACTAGCATTGATTAAAAGGCTTGTTCCAAAAAATATAACTCATTGTTGCATTGCACAAATTGTTTTAGAAGTTTGGCCCGGAGTGTAGTAATGCAAAATAACAATTTATCATGTTGGGATATGGAGCGGTTGTACCCTATTAAACAATGACAGTTTCAACGTATGCATTCATTTGTTTATTTTTTGTGATTCATGTTTATTAATTATTACTTATTTCTTTACATCATAAAATATCATTATGTACATAATTTGAAGAATTCTCTGCAGAAACAAATATGTGAATTTCTAGAGTAGACCCCCTGCAGCTTTCCTTTCTGCCATCTCCAACATAGCCTGTGGAGGGGGAAAAATATTTTGGATCTGTTATCATACAGCATTTAATTGTATTTTTTGGGGGTTTTTTTCAGATGCTTCAAGTCTTTCCTTGACTCGTAAATACATACGGTGATATAGTGCACATGTTTGTATATATATGTATATATATTCATGTGTGTGTGTGTGTCTGCCTTGTGATGGCCTGGCGGCCTGTCCATGGTGTCTCCCCGCCTGCCGCCCAATGACTACTGGAATAGGCTCTAGCATCCCTGCGACCCTGAGGGTTCAGATAATGGATGGATGGATGTGTGTGTGTGTGTGTGTGTGTGTGTGTGTGTGTGTGTGTGTGTGTGTGTGTGTGTGTGTGTGTGTGTGTATATATACGTATATAGCATTTTTTTCCGAAACCGTCAATGGTGTAAGTGCTCAACTAATGAGGAGTGGAATATCAACAATGCTGATATATATATATATATATATATATATATATATATATATATATATATATATATATATAGAGAGAGAGAGAGAGAGAGAGAGAGAGAGAGAGAGAGAGAGAGAGAGAGAGAGAGAGAGAGAGAGAGAGAAAGAGAGAGACAGAGAGAGCGACAGAGAGAGAGACAGAGAGAGAGAGAGAGTAACCAACTGGCCCCGATGTTAGCATAGCATTAATTAGCACCCTTTTGTACGTGAGCTAGCTAATGCTTACAATGAGGGAATCTTCATCCATCCATTATCCAAACCGCCTATCCTGCTCTCAGGGTCGTGGGGATGCTGGAGCCTATCCCAATTGGGTGCCAGGCGGGGAGACACCTTGGACAGGCCGCCAAAGACCATCACAGAGTGAAAATAAGTGGAGTCATTAAACATATAGTTTTTGTTTAGACCATTTGATATATAGCGCTCAGCAACTTTTATCGTTATTTACGTTTCTTAAAACACATGAAAAAATCTTATTTGGACAAATTTGCCTACTCGAGTGGTAAGCCTACGGCTACATGTACAGTTCAGTAATCGATTTGATAGCTGATGTTTCTTCAGTCAATTCATTGTTGTGTTTGGCAGCGCTGAATGTGTATCGTTGATGCCAGCAGCCATTACCTAAATGACACATAGCGAGTGTACACCTAGCCTACACATAGTTTACATACAATAATGCAATGAAACACCTATTGCTTATTGTATGCCTTTGTAAATAGCGTGCCTTTTATGTCTATGCTTATTTTATTCGATGTACGGAGACGCAAGTTTGTTATCGCAGGGCGAGAGTCCCAAAATAGATAAATGCAGCAGCAGTCAACTTCATCACTGCCCCTCCTGTGATATAGGGCTCCACGACGTATGGTCAACAACCACATCCAAGGTCTTGCATCAGTGACACACGGAGGTACTGTTTCTTTTTTGAATATATTTGACGTTCACGTTTTATGATTTGCCCTATTTTTCCACAGTCACAGCACAATGTGTTTAATCTAACTTTATAACTTGTTGCTTTACTGTTATTCCTCTTTCTTAGTTTACAATCATCAACGGTGGCTTGAGATGTGACACACTTTCCTTGTTGCTCTTGCGTGGCAACAATAATCAACAAAGCACAGTTTCTGAAGCACCTGATTTACCATTAGCATCCAGTGGCCCCTAAAGAGCACTCAGATGCCCCTTAAAAGCACACAGGTGCCCTTCAAGTGCGCCCAGTTGCCACCAAGAGCCTCTCGACAGGACCCAGAGGATCTTAAACAGCACCAAGATGCATCTCAAGAGCTCCCAGAGGCCCCTCAAGAGCCAATCTTTATATGTAGGAAATGTTTATATTCCAAACGTACTGGTGTAATATGATTCCTAGATCACAGTGTTCATAATTTAGCACTTCATATAGTATGTGAGATATTCATTGCGTATTTTTACAAATACAGTTTAAAGAACTAACAGGCGGGAGTTCAACGATGAATAAACCCCAGTGCCCACAGTTATAAAGTACTCTCTTGTTTGAGATTAACAGGGTCTAGATTAGGAAACATCTGGAACTGGACAACTAAATGTTCACCTGGGAGCATCATATCTCCTGTGATAGATGTGTACTGTTACCATCTGGATATTTACTCTTAAATGATAGTGGACAGTTTATTTTTCAAAGCAGCTAGTTTTATTTTAATTTGTACTGCAGTTAATTACACGGCTGTTTATTCAGTGGAGACTTCAGGAGCGGAATATCAACACAGATACAGGAAAAAAATTTTTTAACTTTTTTTCCTGTATCTGTTTTGATATATATATATGTGTGTATATATATATATATATATATATATATATATATGTGTGTGTGTGTGTGTGTATATATGTATATATATATATGTGTGTGTATATATATATATATATATATATATATATATGTATATCGCAACACAGATACAGGAAAAAAGACTTTAATACATTGCAGTACAGGCCTGTTTCGTGCGTCTTGCACTCATCAGCTGCTATATATATATATATATATATATATATATATATATATATATACAGATGCAGGGAAAAAAGATGTTAATACATAGCAGAAGGCTTCCTGGTATGGGGGGCTGCTTCATTAAAGATGGCTTCGCTGAATGATAAACATGAGAGTCTCTTATTTATGCTCACTGGAATATTTTTCAAGATAGAGGGCGGATGATTGCTTTCTCTGTGGACGTATTGAAGTATATTATTGGGCTTCATGTATGGCCTGCATGTGCCATTTTTAAGGCCAAATGAGATGTTGAGGAAGCCAATGTGTTTTTTGCTAGCCTCAATTGAAATATTTAGTCCATTGTTTGCGAATATATTGCGCATTTTCTTTATTTACTCTTTCTGTATTGATATTCCGCCCCTCATTAGTTGAGCACTTCTAACAACACCATTGATGGTTTCAGGAAAAAAACGCTATATATATACTACATATACATACACACACACACACACACACACACACACACACACACACACACACACACACACACACACACACACACACATATATATATATGTATATGTATATATATATACAGTGCATCCGGAAAGTATTCACACCCCTTCACTTTCCCCACATTTTTTTATGTTAAAGCCTTATTCGAAAATGGATTAAATTCCTTTTTTCCTCATCAATCTACATAAAATACACCATAATGACAAGGTGAAAAAGGTTTTGTAGAAATTTTTGCAAATTTATTAAAAATAAAAAACTGAAATATTGCATGTACACAAGTATTCACACCATTTGCTATGACACTCAAAATTGAGCTCAGGTTCATCCTGTTTCCACTGATCATCCTTGAGATGTTTCTGCATCTTGATTGGAGTCCACCTGTAGTAAATTCAATGATCGGGCATGATTTGGAAAGGCACACACCTGTCTATGTAAGGTCGCACTGTTGACAGTGCATGTCAGAGCAGAAACCAAGCCATGAAGTCAAAGGAATTGTCTGTGGACCTCCGAGACAGGATTGTATCGAGGCACAGATCTGGGGAAGGGTACAAAAAATTTTCTACAGCTTTGAAGGTCCCGAAGAGCACAGTGGTCTCCATCATTCATAAATGGAAGAAGTTTGGATCCACCAGGACTCTTCCTAGAGCTGGCCGCCCAGCCAAACTGAGCAATCGGGGGAGAAGGGTCTTGGTCAGGGAGGTGACCAAGAACCCGATGGTCACTCTGACAGAGCTCCAGCGTTCCTCTGTGGAGATGGGAGAACCTCCCAGAAGGACAACCAACTCTGCAGCACTCCACCAATCAGGCCTTTATGGTAGAGTGGCCAGACGGAAGCCTCTGCTCAGTAAAAGGCACATGACAGCCCGCTTGGAGTTTGCCAGAAAGCACCTAAAGGACTCTCAGACCACGAGAAACAAGATTCTCTGGTCTGATGAAACCAAGATTGAACTCTTTGGCCTGAATGCCAAATGTCACATCTGGAGGAAACTGGGTACCTCTCATCATCTTGCTAATACCATCCCTACAGTGAAGCATGGTGGTGGCAGCATCATGCTGTGGGGATGTTTTTCAGCGGCAGGAACTGAGAGACTAGTCAGGATCGAGGAAAAGATGAATGGAGCAAAGTACAGAGAGATCCTTCATGTAAACCTGCTCCAGAGCACTCAGGACCTCGGACTGGGGCGAAGGTTTACCCCTCAACACGACAACGACCCTAAGCACACAGCCAAGACAATGAAGGAGTGGCTTCGGGACAAGTCTATGAATTGAGTGGCCCAGCCAGAGCCCAGAACCCCATTGAACAGCTCTGGAAAGACCTGAAAATAGCTGTGCAGCGACGCTCCCCATCTAACCTTACAGAGCTCGAGAGGATCTGCAGAGAAGAATGGGAGAAATACCCTAAATATAGGTGTGCCAAGCTTGTTGCTTCCTACCCAAGAAGACTTGAGGCTGTAATCGCTGCCAAGGGTGCCTCAACCAAGTACTGAGTAAAGGGTGTGAATACTTATGTACATGCAATATTTCAGTTTTTCATTTTTAATAAATTTGCAAAAATTTCTACAAAACCTTTTTCACTTTGTCATTATGGGGTATTGTATGTAGATTGATGAGAAAAAAAGGAATTTAATCCATTTTGTAATAAGGCTGTAACATAACAAAATGTGGGGAAAGTGAAGGGGTGTGAATACTTTCCGGATGTGTGTGTGTGTATATATATATATATATATATATATATATATATATATATACACACACATAGACATATAACTAGTACCATTATTTTATATGTAATGCATAGTTTAAAAAGCCAGTGCTGCAGTCCCTATAAATACTGGAGGCTGGGATGGAAAGGGAGAAGACATTAGGGAGAACACAGATGAAGAACTCCAATACTGATAGAGTACTTATATGGCTACAAGTGTTTTTTCCAATAAAAACATGTAACATATTAGCAAAATCTATTAGCCATCACATAAAGTGTGACAGTCTTGGCCAGTTGATGGGCTTAACAAAACAAAGAAATCCTGTAAAGGTCAACTTCAACAATGGAGAAATTATCAGGCGTGTACACTTCACCGTTGTTGGAGTTGAGTTTTAAGGCACTTAGAAATGCTGTGTAAAAATACTGTTTACTGCAGGGATGAAAAGAACTCCATCACACAAAAATAGCCTGGGAGTGGTGGCAGTGTGGAAGGCAGCAGTGACATGCAGGTGGTGTAGGTCCGAGCTGGATGCTGGTGACCTCCCCAGGTCATTCAACTGTATTGGATGAGAAGGACCTCTGGTACTGCTCTGGTCAGGGAAAGGTCTTCACCTCAGAACAACCCAGATGTCATCCACAACCAAGGTCGGTCATGGTCTCCACAGCTCTCTCAGCCCCATGCTGAACTGATGATCCAGACCTTGGCTATGGATGGAAAATACGTTGCAATATTGACTGATGTATCCTGATGTAGGGTTATGGCAAAAATTAAATGCTGGAAATCCCTGGCAATCTAGCTACCATATGTTAATATGAATGCAGTATTCTCCTGTTTTAGAAATACTGAATCAACCAAAACAGTCTGCTATAGTGCCTTATGATAATCACAGAGAGAGAGAGAGAGAGAGAGAGAGAGAGAGAGAGAGAGAGAGAGAGAGAGAGAGAGAGAATAATAGTCACGTGTGTGGTATTGTGTGGGTGCAGCATGGTCCCAGCTGTGAGAATAATACATTATTCTGGAGGGGAGAGAATCAACATTTAATCATTCCAATAAATCTCTGTTGATCGTGATGCAAGCCACCAGCACTGAACTAGCCAGAACCTGCTAATAAACAGCTTAGAGCGACTAAACCGTTAACAGTGTGGCGGTAAAATCACATGTCAATCACTGTAATGTGGCGTAAACGTGCCTGATGTAGACAAAAGGCTCACGTTAATATCCATCACCTATTCCTCGAATGAACATGTTGAGATAGCATACTAGCAGAATAGTAATGGCTTTTTATTACGGTAACTGAAAGCTAATTTTGTATTTCACTCTCACTGTTAGTGTACTAAGTCAATATTAAGTAAGCTAACATGAATAATGTGAATTCACAAAACCTAGTTCTGATAACAACGTCATCTGAGCCATGGCAATGGCAGCTACATTACTGTTATTACAGCTAGCATTAGATGTGGAAATGTCAGTAATTACTATGCTTATTTTGCAGGATGGAGTTGACGTCATCTTGAAATATGTCAGCTAGTATCTTCATTAGCATGCTTGCTAGCAGCGGGTCGGTGGTGCAGCTAGTGTGAAACTCATTAAAAACACAAAGCAAAAACAAAAACAAAAAGAGGCCGTCCTCAATGTGGGCAGACTGTGATCAGGGTTACTTGGCTCGAGGGGTTGACATTGAAATGGTCACAGCATATTAGTATTTAGGTATTGTTATAGATTGTCATTCAAATCACATATTGAAGACCTTGTTTCCAAGCTGAAACTTAAATTCAGTTTATTTTTTAGGAATACATCCTGTTTCTCCCTCCAAGCAATGAAACACTTGATTTTGGCAACTTTTTTTAAATTTAATTTAATTTTTTTACCTTATTAGATTGTGGCGACCTGCTTTTTATCACACACACACACACACACACACACACACACACACACACACACACACACACACACACACACACACACACACACACACACACACACACACACACACACACACACACACGCACACACACCATCATCATCATCATCATCAGTGGTCACTTGGGGTCGAGTATGACCGTTTTCCATCTGGGTTCTTCTGGGTCTTCAGGTGGGCATAGAGGCCGATCCTGGAACTGCATAATGGGAGGACACCTGCATGTGACAGCTTATTACGTGGGGTGGCTAATGCGCCTGCAGCCACCACACGGTCCCTGGCAGGGGGTGGCCAGAGTCAAATGGCATGGATAACCAAGACGATTGGGGACCACCCTCTGTTGCAGCCTTCATCCACCTTCACTGTGACCTGGAGACATCTTCCACCACTTCCACCACTGAGGTCTTTGTTGTTGGATCAAGCTTCATCTGGAACCTCCCCCTTGACCTAGCCGCCTTGGGTGAGCCTACCAGGAGCCAAGCTCCGGACGGCATAGCTCCTGGGATCATTGGTACACGCAAGCTTCTCCACCACGGCAAGGTGGCGATCCAGGAGAAGAATAAACACCCCCCCCCACACACACACACATATATTGGTTGATCATGTTACTGATGATTGTTTCTTACTCTTGCACACTAATTTAATCATAAGTGTTATTTGCATTCACACTGAGAAAGTCTATGCCTATTGTTTAACAGCATAAATAAAACGTATCTATTCCATGTTATGATCTCCCTTATTCAATAACAGCTTCATTTACTTCTTGTATTTATTATACTATTTGATTGAGCCCCCCACTAAAGAAAACAAAAACAAAAACAAGTCAAGACCATTTTTTTTACTACCAGTTTTCCCTCACCAATCTCACCCATGCTTTCTTTTAACTACAATAGCCAACACATGCCAACCTGCTGCCCTGCCCTGGGCCAGATAGCATGGGCGAGTAATTCTGTCTGAGCTGGTCAGGCTGATGGGGTTCACCTCATCCAGGCCGCTCACACAGAGAGAGAGAACACGCCAGCGTGAATACACAACACTGCCATGCCTCCACATCAGCAGGAGCTCTGCTGTTGTATCTAATAGCAGGATCTCTTCTTTAATTTCCTTGTGTGCCAATCTAGTTACTATGGGAAACAAGATAACCAACCTCCTTCATTTTGGAACCTGTCCCTCCCTGGGAGGAGTTGAGACAGGGGGATCTAGCCCAGCACCAGTCTGGTTTGTTTGTTTGTTTGTTCAAAAAGGAAACAAAAAGCCAATAAACGGAATGGGGATAAAGCCAGCTATATCTGGCTTTATCCCCATTCCTCTCTCATAATTTCATTTCACTTGTTGTGTTCTTCATTATAACTTGATTTGAAAACCAAATCTAATTGGCCCACAACAAAAAAAAGAACCACTTTCATACAAAAAGCCATGCACTACTGCCAATTTGTAATCTATCGCCATCGCAACGGCGTAAGATTGCAGGGTGCGAGTTGCTGTTACAGTCTTCAGGACTTCCCTGCTGCAGTGGCACGGCTCCAAACTGCTCATTACAGGGTTTTACTGTTATGATCACCGGAGCGCGTGGAACAGAGCACTGCTGCAAAAGTACCACCCTTCATACTGTGCTACGGAGCGGCACGGGGCACAACAACACGGCGAAGGTGCGGCGCAGCGCTACATGGGGAAAACACAGCTCAGTTAGAGATGGCAAGGGAGGAGACGGCGTGAAGTCGCTTTGGGACATCACAGTGCCGTGCGGCATGGCACGGAAAATCCCTTCGCTCTTCCGTAGCTTTGCACCACATAACGCGGCACATAGCGTGGGCCACTCACTACCTTGGCCTGCTCCTGCCCGAAATGGCTTGATAACGCTTGACATGGCAACGCAAAGGCTGGCAAAGAAAGGCCCAGCCTTCCTCTGCATTTTGCACTGCAAATATGACAAGCTTGGCAAATGTCTCATCTCACTATAGACTCCATCAAGCCTTCTTCGCTGCGTCCATTGTTGCATGATTTCACAGCACTGGCAGAACCGTCTGCTGGGTTGATGGAAATGAATGCTAATGATGATGTAAAAGGCAAATGCGGTTGAAGGATATGGAAAAAAACAAAACAGCATCATCAAGAGATATATGACAGCATACATCATCGGTGATACGCTGGACTTGAACTCACAACACGGAGAGCATGCAAGATATCCCTTTGAGCTTGCTGGTTTAAGGAGCCCTCAGGACCTCCGTGCCGAGGTGTTGTGTTTTATGCCGGGCAGGCTAACAACACTGTCATGCTTCACTGGTGCAGAATGTCAACTGCATCTGCCACGCTGACCTGCGAGCATGAGTGTGTGTGTGTGTGTGTGTGTGTGTGTGTGTGTGTGTGTGTGTGTGTGTGTGTGTGTGTGTGTGTGTGTGTGTGTGTGTGTGTGTGTGTGTGTGAGAAAGAGAGAGAATTTGAATTTTAAAGCGCCTTTATTTCACAAACAAATTTAACAAAAAAACAGACTTGAAATCTTTCTAAACATAAACAATATTTGTCAAAGTACAAACACTCAATAAGCATCTTTTAACAATCCCAAAAAACAATCATTCAACAACAACTCAAAAAAATATAAAACATGTAAGACCCCTTTTATCCAAGCTCTGCAGAAAAAAACAGAGAGAGAGAGAGAGAGAGAGAGAGAGAGAGAGAGAGAGAGAGAGAGAGAGAGAGAGAGAGAGAGAGAGAGAGATGGGGAAGGCATAATTGTGAGGGTAAACTAAGGGAGTGAAGGAGACTGACGAGCAAGCTGAAAAAACAATTAAGGCAAGAAAGCAAGAAAAAGAAAGAAAGACTGAAAGAACAAAAGAAAGAACAAATGAAAGAAAGAGAGGGAAAGCAAGACAGAAAGAAAGAAAGGAACAAATCAAAGAAAGAGAAGGAAAGAACAAATCAAAGAAAGAACTAAAGAAAGAACAAATGAATAAAGAAAGAAAGAAAGAACAAATGAAAAAAGAAAGCGACAGAAAGAAAGAAAGAACAAATGAAAAAAGAAAGAGATAGAAAGAAAGAACAAATGAAATAAAGAAAGAAAGAAGGAACAAATGAAAGAAAGAACAAACCAGAGAGAGAGCGAGAGAGAGAGAAAGAAAGAAAAAGAAAGAAAGAAAGAAAGAACAAGTGAAAGAAAGAAAGAAAGAAAGAAAGAAAGAAAGAAAGAAAGAAAGAAAGAAAGAAAGAAAGAAAGAAATGTTGCCGGAGCTACATGCTGTATACTGCTGCAGGAGGATTATCTTCACACTCAAACAGTAAAAAGACCATTTTAATAACGGCGTGTCGTCAAATGGCGGGTCAGTCTTGTGAACGAGCGCTCCATGCGGCCTGCAGAAACGTCCCTCCTTTATGTGCCTCGCACCACACGGTGTCAAAGGTCAACAGTACAGGAACTGCACCGGCAATTTTGTTGATGGCGTAGTTGTGCCTCATAAGTACATATCAGCAGCTATATAGCCTGCCGGCAGCTGACTACCTCCCACCCCTCATGTGATCCCCAGCGTTTTGTGACGGATTTCCTACATTCGAACCCAAATCTGCATTTAATTCCCCTTTCCTGTCCTGCCTCGAAAAACGTACAAGATCGATTTCATGAACTCCTTAATAACTGTATTACTCAATTTTATAATATCGCAAAACATTGTAGAAATGACTTGTACAAATGTAGAAAACACAGAGACATGCTAAAAGACAAAATAACAGTTAATGTACAGCAGATCAGATTGACTTCAGGGTTTAAGGTACAAAAAACAAATAACCACTATATATCTATATGTGCACTGGTCGTCCACGCCACTGCCTGATCAGCCTGGAGCACCTGGACGGTGATAGCCAATCATACCAAGCTACAATTGAAAGCTTGTAAGTAGCCACAATGCATTATGGGGCAACTGAATCTATCCAATGACATTAGCCTCGCACACAGACATCTTTGCTCATATAGTATAAATATGGTCACTTCTCAACAAAATTTAAATAAAAATAAAACAGCACTGTGAATGCACAACTTCCTCATCTTGCATAAGAGTGGTGTGAGTAGTAAGTGGATTCAGACACAGCCTACGTCTGGCGGAGAACTGTAGGATGAATGAGAAGAGAGAAAGAAGCCAGAGCACATGGAGAATGAGTTAGCTGCATCGTCCCCAATCTGTTGCAGGTATGAAGCAGCTGCAGCTCTGTTTGGAGACATGAGACGAGGGAAGATGGCCAGGTTTCTAGCTCAAGCCCCCTCCTCTGTACTGTGGACTACTGATATGGCTCATATCCGGCTCTGCATGTAATCTGACTGACTACCATATTTTGTTGTTTCAATTAAAAAAACATGCATTGATTTCTTATTGAACCTTATCAATTCATGAGCTTACTTTGCTTTGCATCTCTCATTCCCTCTGGTTCAAACTCTGTTTTCCTCCAGCACATTTCTTTTTTCCCCCCTTCCATCAACTCTTGTTTCTCCTAACAGCTTTTTTTTCTCTTTCTCTCTTTTCTCACACTCCAGTTCCTCACGAGTGCCATGCCAGCGTATTGCATTGTCCAGGAATGTTTTTTTTTTTGGTTTTTGTTTTTGCTTTCCTCTGTTTTGCTTCTTTAGGAAAACACTTTGCAAATTTTCAGGAATCACACTGCAGCCATCCAAGCAGAGAGAAAGAGACAGAGTAATAATGGTTCTTTCTTCTCATCAGCTCAGAGAAAAGGGAAGAGATGTAACATTTGAATTTTCACAGACTTTAAAATATAGGCACAGATGGGAAAGGGGGAGACAGGTGGCAGGCACATCTAGAATTGAAAGAGTGATCCATATGTACATGAAAACACAAAAGTTGTGGGACAACTCACATTATGACAGCTCCACGTTTCCCACTGCCCATGGATCTACTTTTTTTGCAGAGGGAAACGATCTGGACCTTCAATGTATTCAGTGAATACCCAAGAAAAATGTTTTAAAGAATTTTTGTACTCCTAATGATTTTTTTAAAATTATTTAATTCACTGAAATAATAGTAATAATTTCTAGATCATTGTTATAAAATTGAAGTAAAATATTTTGGCAAAAAGTTGGTTAATTTAATGCCACGGTAAATGGACCAATCACATTTTTTTGCTTCCGATTGTATCTGGGTGAATCAGCGCTCCAGCGTCCAAGTGACGTCACAGCATCGCTGTCGCTATGGACGCGTCACAGGAAGTCAGCCATGCGGAGCAGTTAGACAGTACAGCATGGCTGTGTTTACAACACCAACTCACGTATATGCTGCCATAAATCCGATAATTAAAAAAAAAACGCAAAAAACGAAGAATATTACAACAAACTGCTTACTTCTAATGTAGTCTAGTGCATCCGATGTCTGACTTCCGTTTGCTGCGAAGCTTCCGCTTCCGCTCGGGAAGGGCTAAAAATAGCTTATGGGCGCATCATATTTTGTTGAGTTGTGGGCGGGAAAATATCCCGACATCTTCCGGGTATTCGCGAATTCAGCTTCCATTGAGAGAACGTTCTCAGCACTGAAAAGGATAAAAACGTACACAAGAAAAAACACCGGACAGGCTCGTCTGTCAGTCTTGGCTTTAATCTCAGATGAGAAAGACTTTATGGAGTTGAAGTCCAAGGACCAGCTGTACGACCCAGCAATTGCACACTTTGTTAAAAAGGATCGCGGGATGGACTTTGTTTTCAAGTGGTCTTCATTTGGTGAGTGCAACTTTTGCTGACGTCTGCTGTTCTAATGAGGCGTCTGTAAAACCTTTTTTGGTGTTTGTGAACGACTGACCAGAGGGGTATGCTAGAAACTGGATCATAAGTTTTCCCGGTATCACCTTTGTGTGTGGTGAAGCCAATTAGGGCAAAGGAACCTTTAATATGCTGTAATCTCACGTGACAGGGCTATGGCTATTATATTTATTGCTATGTTTGAAATTGTTTTGTATAGCCACATGTGGTTCTATTGAAGGGTGGACACACGTGACAGGTGTTTATCGTCCAGAGGACAGGCTACGGAGCCCCTGAAGGGACAGGAGCAAACTTGTATTTTCCCCTGAATTTCTCGTGCACCCTTGAAACTATCCCTTTAGGGGCTCCGTAACAGGCTACTTCCTGAGACAAATGAAAATGAAGTCATAACGGATTGAGAAACATGACGAGATAAAAAAAAGAGGGGGGGGCAGATGATCGACGAAGACAGGAAAGATTGACACAAAAGAGGGGACAGAGTATTGATCCCAGTAATTATCCAATACCATTCACGGGAGGATTCTTTTTCAGGACTCTACTTCAGGGTGAGTGCACCAGAAGCAGGGGTATACACACACACACACACACACACACACACACACACACACACACACACACACACACACACACACACACACACACACACGTTCAAATGACAAAAACGTGCAGAGCTACAAATGAAAAAGACTGGGCTTAAAACCTCCTCCCGAGGAATGCATTATTCTCTTTTACTACCGACTGCAAAGGTTTGTACACCGTGACTTCCTATGAAATGTACATTAGGGAGCATAACTCTAATTCAGTGTCCTCCACTTCTTCTTCTTATTCTAGATACTTGGCAGCATCGGTAAAGGATTTCCTCTCTCTTTCTTTTTCTCATCTCAAGTCCCTCCGGTAGGCCCTTTATGTTCGGCGTCTGCTGTTATTTAAATATTTCCTCAACGATTATACACTCGCTGGCCACTTTATTAGGTACACCTTGCTAGTACCGGGTTGGACCCCCTTTTCCCTTCAGAACTGCCTTAATCCTTCGTGGCATGGATTCAACAAGGTACTGGAACCATTTCTCAGAGAGTTTGGTCCATATTGACATGATAGCATCACGCAGTTGCTGCAGATTTGTCGGCTGCACATCCATGATGCGAATCTCCCGGTCCACCACATCCCAAAGGTGCTCTATTGGATTGAGATCTGGTGACTGTGGAGGCCATTTGAGTACATCCTTCATTGTCATGTTCAAGAAACCAGTCTGAGATGATTCGAGCTTTATGACATGGCGCGTTATCCTGCTGGAAGTAGCCATCAGAAGATGGGAACACTGTGGTCATAAAGGGATGGACATGGTCAGCAACAATACTCAGGTAGGCTGTGGCGTTGACACGATGCTCAATTGGTACTAAGGGGCCCAAAGTGTGCCAAGAAAATATCCCCCACACCATTACACCACCACCACCAGCCTGAACCGTTGATACAAGGCAGGATGGATCCATTCTTTCATGTTGTTGACGCCAAATTCTGACCCTACCATTCGAATGTCGCAGCAGAAATCGAGACTCATCAGACCAGGCAACGTTTTTCCGATCTTCTATTGTCCAATTTTGGTGAGCCTGTGCGAATTGTAGCCTCAGTTTCCTGTTCTTAGCTGACAGGAGTGGCACCCGGTGTGGTCTTCTGCTGCTGTAGCCCATCTGCCTCAAGGTTCGACGTGTTGTGCGTTCAGAGATGCTCTTCTGCATACCTCGGTTGTAATGAGTGGTTATTTGAGTTACTGTTGCCTTTCTATCAGCTCGAACCAGTCTGGCCATTCTCCTCTGACCTCTGGCATCAACAAGGCATTTTCGCCCACAGAACTGCCGCTCACTGGATATTTTCTCTTTTTCGGACCATTCTCTGTAAACCCTAGAGATGGTTGTGCGTGAAAATCCCAGTAGATCAGCAGTTTCTGAAATACTCAGACCAGCCCGTCTGGCACCAACAACCATGCCACGTTCAAAGTCACTTAAATCCCCTTTCTTCCCCATTCTGATGCTCGGTTTGAACTGCAGCAGATCGTCTTGACCATGTCTACATGCCTAAATGCATTGAGTTGCTGCCATGTAATTGGCTGATTAGAAATTTGCGTTAACGAGCAGTTGGACAGGTGTGCCTAATAAAGTGGCCGGTGAGTGTATATATATGAGGGTACTTTGGGTGTGCCCCGGTGGCTCACCAAGTAGTGCGCGTACCACGTAAGGCTGAGTCCTTACTGCAGCGGCCTGGGTTTCAATCCAGCCCAGGCCCTTTTCTTCATGTCATCCCCCCTCTCTCCCTTGCCTTTCCTGTCTCTCTCTATTATTGCATTATTGCTATCAAATAAAGACGGGAAATGCCAAAAAAAAAATGTTAAAAAAGGGTACTTTGTCCATGGAGTAATACAGGAAGCTGCTGGAAGTTGGTTTTATAATTAACAAAGAAAGAGAAAAATAAATAAATAGAAGAAGGGGGGTTAGAAATTGATAAACGTATGCAGGCTATATGAATGACACATACTGATACTGTGATAGTACTGATTGGCGACAGGCATGACTGAATACTGAGATGGCATCCAGTGCTTTACCTGTGTCCCCATCCATAGGGTCAGTGGTTGTGTTAGGAAGGGTATCTGATGTAAAACTTTGCCAAATCATTATGCGGATTGACAAGACCATACCGGATCAGTCGAGGCTCCATATCGGATTGGTCCTGGCCCGGGTTAACAACGACTGCCATTGGTGCTGTGCCCTCACAGGTTACCAATGGAAACTATAAGATCCACTGTGGCAACCCTTGAAAAACAGGTAAAAAGCTGAAAGAAGAAGATTACATTACTGACTGAAATCAACAGAGACAAAAAAAAAAGAGTGAGGGGGGAAATAATTAATTAGTATAACTGAAGGTTCTGTAAATAATTCAGGAAAGGTCCCCACACCTATCGGAACTTTGTGTTTGAGTTACAAACTGAGTTGAGGATCTTATCGAGCTTTAGACAGGACATAATATCCCTCAGCCAACCGAGCCACTGAGGATGCACAATCCAGTGCATTCTCTGTGCTGGTCCCAAGCCCAATAAATGGGGAGAGTTGTGTCAAGAAGGACATGTGGCATAAAATCTTTGCCAAATCAAATATGCAGATCATAAATCAGATTTCCATACCGGATTGGTCGAGGCCCGGGTTAACAATGACCACCACCGGTTGGCTAGTAGGGTGCCGGTGGAAATTATGCTACTGTTGAGCAAATGAGAAGGAGAGCGGGAAGGCATGTCCAGAGGCAGCGGGAGAAGAGGACAGGTAGGAGTGTGGAGGTGAGAGTCGGAACTTTGAATGTTGGCACTATGACTGGTAAAGGAAGAGAGCTGGCTGGTGTGATGGAATGAAGGAAGATAGACATACTGTGTGTGCAAGAGTCCAGGTGGAAGCGGAGTAAGGCCAAGAGCATCGGAGGTGGGTTCAAACTATTCTATCAGGGTGCAGGTGGGAGGAAAAATGGGGTAGGGGTAATTCTGAAGGAAGATTATAATCCATCCGTTCATCCATCCATGCGGCTTATCGGTTGGGGGGTTGGAAGGGTGTAATAATAATAATAATATTGATTAATAATTAATAATAATAATATTTTTATTACATAGTACTTTTCTAAAACTATGTTGCAAAATGCATACAAAGAAATAAAACCAGACAAGGCAAAAATAAGAGTAAGATCAAATAAGTAATAGAAAAAAAAAATATAAATAAATAAAAACAAATATCATCCATCCATCCATCCATTGTCTTAACCGCTTATCCTGCTCTCAGGGTCACGGGGATGCTGGAGCCTATTCCAGCAGTCATTGGGCGGCAGGCAGGGAGACACCCTGGACAGGCCTTAGAAGAAGCTAGAGACTTGGTTTGTCTTAGTTCAATAGGAAGAGCGTTCCATCGTGTGGGGCTCCAACAGCAAAAGCCCAATCACCCTTTGTAACAAACTGAGACCTAGGAATAACCAGCAAGGCTCGATCTGCAGATTTTCATGGTCGAGATGGCATATATCAGCTCAATAAATCACAAATGTATGTAGGAGCAAGACCATTTAAAGCCTTAAAAGTGAGCGATAAAATTTTAAAATCAATTCGAAATATAACAGGGAGCCAGTGTAGGGAGGCAAGCACAGCAGTTATATGGTCATGCTTCTTTGTCCCAGTAATCAGCCAAGCAGCGGCATTTTGTACCAAATGCAGATGGTGGGGGGAGCCCTCGCTGATATCAGAATAAAGTGCATTATAATAGTCAAGCTGAGAATAGATAAAAACATTTACAACTTTTTGCAGATCAGCAATTGATAAAAAATGACCTAATATTAGCTTGAGCTGGAGAAAGTATGACTGAACAATATGTTTGATTTGATCATCAAAACCGAGGCTAGCATCAAATATTACCCTAAGATTCCTAGCAGCCTGCTTAAGACTACCTGACATACCACCAAGATTAGTAGTATAAGGGCTGATGGAATTTTCAGGACCGAACAGAATGATGTCACCTATGTCATCATTAATTTTAACAACATTTTTGGACATCCAGGATTTAATGTCAGAGAGGCAAGTTGTGAGTTTTTCTAGGGCGCTAGGATTTGTGGGTTTTAGTGGCATGTATAACTGAGTGTCGTCAGCATAAAAATGGTAAAGTACATCATGATTTTGAATGACTTGGCCAAGGGGCATCATGTATATAGAAAAGAGAAGGGGGACAAGAACTGAGCCTTGAGGGACACTACAACTCAACTGAGCCATCGAGGAAGTAGAGAACATACCCAGAACAACAGAAAAAAAAAGTTAGGTTGGTGAGGTAAGCGCGTAATAAGCTAAGAGCCGAGCCCTTGATGCCAACCCAAGTCTCTAAGTGATGTAAGAGGATTTTGTGATTGACTGTGTCAAAGGCAGCACTTACGTCTAAAAGAACTAAAATGTATGTCAAGAGTGTGTTGGAGGTGAAGACAGTGTCAGATAGAGGAGTGATGAGTATGAAGCCTGAAATTGAAAGTGTGATGATGAATGTTATCAGTGTATGTGGCCTGCAAGTTGGGTGTGAGATGGAAGAGAAAGAGAAATTCTGGAGTGAGTTGGATGAAATAGTGGAGAGTGTACCCTAAGAGTAAAGAATGGTGATCGGAGCAGACTTCAGTGGGCATGTTGGTGAAGGGAACAGAGGTGATGAGGAGGTGATGGACAGGTATGGTGTCAAGGAGAGGAATGTGGAAGGACATCAATGGTGGTGGATTTTTCAAAAAGGATGGACGTGGCTATGGTGAATATATATTTCAAGAAGAGGGAGGAACACAGGGTGACATACAAGAGTGGAGAAAAGTACACGCAGGTGGACTATATCTTATGCAGGTGGCACAATATGAAAGGGATTGGAGAGCACAAGGTGGTGACAGGGGAGACAGCTAGGTAGCATTGGATGGTGGTCTGTAAGCATGACTTTGGAGCTCAAGAAGATGGAGAGAGTGAAGGCAGAGGCAAGGATCAAATGGTGGAAGTTAAAGAAAGACGACTGTTGTGTGGAGTTCAGGGAGGAGTTAAGACAGGCCCTGGGTGGTAGTGAATAGCTGCCGGATGGCTAGGCCACCACTTCAGAAATAGTGAGGGAGACAACTAGGAAGGTACTGGGTGTGTCTCCTGGACAGAGGGAAGAAGAAAATGAGACTTGGTGGTGGAATGAGGAATTACAGCAAAGTATACAGCGGAAGCGGTTGGCAAAGAAGAAGTGGAAAAGTCAGACAGATGAAAAAAAGTAGACAAGAGTACAAGGGGGTGAAGCATAAAGTAATGAGAGAGGTCGTGAAGGCAAAGGAATAGGGTATGTTTAGTTGCATAATAGGTTGGACACTATGGAAGGAGAAAAGGACTTGTACCGATTGGCTAGACAGAGGGACTGAGCTGGTAGTATTTGTTAAGGTAAACTTTTTGGAAAGTTTTTCAAATGATGCAAAACTGTCATTGATAAAAAGGTATTTAAAGGGCTCAGTAGCCCTTCTGTGTCATTCCTGAAATGCAGAATCAAGGAAAGAAGGTTGGAAAAGATGGTTGGATAGAATAGGACTTGACAGAGAAAAAAACATGAAAACCAAAGTGTTTTCTGAACTGAGCCCACACTCTCACTATGTGCCAGATACCCGGATTATCAGTTGATTTATTTGGGGGAAGAGGGAATGCGGAGCCAAGCAGTGCTGAAATGGAAAATGTTTGACAGAATTCAACTCCATTGCCTCCCATGAAGGACAGTCAGCTTAGTTATGAAAGTGTGACCACAATATAAGACAACGTATATTAGCTGCCCAGTAATAAAAGCAGAAATTAGGCAGTGTCATGCCTCCATTGCTTTTAGATTTTTGAAGATGGACTTCATTTTGTCAAGGGAACTTTCTGTTCCATGTGTAGGATGTAGGATGATATAACTGAGTCTAATGAGTCAAAAAAGGATTTGGGAATGAAGGTTGTTATAGATTGAAAAATATACAAAGATTTAGGGAGAATATTAATTTTGACTAAGTTAATTTGGCCCACCAGGGATGTAGATAGGGGTGACCACTGCATTAGGGGCACTGTTTCACATGATTTAACAGAGTAAGGAAATTGTCTCTAAAAAGACACGTTTTCTCGTGACTGCAATACCAAGATAAGTAAATGTATTTTTCATGATCTTAAAAGGGAGGTTAGTATATTCTGTTGTAAGTGCCTCTCCATTCACAGAGAAAAGTCAACTTTTGTGTAAATGTATAGTTAGTATCCTGAGAACGGACTGGAATGTGTGAGTAATGACAGCATAGGGGGTGGGGAGGTATCCAGGCTTGACATGAAAATCAAAAGGTCTTCCACATAGAGGAACACTTTATGTTTAACTCCCTTCCTCGAAATTCCTGATATATCCTTGCAACTACAAAATTGAATTAGTATTGTTAAATCAAATAGTGGGCTTACAGAGCACCCTTATGAGTTCCCTGTTGGAGGTTTAAAGGTTATGACAGTTGAGAGGTAGTGAGAATTGTACCAGTAGGGCACAAATATAATAATTTTATCCATATGATAAAACTTGGTCCAAAGTCGAATTTTCCCAAGATTGCAAACAAGTACATCCACTCCACATGGTCAAATGCTATCTCCATGTCTACAGAATATACACATTCAGGAATTGCGTCCAAGGGTGAGTATAAAATATCAAATTGACGACGTGTATTAAAGTAGGAGTGGCGGTTCTTAACACAGCTGGTTTGATTTTCGGATATGACTGATGGTAGAATGTTCTCCAATCTACGGGCCAGAACTCAAGCCAAAATGTTGGCATCAACACTTAATAAAGAGATTGGCCTATAGTAGGAGCCCTCCGTTGGATCTTTGCCTTTCTTTGCAAGAGTGATACATGCTTCATTGAATGACGAAGGAAGTTTAACTTGCTTAAACGATTTGGATAACACTGAGCTGAGTTGCGGTGTAATGAGGAATCAGGAATCAGGAACAATTTATTGTCATCTCATTCATGTACTTGCGTACACAAAAGAGATGAAATTTCGTTACTCCCAGCCCGCAGCGGTGCAACACAAAAGACAAAAACACATATCCAGAACCTCCCAAAAATGACACCATAAGAAACATACAAAACCTGAGAGAACAAAGCAAAAAAACACAAACGGTCAACAATGCAGTCCATTCAGTAAATTTGCAACACAATTTAAGAATTTCACTGTCCAGGAGAACGAATGCCAGCCAGGATGACTGTTGGAACTGCTGGTCTGCATAGGCTAGCAGTTAGCTTAGCCTGCCCGTTTCCACATACTGTCAGACCACCTGAGGTGCTTCCTCTTTGGGCACAGCTCTGGTCAGGGCCGTGGTCTTTGGGCTCACAGGATGCAGTAGACCAAACTCCCTCAGCTGATCCAGCATCAGCTCTCCCTGCCATATAACTTCGACACACCGCCCCTGCACTCCACACGACGTCACAAATGCAGACGCAGACAAAAACACTGCACAATCGACGCTAGGCGAGGCCACTGCCAGACCGCCCTCGGTGTTATCTTGGGTATTATCATAACTGCCGGTCTACATGGGCTAGCAGTTACCTTAGCCTGCCCCGCTCTCACAGCTGATCCAACACCAGCTCTCCCAGCCATCAAACAAAATCGACGATCACAGACATAAATCCTCGTAAAAGTTATTCACACGATGACACAAACTCGGTTGTAGACGTGGACAAAGACACTGCATTTTCGGCACTGGGTGAGGCCGCGGCAAACGCAAGTCTGCACCTCCATCTTCCCAAATGAAAAATATTTATAAAATGCTGCAAGGAGCCCGTCAGCTCATGGGGTTTTTCCAGATTGCAATGAAGAGATATCAGCAGTAATTTCCTCTTGTGATACAATAATAATGTCATTTATATAGCACTTTTCTAAAACAATGTTATAAAGTGTTTCACAAAAAAGTAAAATAAAACCAAACAAGGACAAAATAAGAGTAAGACCTAATAAGTAAGAGTAAAAATAAGAACAGTATAAATAAAAACAAATATCAGACATTTGTAAAAGCTTTCATACAAAAAAAAGAAAACGTTTTAAGATGAGATTTGAAAGAAGCTAGAGACTTACAGTGCATCCGGAAAGTATTCACACCCCTTCACTTTCCCCACATTTTGTTATGTTACAGCCTTATTCCAAAACGGATTAAATTCCTTTTTTTCTCATCAATCTAAACACAATACCCCATAATGACAAAGTGAAAAACGTTTTGTAGAAATTTTAGCAAATTTATTAAAAATAAAAACCTGGAATATTCCATGTACATAAGTATTCACACCCTTTGCTATGACACTCAAAATTGAGCTCAGGTTCATCCTGTTTCCACTGATTATCCTTGAGATGTTTCTACAGCTTGATTGTAGTCCAACTGTAGTAAATTCAATTGATTGGACATGATTTGGAAAGGCACACACCTGTCTATGTAAGGTCCCACTGTTGACAGTGCATGTCAGAGCAGAAACCAAGCCATGAAATCAAAGGAATTGTCTGTGGACCTCCGAGACAGGATTGTATCAAGGCACAGATCTGGGGAAGGGTACAAAAAAATTTCTACAGCTTTGAAGGTCCCGAAGAGCACAGTGGTCTCCATCATTTGTAAATGGAATAAGTTTGGACCCACCAGGACTCTTCCTAGAGCTGGCTGCCCAGCCAAACTGAGCAATCGGGGGAGAAGGGCCTTGGTCAGGGAGGTGACCAAGAATCCAATGGTCACTCTGACAGAGCTCCAGCGTTCCTCTGTGGAGATGGGAGAACCTCCCAGAAGGACAACCAACTCTGCAGCACTCCACCAATCAGGCCTTTATGGTAGAGTGGCCAGACGGAAGCCTCTGCTCAGTAAAAGGCACATGACAGCCCGCTTGGAGTTTGCCAGAAAGCACCTAAAGGACTCTCAGACCACGAGAAACAAGATTCTCTGGTCTGATGAAACCAAGATTGAACTCTTTGGCCTGAATGCCAAACGTCACATCTGGAGGAAACCAGGTACCTCTCATCATCTTGCTAATACCATCCCTACAGTGAAGCATGGTGGTTGCAGCATCATGCTGTGGGGATGTTTTTCAGCGGCAGGAACTGGGAGACTAGTCAGGATCGACAGAAAGATGAATGGAGCAAAGTACAGAGAGATCCTTGATGAAAACCTGCTCCAGAGCGCTCAGGACCTCGGACTGGGGCGAAGGTTTACCTTTCAACACGACAATGACCCTAAGCACACAGTGAAGACAACGAAGGAGTGGCTTCGGGACAAGTCTGTGAATGTCCTTGAGTGGCCCAGCCAGAGCCCAGACTTGAACCCCATTGAACATCTCTGGAAAGACCTGAAAATAGCTGTGCAGCGACGCTCCCCATCTAACCTTACAGAGCTCGAGAGGATCTGCAGAGAAGAATGGGAGAAATACCCCAAATATAGGTGTGCCAAGCTTGTAGCTTCATACCCAAGAAGACTTGAGGCTGTAATCGCTGCCAAGGGTGCCTCAACCAAGTACTGAGTAAAGGGTGTGAATACTTATGTACATGCAATATTTCAGTTTTTTATTTTTAATAAATTTGCAAAAATTTCTACAAAACCTTTTTCACTTTGTCATTATGGGGTATTGTGTGTAGATTGATGAGAAAAAAAAGGAATTTAATCCATTTTGTAATAAGGCTGTAATATAACAAAATGTGGGGAAAGTGAAGGGGTGTGAATACTTTCTGGATGCACCGTAGGTTCTCGTAGTTCAACAGGAAGAGAGTTCCATAGTGTGGGGGCTCTAACAGCAAAAGCCCAATCACCCTTTCTAACAAACCGAGACCTGGGAATAACCAGCAGGGCTCCATCTGCAGATCTTAATGGTTGAGGGGGCATACACCAAGTCAATAAATCACAAATGTATGACTGAGAAATACCAGTTAGAGCCTAAAAAATGAGCAATAAACTTTTAAAATCAATTTGGAATATATCAGGAAAATTGTGTAGGGAGGCAAGCACAGGAGTGATATGGTCATGCCTCTTTGTCCCAGTAATGAGCCGAGCAGTGGCTTTTTATACCAACTGCAGACGGTGGAGGCAGCCCTTGCTGATACCAGAATAAAGTGCATTACAATAGTCAAACCGAGAATCGATAAAAAAACACGTACAACTTTTTGCAGATCGGCAATTGATAAAAATGGCTTAATTTTGGATATTAGCTTGAGCTGGAGAGAGCATGACTGAACAGCATGCAAAAGTGCTTTGAGTCCGGGGACGAAGCAGGGACGTTTTTAGCAAAATACATTAAACAGAAGGAATCCTCTTCAACTATTGTGGCTGTGCTGGGCCAAGGGGGGAGCCTTATGACTAAAGCAAATGAAATAAATAACACTTTCAAGGAGTTCTACATAAATATTTATACATCAGACAATACCTCAACAGAAATGGAAATAAATTAATTTGTTGATGGCCTGATATGAACCTACCTAGGGTAGAGGATCAACAATGTGAATCGCTTGACTCCCGAATCTCTAGGGAAGAGATAATTGAAGTTGTAAGAGCATTGCCATCAGGTAAATCCCCAGGCCAGGACGGCTTTAATGCAGGATTTTATAAATGCTATGTAGAGGAATTAATGTCACTTATGCAACAAATGTTTGATGAATCTGTTTAAGTGGGCAAACTTCCACAATCACTATCACAGGCAATTATCACTGCGATACTTAAACCAGGCAACGATCCAAGTGATTGCAGGAGCTTCCGTCCTATCTCCTTTAGCCCTAGACTTCATGTGTTGGGGGACCCTCTGCTGCTCACACTGTGTGGGGCAAGTTGCAGAGTGGATCCAGACTAGCAACATGGTGGGGAGACAGATCATAATGAGAGGGTGAAGGGTAACAGGGGGACCTTCCATTCAGGAATGGATCATGGGACTGGGAAGAGTTGTGGCATATGAGCGTCTGTCTTATAAGATGCATAATAGATCAGATGATTATGCATTGAAATGGGTGACATTTCTAGCCTATATTAATAACTGAGAAAGACTTGTGTGGATCGTGTGGCACAGCAGTCTTTTAGAGGAGTAGACTATGGATGGACCGAGAGCTACATATAGATTTCTGTGTATATTGTGGTGTTTTTTTTTACTTCTTGTTTCTTGTTGTTTTGTTTTTCTTCTGTCTTTTTATTGTATGCTGTTATTTGAGTATGTGTCTGCTACACTTTTTTACTGAAAAAGTTGAATAAACTATAAATCGTAAAAAAAAAACAAAAAGAAAACTGAAGTTAGCATCGGATATTACCCTAAGATTCCTAGCAGCCTGCTTAAGACTACCTGACAGACTACCAAGATTAGTAAGAAAAGGGCTCATGATATGATTTGGTATGCTATAGGCTCATCTAGTCTCATTTTGGCGTCAGGAGAAAGCGTAGGGATGTTTAAACGATTAAGAAATTCTCCACCAAAATGTTATCCTTTGGGAATTCAGAAGTGTAACGTCAGGGAGAGCCTTTCCTGAATGTGTCAGTAATTTTGGATTGATCCGAGGTGACGTTGCTATTACCCATTTGAATATTTTGTGAGGTGCCATTTTGCTTTTAATCCTCTCAACTGATTAGCTAACAAACTTATCAGGGCGTCTCCCCGCCTGCCGCCCAATGACTGCTGGGATAGGCTCCAGCATCCCTGCGACCCTGACAGCAGGATAAGCGGTTTGGATAATGGATTAATGAATATAAACAAGCTCTTGCTCTTCAAAAGTTGACATTCAATTGGATGTGTTGAGAAGAGATCAAATTTGGTTTGGAGTTCCCTTCGCTTTTTTTTTTATACAGCCCTGGGCTTTGAATTTGAGCTTATTGCTGACCTAGTTCTTTAATTTGATTGACTAGTTTAATCGTTCTTTATGAGCCCTCTTTTTCATATTCATGGTGTAGGAAATAATTGGTCCCATAAGGTAGGCTTTCAAAGAAAATAATCAGGGTGGAGGTTTAAGATTAAGACGTACTTTTTCAATCCACATGGGGAAATTCATCCTCTACATTTAACCCATCCCAACACACACTGTAGATAGGAGCAGTGGGTAACCACTATGCAGCTCCCGGGGACCAACTCCAGTTCTTCTTGCCATGCCTCGGTCAGGGGCACAGGCAGGAGTATTAACCTATGCATGTCTTTTGATGGTGGGAGCAAGCCAGAGTGTAACGCCTACGGATGACTAGCTTTGCTAGCCCTTGGCTAATGGGTCAGAGCCTTTAGTTGACTGGTTAGCTCAGGGGATCGCATCCCGGCTGCAGCAGATTCCCAGCTGCCCCCTGAATTCGCTACATTGGTGTCAAAGTTGGGATGGTGAGACCGTGAGGCCATCGGAAGTGCATGCGCCCAGAGGCGTGAGGAGGCTGATATGCTGAAGCATGGAGACATGCTTCCCGAAGGAGGGGGGTAGTGTAACGACCACGGATGACTAGACTCACTAGGCCTTGGATGATGGGTCAGACCCTTTAGTCGACTGGTTAGCGCAGTCGCATCCGAGTTCACGTCGCAGCTGCAGCGGATTCCCAGCTGCCCCCTAAATTCACTACAAGAGCGGAGGAAACACACACAGACACAGGGAGAACATGTAAACTCCACGCAGGACCTTGGAAGGCCTGGGGTTCAAACCCAGGACCTCCTTGCTGTGAGGCAACACTGCTAACCACAGAGCCACCATGCTGCCCAGGTGAGGTATTTGTACGAATGAAGAAACTTATCTACTCCTCCATAAATTTCATCAAGTCATCTGACAATAGAGTCAAATTAAAATGTCTTTTTATTTGAGGGTGGCCAGGAAGGGTCATCCAACAAGGGTGTGGTCTGGTATCCCTATGCTCTGATAAGCACTGGAGCGAGCCAATGGGATCAGTTGATTATCAATTAGAAAATGATCAATCCTAGAGAAGGTATGGTGAATGTGTGAGAAAAAGGAATACTCTCTTCTTTGGATGAAGAAAGCTCCACCCATCAGAGACACCATAATTGGATAGGAAGGACTGAATAAATGAGGCTGACTTAATTATGTTGCTGGGGTTGCGAGAATATCAATCCAGCACAGAATCCAACCAGCAGCTGAAATCCCTGCCAAGTATGAGAGAGTATGTGCTCAGATAAGGTAAGGAAGAGGGAAAAAAAAGCAAAAACAAAAACATTAAAATAAACCCCACATCATCTGCGTTAGGGGCCTACTACATGCTGGCACACACTACCTTTGTATTGTATAATTTCCCCGAGACAATGGTATAACAACCATTTGTATCTGATATTACATTGTGATGCTCAAAGGGAATGTTTTGGTTAATAAGATTTGAGACCCCCTGCTTTGGCTTGGAAAGTAGGGGAAAGTGCTCATCCGCCCACGTTGACATGAGTATTATCAGTACTAAGAATGTGTGTTTCTTGTAGAAAAGCAATTATTTTAATAGGGTGCTTTATGGCCTTGACGTTCTAGCTTAAGAAAATTAAGAGGCTATCCACTCTCCTTGGTTTGGAATCAGTTTTGGGATAAGAACATAAAGCAAATAACAGGTCAGGGATGAACTGTGCATGACCAGGGCTTGTGTAGGCTCCTGAAATCGTACCAGCATTGAAATATCCAACCCTCGCCGCCCCCACCCCACCACCCCACCGCAAAAAAAGAAAGCTGCCAAAGAACAAGCTCTTTAAAACATTAATTATCCACCAAAAAACAATCTTTTTGTCCCATGTGACACCACCTTCCACTCCATTATTGTTATTTGAAATACACTTGACACTCTTTGATTAACATTTAACTTTGTTGGGAGCACAACTATGAAAAAAAAAAAAACAGTCCCTTTTGGGATTTCTTATGTGGCTCTGGAAAGTGTACCGTAAACTAGAAATGTAAATTGTCACCTAAAACTCTACTCGGTGTTCTTCTCACAAAGGTTGAACAGTTCACTGAATGTAAGGCAAAGGGAAGCACTCACATGACTGCTGCCCAAGTGGGTATATTAAGCCATCTACCGTGGCAGCGAGGGCCAGCTGGTCCTCGCCACAGTCACTAAGCTGTCATTTATGATGAGTCCGATGCAGTGGGCAGGCTGTCAATATATCTCCGTGCTTAGGCGGCCAAGCATAGCCACTTCTTGTCTCCACTGAGAAGTGTGACGCGGAGCCGAGTGGGATACAGTCGAGAGGGCCTGAGTCCCCGGTTGTCCAGCTTTGTCATTGCTCCTCTGTACTCGTCTCACTGGCTTAAAACTTCGGGGCTGTAGTCCTCCACAACACCGATCTGCTGGCCGCGATGATCAAGTTTCCCTCTCCGCCGCACCTCATGGATCAGAAGTTATTTTATCTGGTAGTGCTGCAAATGAATGAGTGCTGGTTTAGCTGCTAGTGAGCGGTGGGCTCTGTTGATCTCCGGTGGGGGAGGAAAGTTCTCCCTCCCCGAAAACCTCACATAGCAGACCAGGGAAGAATTCTGTAGGGCACCCACCTTCAATAGATTTCGCCAAGCCCAGGATGTGCAGGTCTTGCCCCCTGCTCCAGCCATGCAGGTCAATGACTTTAGCCATTAGCATGGGATTGTTTTCGTGGAGGCTGGAGCAAACATTTTCTAACTCACTGACACATGGCTCAGGTCATCCGAAGCAAGCTCGAGAGATGCTAGGCGTTGGCCGTAATCCTCAACTTTTGCCCAGACTGTGTCGAATTTAGTTTCCAGCAAGCTGAAAGAAGCTTTGAAGTCAGCTGCTGTTGACCCGGTAGCATGGAGATAGCCTCCGCTGCTAGCTGCTGGGCCTCCTTTTTCCTGGATTTTCCACTCTGAAGCCGTTTTGATGCAAACGTGGATAAAAGGAGGGACAATTGCGAAATATGTAACACTTTTTGGTTGTGAAATAAAGGGGTAGAGGAATAAAAAGTGGGCAGGAGCGCCTGTTCATCGCTTCTACTCCATGCGGCTGCTATCCAGAAGGCCGAAACTTGTGAATTTATTTGGCTCTTCATTCTTCTCTCCATTCTTAGTAAACGCTGATCCTCCTCTTTATTTGTTCAATTGTTAAGTTTCTTCCTTAGTGAGTAGGCTCGTCAAGCCACAGTCACGGCCTCAACCTTATTTAACTCCAATGTAGACGAACAGTAGTTTACTTACTACCTACACAAAGGAAAGATGTTCCTCTCAAAACCCATGAGCCGCTTTGCTGCTTTATTTTAAAGAGCTGCTTGAATCCACCCGCAACCCAGGGAGACATATTAACCCCACTTCAACAAAGCTCCATTTCAAACATACAATTGATTATGCATGCTTCTTCTTCAAAGGGAAACACCATGGATATATATATATATATATATATATATATATATATATATATATAGTGTGATCCATCCATGCATTATCCAAACCGCTTATCTTGCTCTCAGGGTCGTGGGGATGCCTATTCCAGCAGTCATTGGGCGGCAGAAGGGGAGACACCCGCCAGTCCATCACAGGGCCCACACACACACACACACATTCAAACCTAGGGACACTTAGTCCGGCCGAGTCACCTGGAGTGTGGGAGGACACCGGAGCACCCAGAGGAAATCCACGGAGACATGAGGAGAATATGCAAACTCCACACAGAAGACGACCTGGGACGAACCCCCCAAGGTTGGACTACCCCGGGGCTCGAACCCAGGACCTTCATGCTGTGAGGCGACCGCGCTAACCGCTGTGCCACCGTGCCGCCAAGACAGTGTGGTTTAAGTCCAAATTGTAATGGCTGAGTGGACAAAAATAACTCTCCATGCTCCGTCCTACTAACGACCCCTCTCCTCCCCACGTCCCAGTCTTACCCAGTCCCGAGTCGACCACACCACCCGTTCATTCTCTCAATGTGTCGCTACAGAATATGCGACATTTAGACTGCACGTGATACACCTGATACCTGTCATATTGCTGCATGAAATGCCAAACCTCTATGTCTCTCTCTTTTAACACACACACACTCACACACACACACGCACACACAGTCAAAAAAAAGAAAAAAAGAAAAGGTCAAAAGTCATGTGCGTGGGCGTGTTAAAGTGCGGCTTTATTAGGGCTAGGTTTGAAGAGTTCTCTCCCATGGTTTTAGAGTAAAATACTTAATTAAGGCACATCAAATGTCTCTCTAATTTAGTCATTAAACATGCCCAGTCAACAAGCACTTCTCAGTAGGAGCGGAGGTTTTTAGCCCACACGTTCACGGCTCAGAAATTCTCTCATACTCACAAACAAACACACACACACACACACACACACACACACACACACACACACACACACACACACACACACACACACACACACACACACACACAGTCCCTTATTCCTCCTCCCTATTCTGCTCTCTCATCCTGTCCCATCCATCTTTCTGTCCATCTGTTTGCCCGTCCTGATTCTGTGCATCCAAATACTTCTTGAAGTCATCTGTCATTTTCTCCTCCCCCCTCCCCTTTTTCTCCCCAATTGTACTTGGCCAATAACCCCACCCTCTGGACCATCCCGGTCGCTGCTCCACCCCTCTGCCCATCCGGGGAGGGCTGCAAACTACCACATGCCTCCTCCGATACATGTGGAGTCACCAGCCGCTTCTTTTCACCTGACAGTGAGGAGCTTCACCAGGGGGACGTAGCGCGTGGGAGGATCACACTATCCCCCCCCCCCGAACAAGCTCCCTGACCGACCAGAGGAGGCGCTGGCGCAGCGACCAGGACCCATACCCACATCCGGCAACCCACCCGCAGACACGGACAACTGTGTCTGTAGGGACGCCCGACTAAGCCGGAAGTAACACGGGGATTCGAACCAGCAATCCCGGTGTTGGTAGGCAACGGCATAGATGGCTACGCTACCCGGACGCAAGGCATCTGTCTTGCAAGATGTTAACCGTTTCAAAAATAAAAAAAACACCTACAGACACAGACACAGACACGTCATCCTCACCAGCACCATCTGGCTGCGTGAGGCTCTAGATGCTCTTCTGATGGTTGATGGTGATGATGGACACACACCACACACACATACATGGACAAACACAAATACACACATACATACACTTCCATCAGCTTCCAGGACACGCATCAACGCTGATGCATGACAGTCCCCGCTCTCTCTCTCTCACACACACACACACATACACACACACACACACACTCACACACACACACACACACACACACACACACACACACACACACACACACACACACACACACACACACACACACACACCCATCTGTCCGACGCCAAACTCCAGGCTGGGAAGGGCTGTAAGAATACACACATCATCCCTAAATGGAACATTTGGGTGCAACAGCCACTTACTGCCACTCAAAACAGCATTTAGGAACTGCCGAGGAGGTAGATTACTGCAGGGGGATGGAGGCTTCATTCTTCACAATTGTCCCATTTCAGCGCGCCTTACCCTCATTTACCTTATTCACCTCACATGCCATTCAGTAAAATTGACAGCCTACAGGATGATATGCTTTTTTCCCCGTATGTACTGTTCCTTTTTTTTAGTGGGGGAGGGGGGGATTTTCTCCCGGATTGTACTTGGCCAGTAACCCCACCCTCTGGGCCGTCCCGGTCGCTGCTCCACCCCCTCTGCCGACCCGGGGCGGGCTGGCACACTACCACATGCCTCCTTCGATACACGTGGAGTCGCCAGCCGCTTCTTTCCTCATTCCCTGGTCGTAGTAAAACGTACGACAAGTAATGCACCAAAACTCGTATGTAACCCACGTCATCGTGAGCCAGGCTGTGATCACGTGACCTAGGCGCTGGCCCTAACCCGGCGGGGTGGGGGAGTGGAGGGAGTAGGGGGAGTGGAGGAAAGCTGTTCTGCACTGCAGAGGAGTGCGCAGGCGCTCTGAATCGCTCGTGTCTTGGGACATTGGTAGGATATTAGCCACAAAAAATGGTTCCCCTTTCCCCCGACCGACCAGAGGAGGCGCTAGTGCCGCGAACAGGACACATACCCACATCCGGCTTCCCACCCGCAGACACGGCCATATGTGTCTGTAAGGGACGCCTGACCAAGCCGGAGGTAACATGGGGATTCGAACCGGCGATCCCCGTGTTGGTAGGAAACGGAATAGACCACTATGCTACCCGGACGCCCCCGCGTGTCCCCTTTCTACTTCCACATAGAATAGAATAACACAAGTAAGGGTGCCATGGTTAGCACCGTTGCCTTACAGCAAGATGGTCCTGGGTTCGAACCCCAGGCCGTCCCAGGCCCTTTCTGTGTGGCGTTAGCATGTTCTCCCTGTGTCTGCGTGGGTTTTCCCCGAGTGCTCCGGTTTCCTCCCACCCTCGAAAAGACATGCATGCTACTCCTGCCTGTGCCCATGAGCAAGGCAATGGAGAGAAGAACTGGAGCTGGTCCCCGGGCGCTGCAGCTGCCCACTGCTCCTATACAACATTAAGATGGATTAAATGCAGAGAGAAAAATGATTGCCTTTGTACTTCTACAGGATGGAAATAAACTAGGATTGTAATTGAGTAATGGGTGTATTCAAAAGATCCCTGCCCATCAAGCGTTCACGTGGAGCACGGACTGGCGCGTGGCCACAAACATCGACTAGCTGGAAAAAATAAATCACAGGTCAAGTCTCTACTGCAGCCACTTCTATTTACTGTATTAGCCATGTTTAATTAGCTAGATTTAGGTGAAATTACCAAAAAAACTAACCTAAAAAGTGATTTAGTTGTATTCCAATCAGCTTCTTTCAAACAACTGAACAACCAGCCAGTGCGCGAGACCCCATCACTAAAGAGTTAAAGAATAAAGAAAAGAGGAGGCAGTGATTACTTTTAAAGAAATATGGCTACTTTGTTCACGATCACATGATGCCCCTATGCACGCATCAACTATTAAGCCACACGCAGGGGGGAGAACTATATATTCCACTGAGATTTTTCTATTTGCAACTTCAAAATACACATTATACAAGCTTGATAGAAATGCAGCTGGTGTGATCACACGGTTAAGCTCCGCCAGGGGCATGAAGGCCAAACTGTGCCCTCTGACCCTACTGGCACACAAACTGTAAGAGATGTAGACGGGTAAAGGAAATGATATCTGAATACAGTGCAATCACGTGACTAGGTTACGCTTCCTGTGAACAAGAAGCTCTTATTCATTATTCAGTCACCTCAGATTCCCCTCACTCCTCATTTTACAAGCTGGATAGGAAAGCTGATATCATTTTATTCTTGTGTGCTCTTGATGAAAAGTACCAATGATTTGCCCTCTGCCTCATCCCTTATAATCTTTATATAACTGTAACCGGTTATTTTCTTGCCCGGTGCGGGATTCGATACGGGGTGTACTGCACCACAAGGCGACATCACTAACCGCTCGGCTAAAGGGTCAGACCCGTTAGCTAGGGGCTAACGTGTCTTATTAGTAGTTTACATAACCTTCCACTCATAGGTTTTAAAATATGATGTGTACATGGTACATCGTTTTATGGTTCATGTGGTTTATGTTTTATGGTTCATTGCATGGTACATGCGGCACGGTGGTGCAGTGGTTAGTGTGGTCGCCTCACAGCAAGAACTTCGTGGATTTGAGCCCCGGGGTAGTCCAACCTTGGGGGTCATCCTCTGTGTGGAGTTTGCATGTTCTCCCCGTGTCTGCGTGGGTTTCCTCCTACAGTGCAAAGACATGTAGGTCAGGTGAATCGCTCATACGAAATTGTCCCTGTGTGTGTGTGTGTGTGGGCCCTGTGATGGACTGGCGGCCTGCCCAGGGTGTCTCCCCGCCTGCCGCCCAACGACTGCTGGGATAGGCTCCAGCGACCCTGGGAGCAGGCCAAGCAGCTTGGATAATGGATGGATGTGTACATGGTGCAACTGAATGAAAAGGCGTCTTGTCAAGAATATGTGTATTTCATATGACCATGGAAAACAACCAATCGATATTGCTAACTCCAGCCGCCGAGGCAGAGGAGCCAGTGAAGGAAGCATAAAATCAAGCCTCCTTCCCACTGCAGTTCATATCAGGTCAGCTCAATAAAAAAAAACAACTTCAAAATAGGCTCAAAACTACCCTTTAAGAAGGGAACCTTTTTCCAGGGGGCCATTTCTCATTAGCTTCCTGCTAACGCAGACGTGCTTTAAAGGCAATGTCAGTTTGGGGGGGGGTAGTGTGAACATCTACTTTAAGTGTCAGTAGACATTTTATTTTTATTTTTTTGTTTTGCTTTAACTCATCATTAAGACGTTGTTGTTGATTGCAGAGTGTAATGGCTATATGATAACGACACCATGGGCGTTTGGACTGGTTGCCTATAAACCTGGCTTTCACTATGCAGTCCTGTTTGCCACCGGGTTCAGGAGAACGAAGGATGAATGGATGGATTGCGTTTATATAGCGCTCGATTTACGCTACAAAGGAAGTGCGCCAACCATAGACATATAAAGAGTAGACGCCGCATTGGCTGTTGGGGTGCCATCTTGGACCGGTCATCCTACGAGTTGCCTAGCAGCAGAATACACGACTGAGAAAGATGCCAGAACACTGTTCACCATATTCCTGCTCCAATCGACGGACCGTCGAAAACAGGGCTCGGGGGATTACTTTTCACAAGTAAGATTGAACATCACTATTGGTTGTATTTTGTGAACATAATATTACTGTACTGTATTTATATCCAACTGCGAAATCGTAGCCAGCTAGCTAGGCTATGCTCACTGCCGGTGTTCACCCGGCTATGAACTGAGACTTTATAAGTCATATTCCATAACACTGACTTTACAACTGACAAAAGAATGCTATTGTACAAATAAAACAATATTAAAGTTACTGGTATTATATTGACCAGCGAATTTTACACAGGTGGCACAGACTGTATTATTCACATGTAATCCATCCTAACAACAGTACGATAAGGGAGAACCGGGCCGAAAGTAACACGCCGCGAAATTAGCACAGAGCTTTTTTCCAAGGAAACAAAACAGGACGTGACGCAATGAAGTCAGCGTGTGTGTCTATAAGACCTCTCCCTTCTCCCAAAACACTGGCACGATACGCAGTTATTTAAAAAAGTTATAGAGTGGACGCTGTTTTTTCATGCGGTAAGTAAAATTACGTGATCTGAGGTTTTTTTCGAATTGCGTTTCGTTCTTAGAAGTTCCGGTAAATGACTTTATGTTGCTTTGTTAGCACATTTACTGTCTCGATGACAGAATAGTTTTAAATCGGCAGGCTAGCACAGTTAATATGCTAGCCAGGCTATGTGCTAGCCAGGCTAAATGGAGAGGTGACCTGAGAGGGTCGAGCGTACCAGCGAGGGGAGGGACGAAAGTAACATAAATGATTTCCCTATCAAGCTGCAAGTTAATGTATTTTATTGTATTATACTTACAGAATAGTACAGTTAAGGTCATTCTTTTCAGCCTACATAGCCAATTGCTTTTAATTATTTGAGGACTTATCTTGCTTACGCCTTCACACAAACTGCAATTTTCCAAATGACGACAAAGACCAGTTAGTTCCACCACGTGATGGCGGTGTGCGCGTGAAGGTTAGCGCAAAAGCAATTGGTGAATTAAAAGAAATGAACAAAAGCGCGAATGGCTGATTCAAATATCATAACCAACCTCTATCACTGACGTTTTTGTGAAAATGCTCAAAAAATACGAGGCTTGTATCAAAATTGCGTTACACAACATTGGTAAATTGAGGCTAAGAATATGTATTAGTCTATGAAACTCAAAATATTGCCTTGATGAATTAGCACAGATGTTAAATTGGGTCTGCAAGATTGGTTGATAAAGGTAAACGTGATCAGAATCCAAAACCATAATTCTACGATGCATCTTACGCTTTATGACAGCCGCTACTTTCGCACCGCAGCAGCGCTACTTTGGTCCCGCAAGGGAGGTGCGGAAGTACCATCGCGCAAGTTGTGTTCTCCGTCTGTTTATGTCCAGATCATTTAACTGAGAAACATATGGAAAGTTGCTTCTGAAAGGGGACACATGTATGTTGTTTCTGATAAAATATGGCATCTATTACTGTCACCATACCGGAGTAAACTCGGAAAAAGGAAAAAGTGGTACTTTCGGCCCGGTTCTCCTACCTCTCATGTCTCATACCCACCTCACTTACTTAAAAATACAGAACATCTGACTGTTGAATAGTTTGCAAACAAACCTACCGTATTCACAATTTCACCAGCTTTGGTTCATTGTCAACAAATATGCATCAAAATAGGAGTTTTGTTGAAGAAAGGTTCTATGAAATTTGAAGGAAAAAAAATAAGCGTGACCTCCTTTGTAAAATGTTTTTGTGTAGACTCTCTCAAATCTCCCGTTTTCATTTTGAAGGTTTCCCAAAGACAATGTTTTGAGGAAGAAGTGGGAAGTGTCTTTGAGGAGGGAAGGATTCACTGCAAGTGATTCCTCCGTGCTCTACTGTGAGCATTTTAAGCAGGGCGATTTTGATAGGACAGGTCAGATTGTCCAACTCAGACATGTAGTTATTCCATCCATCTTCAGCTTCCTGGTTCACCTCCAAAGAGTAGGTGTATCATCATAAGACTATTAGCATTAATAAATGTAAATATTCTATTATCAATTACAGGGCTGGGTGAGATATTCATCCCTGTATATATATATTCTTTTCAAGTATTATACTTCTTCATTTTAGCCGGAAAGGGAAAGGACTACGTCTACCTCCAGAAGAGCTGAAGAGAGCCTGTCTGTGGCCTCTCAGGATGCCCCAGAACCTGCAGCCTCACACCCACAACCTCAGCCTAATGATGTGAGTTTCTACTTTAAACATCATATCATAATGGTCCTGGACATATTCAAATCTCACTTGTTTGCTGCCATTCATATTAAACACACTCACAAATTAACCCATACACACAATTAAAGACATGTTGAACATGCATTCCTGACACACACACACACACACACACACACACACACACACACACACACACGGTGCTGGCATTGGCTTTGACAGGTGATGACTATAAGAAAGAATGTGGGCCATACACTAGTGGTGTCAAAGTGATGTGTGTGAAGTGAAACATCACTCAAACTATGTTCATCCCTCTTTCTACTAGGATCATGCCTATGCCTTTCCTGCTTCTTCTACTGCTCTGAAGACCAGACTTAATGAAGCCTTGGCAAGAGTGGAAAGTCTGGAGCGAGAGAAGAAGAATACCATGGCCAGAGAAAAGAAGGCAAAGACCACAGTGAAAAGTCTTTTGGGGATTTGAGAGAAAAGAACCTCATTAATAAAGAGCTCAACGAGAGGCTTGAATTCTACTCAGGTAAGACGAAGTTAGCGCTTTGAAATTCATGTACATGTTATTCTTACACTCTTTATTAAACTCCTTAGTTATTATCTGAAGGGGACTTATTAATTTTTGCTCATAAAATTTCAGATCTTCAAGTAGACTTCATGTCAAAACAGTTCTCTTTCAAGGGTTTTAAGGCTTTCATGTCAAACTTTAATTAGCAACTTTTATTTTTCCCCTACATTGTTACGCTGCATTGTTTATATATTTATCTCTCTTTAAAATATATATGTATATCTGTATTTATTTTTTATTATTACATCATACTATTGGATATAATTACGATATTATTACAGTATTATACCACTTTATTATACACACACACACACACACACACACACACTGTATACTTCCTACCCTCACATGTAAATATTTTGTGTTGTCAGTGTTTACGTTTGTCCATTGTGTGTAATGTACTGGTCACCTATGTAAGCAACTTTGTACATGTGTAAATATAGTTTGGGGCGGGGATTTATATATATTTTCATTTTCTCTGATATATAACATATATTGTTGTTATATATACTGTAGATATATAATGTGTTCATATATTGTTTATATATTTATATAGCCTAATCATATATTGTTTCTTCAACTTATTAAAATAGCTGACTTTACTGCCACTATCTACTTCTGCCTCTCTATCATATTTTAGCGTGTGTGTGTATATATATATATAGTGAGTGTTTTGCTAAATACCGTATTGATCCGAATACAAGACGACCCCCCCTTTTTCAAGACTCATTTTTGGAAAAATACTTTTTGAAGAGCAAATATTGGTTTTATAAAGAAAAACATATTTGAAAATAATGATAATAAAAACACATTGAATAAAACAAGGTAGTCTGTTTAACAGCTTTTAAATAAAATTGTTTTCAATATATTTTAGATGAAATTGTCACATTTAAATAAAAAAATGTAAATACATTTGTAAATGAATGACTTATGGTATTTAAATAGCATACAAATGAAAATAAACTGTAGTCTATTGAGACTATCCATCTCATAGTGAAAAAATAACCATTTCAACATTTCAATAACTGCATTAACCATCGAAGTGGTCTAATTTTAGAACGGTCTTGAAACAAATCTGACTGAGTGAGAAGGTATATTGACATTCAAAAGTCTAGACCTCGAATGTAAGACGACCCCCACTTTTTCATACGTATTTCCAGGGTAAAAACCCCGTCTTATATTCAGAACAATACGGTAGCTACCTATCATACATCACACATATCATATATCAGAATATTCTATTGCTGTTAAGCCAACAATGAATATTAAAATACGTCAAACCATGTGTCCTGTATCATAGCTATATGTATGACGTTTTCAGCAACAAAAAAGGCGTGGAAATCAGTTTGGTATTCAGCGAGTTATGATTGATTAACTGCGCTGACAGTTCATTGCGCCTGCCAAGCACATTACACTGAGTGGAGCGGGTGACCGGTCCAAGATGGCGGCCCCACGGCTCGTCAGCGCCAATAGGCAGTAGCGGTCGATGCGGCGTCTACTCTTTATATGTCTATGGTGCCAACCATTGTGCGACCAAAACAGGAAGGGCGCTTGTTTCCGCCGGAAGTAGCGGAAATGGCGGACGGAGGAAGAAGCGAAGCGACAGTAAAAACTCTACAAGAGGAAAAAGAACCTGGTGACGGAGGAGGTAAAGAATACGAAGAGGGAGAGTGGCACTAATTATAATAACAAATTAAACTTATATAGCGCTTTTCTAATACTCAAAGTCGCTTTACAATAAACGGGGTGAAACAAGACGACAGATAAACATAACACAGACGTGCAGGGGCGGATGGGAAGGGGGGCAACGAGAGGGAGAAAACGAGGTAAACAAGAGTGAATTTAGACCCAGCACTTTTTATATTGGGTATAGTTCCTGGTGATATGACATATAGTGTCTTAAATTCTTTATTGAGAATTCTGCTTTTGATAGCAAAATAAATAAAATGATAACAGTGTCCTGGTTGAAGCCGCAGCCCCCCCCCAGCATAATGCAATGGAGAGCCAGGGTAAAAAACGTCTTCATCGTGGAGAGAACCACAGCAAGATTACAGCTGAAAACAGACAGGTTTGCTGAAAGATGGTCGCCATTAATACAGGCAATGCCAGAACTTCAGTCACCTTTTTTTCCTCATTGTATTTATTTTTATTTTTAGTCCTATTGCACTTGTTTCTTCCCCCCCCCCCAGGTGTAAGCATGTGCTATGTACTAATTACTGTTAAAAGAAGTTGTAACTGTATACGTATCCCCTTCAAGTTGTAGGCTATTTGTGTTGTGTTGAATGAATTGAATAAAAAAATCGGTTAAAAAAAAGAAAAAGAGAACAAGAGTGAACCTTGGACGAGCGGGCAGTCACTTGACGGAGCCAGCCCCGTTGTTGTATCGAACTGTTTCCCCGTCGACATGTTTCCCCCTAGCCAGACGAAAGCGTTGTCATGGAAACAAGTAAGCCATTGGTTACGATTAGGTTAAGATAAGCGTTCGTTTAAGCTTAGAGCTACATTCAAGTTAGGATTAAAATAAGGTTGAAGTCAGGTTAAGGTTAGGTTTAAGTTAAGGTTGAAGTTAGGTTAAGGTTAAAAAAAGCATACCGGTAACTCTGGCTAGGGGGAAACAGGTCTCAACGGGGAAACAGAGTTTGATACAACACCAAGGACTTGATATGGTTCCAAATCAACATTCAGTCGGCATACTTTCTACTGGATCAGTAAGTAATACAACCTGCCTACTTATTAATGCTAGCGGATGTTTTACTCAGCCTTTATCATGGCACTGAGATCGGGGTTTTCTAGTTCAAACTGGGATTCTTACAGATATTTCATGCATTGGACAGTAGCCAGGCTGTTTATAAGCGGAAAGCAATCCGGTTGTATTTGCGACAGTGACGCAAACCATAATACCGCACACATTTGTCTACCGTGTTTCATGTTTACCTTGCAACGCAGCAACAGGAACAATCCAAAAACCAAAGAGCTGCCTCATGGACACTGAATATAAGAAGCCCCTATTTAGACACACACACACACACACACACACACACACACACACACACACACATCCAATGCAGGCATGTGCATGCTGTACATGAACAGATACCCAGAAGCCTACAAATAATATATAATGCTCGCTCGTGTATATTCCTACCCACTGCTTGAAGCACAAAATTGTGTGTTGAGGCAATAGGGTTCATCATATTATATTTACAGAAGTAATGATGAATGAATTTCCATCCAGCCTCTGTGTTTACAGGTCTGATTAGACATGATGAAAGAGAATTGGATGCAGTGGAGCTGTGTCGTTGTATTTGTGTGTTGTGTACAAGTTTGAGTGTTTGCGTGCACGTGTTTTTGTGTCAAAGTGTGTGCATGTGCATCTAAGCATCTATTAAAGGGCCTATGTATAATATCTACTATGCATAGCTATACAAACGCAAGAACGAGAATAGACCCCCCCCCCAAGGTCATCGTGTGATGCATTTCATTCTTTGTTGAATTTATCATGAGGGCAATCAGCTCTACCATCCTAGAGGCCTATACAACATTTGTTTGACTCCAAAAAAATTTTTTTTAAAAGGTTTATTCCACCTTTACGGATGACAAAGGGGAGATCAAACACGTTTCTGGCTGTAATGTGGACACTGGTGTTGATCTGCTTCTGTCCTTTGCATCAGGGTTTGACCAGGTGTCATCAGCCAGGAATGTACGTGTGGACTTCCAATGAAATGAAAGATATATACATTTTTAATTAGTTCCGTACTGTGCATTGATATGGAAAACAGCTTTTAAGTTGTGTAGTGTATGACATTGTACCAACCGTCATAGCTAGGCTGAGGCTAGTTAATACATTCACTGCAGGTACGTACACACACTTACTAGAATCAGAATCAGAAACACTTTGTCATTTTATTTCATGCACTTGCGCACATGAAATGAAACGAAACATTGTTTCCCCGCACATGAAATGAAACGAAACATTGTTTCCCCGCACATGAAATGAAATGAAACATTGTTTCCCCCAGCCCACAGCAGTGCAACACAACGACAACGACACATATCCAAAAACTACAAGAACAACAAGAACGCATATATCCAAACACACACATATCTGAACTAAACAAAAAGAAATCACTGTTCAGGACAACGAACGCCAGCCAGGAGGACTGTCGGAACTGCCGGTCTGCATGGGCTAGCAGTTAGCTTAGCCTGCCACGCTCCCCAGTCCTTTTAGACCACCCTGGGTGTTTTCTCTTCAGGCGCTGCTCCGGTCAGGGCCATGGTCCTTCGGTCCGAAGCACGCAGCAAACCAAGCTCCCTCAGCCAATCCAACACCATCTCTCCCAGCCAGACACCTTCAACAAACCTCCCTACACTCCACACGATGACACTAAAACACAGTCAAGGCTGGGCGAGGTCACCGCCAGATTGACCTCGGTGTTATCGGAACTGCCAGTCTGCATGGGCTAGCAGTTGGCTTAGCCTGCCCCGCTTCCGCTTCCGCGTCCTCTCAGACCACTTGTCAGTGTTACCTCTTTGGGCACAGCTCCAGGCAGGGCCGTGGTCCCTGGGCCCACAGGACGCAGCAGACCAAGCTCTCCCAGCCATCAAAGAAGACAAACTTAGATGCAGATGTGGACAAAGACGCTGCAGGGGGACAGTACTGGGTGAGGCCACCACAAATGTGAGTTGGTGCTGCCATCTTGCCACACTGGTACTGGGTGAGGCCGCTGCAAACATGACTTTGTGCAGCCATCTTCCCACACCGGAAGCAGAATCCAGTGTGGATTCAGCTTAGTAAATTATACACTTTCCTCAACAACCAGTGTCGTGGAAATTTACCCGCAAACACTCTGGACTCAGAAATAATAAAGATACAAGACAATTGGTATTGTACGATACGGAGAAACACCTCCCTGTGTTCTCACTGGACAAACGAGTTGTCTTCCTTATATACCCTTCCAAGACAAAGAAAGACTTATTTACTGATCAACCACAGCCATACTTCTCCTATACCTCACAGCATAGGTTAGTTAAATATGGTCACCACCAGTTACATAGGATTAAAAGATGCATCCATCTAAGGAATGGTATAGAGACTTTCAGAGAGTTTGATATGTATCATGTATCTCATGACAGGCCCTGGTACCATAGTAACAGGGCATTCCTCACCCATCTCCTCTCTGGGGGGAGGTCAGAGCCTAGCACAAGATGACACATACCTCCTTTGTTCAGGAGACTTGATCAACATGGTATAGAGAGACAGTTATAGACAGTTACATAGATAGGTATAGAGAGACTGTCTCTCATACCTACTAGTAGTAGTAGTAGGTATAGAGAGACTGTTACATAATAATACACAATATATGAATAAATTATGACTTTTAGTGTTTCATGTTAATTTTCCTTCACACCAGCCACTCCGCTGGTGTCAGTTGGACATTATTACTGCAAACATTCTGCTATTTGTAAGTGTGGACGAATCATAGGTTTAACTGAGATATTTGGCTGCAACATTTTAATGAGATAATTAGCATTGCACACAACTTGAAAGTCCGTGGAGTAGGTATATTTTCTGTTGCAGTAGATAATGTTGATCTTCGTATGATGGTGTTATCGGCAGATGTATTTCATCTATTGAGTCAATGAAATATGGGGAAGGATTTTTTTTTCCTATAGAAAAAACATGTAGCTTTGCCGGTGTGTATTTCCTCTGCTGCTGGTGTGTAGTGGATATATTGTTCCCATCATCCTAACATTGCATATAATGCCGCAGACAACACATGCAACAGATAACTTTGACATCCCCGCTATTCTTGACGCTGTGCACAAATCAGGATTTAGGATCAGGAACAATTTATTGTCATTCCTCTCGTGTACTTGCGTACACAAAAGAAACGAAATTCCGTTTTCCCCAGCCCACAGCAGCGTGACACAAGAGACAAAAAAAAACAAACACTCTAAATGTCCCAAAAACGACAACACCAAAAACATAAAAACAGAGAGAACAAAGAAAAAAAAATACAAAAATACAAAAAACAAACAGTTAACAACAAAATCCACTGAGTGCAACATGGTCCAAAAATTCCACTGTCCAGAGAATGAACGACAACCAGGAAGACTGTCGGAACTGCCGGTCTACATGGGCTAGCAGTTAGCTTAGCCTGCCCCGCTTCTGCGTCCTGTCAGACCGCCCTCAGTGTTTCCTCCTTGGGCGCAGCTCCGGCAGGGCCGTGGTCCCTGGGCCCATCGGACGCAGCAAATCAGGCTCCCCCAGCTGATCCAAAGCCAGCCCCCCCAGCCAGACTCTTTCGACACACCTCGCCGCACTCCAAACGATGACACTAAAACACAGTCGAGGCTAGGCGAGGCAGCCGCCAGACCGCCCTCGGTGTTATCGGAACTGCCGGTCTGCATGGGCTAGCAGTTAGCTTAGCCTGCCCCGCTTCCGCATCCTGTCAGACCGCCCTTGGTGTTACCTCTTCAGGCGCAGCTCCGATCAGGGCTGTGGTCCCTGGGCCCACAGGATGCAGCACATCAAGCTCTCCCAGCCAATAAAACGAAGACAAAACAACCTTAGATACAGATGTGGACAAAGACATTGCATGGACGGTACTGGGTGAGGCCGCCGCAAACCTAAGTTCGCCCCGCCATCTTCCCACACCGGAAGCAGAATGAAGACCCTGATGCCAAAAGCTTGGACAGAGCAGCTATCATATGGCTCATGCTGGTCTTACTGAAGCAAGTGTATACCTGCTCCTGACCTCCCCTTCAGACATCCCAAATAAGGTAAAGCGTGAAACACTCTCTCGTCTTGTTTACCCTCTTCATCCATGTTTGTGCCTAAAATAAACTACTTTGACTGGGCATCAAACACCATACATAATTCAGGACGAAATTAGTGGCTCTCTTTTAGTGAATTAAAGAAAGGGTGCAATCATTATTTTTGCATGATCCTCTCTTGTGGTTTTGTGCCCTCTGGCTGACATGCCTTAAAAGGCTACAATATGTGTGTTAAAATGACATGTTTGAAGGCCGGTGCCTACTACAGTTGCAAAAATTTAATGTGCTATGTTAGTAAAACAGATGATCTATGTTAAATCAAATTTCAGATTTCCTTAAAAAGATGTTCATTTCTTTTTACATTATAATCAGTATTGACATAAAAGTGGGTTCGAGGTTATTTGTATAGTTCAACCTTCTCTGCTGGCTTGCCATTCTTTTTTTATTATTATTTATTTACCCCCCACCTTTTTTCCCCCCAGTTGTATCCGGCCACTTACCCCACTTTTCCGAGTTGTCCCGGTCGCTGCTCCACCCCCTCTGCCGATCCGGGGAGGGCTGCAGACTACCACATGCCTCCTCCGACACATGTGGAGTCGCCAGCCGCTTCCTTTCACCTGACAGTGAGGAGTTTCACCAGGGGGATGTAGCATGTTTAAGGATCATGCTATTCCCCCCCAGCCCCCCCCCCCGAACAGGCACCCTGACCGACCAGAGGAGGCGCTAGTGCAGCGACCAGGACACATACCCACATCCAGCTTCCCACCCGCAGACACGGCCAATTGTGTCTGTAGGGATGCCCGACCAAGCCGCAGGTATCACGGGGATATCGAACCGGCGATCCCCGTGTTGGTAGGCAACGGAATAGACCAGTACGCTACCCGGACACCCCGCTAGCTTGCCATTAATGACGTACATCTCACAGGAGGAGCCTTCCAAAGATGTCCAATCCATCCATCCATTATCCACACCGCTTATCCTGCTCTCAGAGTCGCGGGGATGCTGGAGCCTATCCCAGCAGTCACTGGGCGGCGGGCGGGGAGACACCCTGGACAGGCCGCCAGGCCATCACAGGGCATTAGATAAAAAAAATAAAAACAAAACCATTAATACAATACCAGTTTGCCGCCAATAAAAGTGGGAGTGCCCGGGGCACACAGGGCGGCCCATGGGAAATCTGAAGAAACCAATCAGACAGCAGCCTCAGGTCACCTGTGAGGGCTTACATAAGGTATCGTTTGGCCGGCGCCCCTCACCCAGGAAGTATATGTATTCACACAGAAATCAACCAAATACCACGTGGAACCAGTATTTAATGGCTGCTGACAGGCGCTCACAGCCTGAAACACACTTTTATTTCCTAATTATTTGCATTACACAACTACACCCTAAGCTCTACGGTCAGCTATTAAGTATCTCACATTGAGTAGTAAGGAGGACTGGCGACATCACTCCACAAAACCTGCCACAGGGCCGCGACTCATTTGATGTGGGTGCAGCAGGCTCACGGTAACCGAATCTGCAACTTTTATCGTATGTGGAGACTCATATTCACCCGGGCAGCTGTTGATATAGAGGACGGCCAACGAGGGGGGACAGTCTAGCCCCCCGGGGCAGCCAGCCGAAACACTGTTGGATAAAGCACATTGACTCTGACCCTCCGTGGTCTGTTCGTTTCATATCAGCTCACAGAATAGAGATAACACTCTGAATCAGAGAAGGAGTCTGTGTTAAAACATGCGGATAAGCGCAATTAACGGTAGCTGAAAGGTGTATAAATGAAGCCCAGGCACGGGTTTCGCTGTCCTCAAGTTGCTTTATGTCCAGGCCGATAGCGGTGGTTTTAGCATCCTGCAGTCCCGTCCTCGCCCTAAGCAAATGGGAGTAGGTTCAAAGATTTTGCTCTTAACAATCTGTTCAAAAGTTGTCATCTCCCGGGAGGTCGAGGCCACCCGCCTGTAATCTGTAATTGACTTGGGGGATTTGTTGTTTTTTTGCCTGCCACAGGGCCTAACAATCGACTCCAGAGCTCAGCTTTCTGCTGCTGCAGTGGCAGCCAGAATGAAGGGCCCACTCAGCTGACTGGCACGATTTTTAACTACTGTGACATCGATACAGCCGGGGCCTTTGGCTTTGTGTGTGTGTGTGTGTGTGTGAGAATCGGTGAAAATTTCACTTTAGTCAATCTACGTTTTGCATTGTGAGATACTGTCCTTGTAAAAAGCAAATTCATGATCAACCTCATTGATGCCAACGCACAGATAAAATCTGTCTAACTCCTCTTCAGAGTCACAGTCAGTCTTTATTAAGATCACATTTTTCTCTTTTAGTTGCATTCCTGTTAATGATGTAATGCCCCTCCAGACTGAGCGTTGCCTGCATTTAATTTTCCCTCTCAATCCCTATTTTTGCATTTCTGATCTCCTCCTCTCTTCTTCTTCTTCTTCCTACTACTATTTTCGACTGCTCCCGTCAGGGGTCGCCACAGCGAATCAACCGTTTCCATCTGTCCCGACCAGAGGAGGCGCTAGTGCAGCAACCAGGGCACATACCCACACCCTGACCGACCAGAGGAGGCGCTAGTGCAGCGACCAGGGCACATACCCACACCCGGCTTCCCACCCGCAGACACGGCCAATTGTTTCTGTGAGACGCCCGACCAAGCCGGAGGTAACACTGGGATTCGAACCGGCGATCCCCGTGTTGGTAGGCAACGGAATAGACCGCTACGCCACCCGGACGCCTAAAGATTGCGGTGTTGTGATGAGGACTGGCTATTGTTGACAGGATCCTTCAGTTGATGGTATGTTATTAACTGTGCGAGTGATCATTTTTCTCTAATGACAATTTGTACCACCAATAATTTGATAATTGCTGAGGCTTTTCATTAAATAGCTTTAATTCCCCCGAGCCGGTTGCTTATTGTTTCATTCTCTCCCATCAGTGAACATTTTCTGATTACCTGCACATCTCAGAGAAATTCATTAAATAAATAAATAGATAAATAAGTAACCTGAAGTTGTACCTGTCAGTTCATTTAACTCAGTGCAAGAGTTATTTTATTTATTTCTTCTCCCCCTCCCCCCCTTTCACCACAACTGTAGTTGGCCAACTCTTCCGAGCCATCCCGGTCGCTGCTCCACCTCCTCCGCCGACCCAGGGAGGGCTGCAGACTACCACTTGCCTGCTCCGACACATGTGGAGTCGCCACCCGCTTCTTTTCACCTGACAGTGAGGAGTTTCACCAGGGGGAAGTAGCACGTGGGAGGATCACGCTATTCCCCCCAGTTCCTGCTCCTTCGGAACAGGCGCCCCGACCGACCAGAGGAGGCGCTAGTACAGCAACCAGGACACACACCCATATCCGGCTCCCCACCCGCAGACACGGCCAATTGTGTCTGTAGGGACGCCCGACCAAGCCGGAGGTAACACGGGGATTTGAACTAGCGATCCCCGGGTTGGTAGGTAACAGAATAGACCGACGCCCCCCGTGCAAGAGGTCTTGAAGAGGCCCCTTTCAGTATAATCACAGTAGTCTTGCAAACACCATTCTGAGAAAAGACACCAAAGCCAAGAGGTCCTCTGTTCGGTCACCCTGGTGGTCTGAGAAGCCCGGCATGGGTTTACACATGGATCTATATACCCCCCTTCTGTAGAGGTCCAGTGTGTATCTGTGTCAGGTGAGTTAGGTGATGTTCCGGTTGACATGATTTCATAAATGCACACCGATTAAAACCCGCCAGTATCAGATCAGGAGCGTCAGGGAAGATGTTGCGCAGTCGCTGCACACAGTTACAGCAGCTCTACCCACCCACCCTGGCTCAGAGGCGGGGACGAACAGTGGGCAAATTACCAGAGAAGGGGGTCTAGCTGCAGTACTGATGATCTTTCGGGTATAATGGTCTGCAACCGATGGGTGATTGAGGACATCCTTTCTCATTGCCCCCCCTCCCCTTTTTTTTTTAGTTTTGTATGTCGTAGTCATGACACACTAGGAAACAAATCCATCCTTTTCCAAACCATGGATGCTGCTCCTTAAGCCTAGCAGGCAAGGATGCAGACATTCTCCTCCTAAGACAGGAATGGACAACTTATATGATATGTGAATATATTTGGGGGATTTGCATATTTGTGGCATGAACGACATTCATTTCACCGCCGTAGCCAGCTATGAGGTCATCGACGTCTGGACCTCTGTGTTTTTCCCCTCTCAGGCTGACATCTGTTATTATATGTGTGTGTGTTTGTGTGTGTGTGTGTGTATGAACATGATTTTATTTTGTGAACCAACGTGTTTTGACATCGTTATAAATCCCCCTCCCAACGCATCTGTTAGGTTCATGTTCGATCATAGCCGATAGGCAGGACAGTCAACAAATCTTAGCGAATTCTCTATAGGCCCTATCGACCCCACTTCCATCCATTATCCAAACCGTTCATCCTGCTCTCAGGGTCGCGGGGGGATGCTGGAGCCTATCCCAGCAGTCATTGGGCGGCAGGCGGGGAGACACCCTGGACAGGCCGCCAGGGCATCACAGGGCCGCCAGGCCATCACACATAAGATTAATTTCAGCCAATTAGAACTCCTTCTTCAGTGACAAGCGACCGTGTTTCTGTCACATCTGATAGGCGGAGGGATAGGAACAACGAGATCCTGCCAGAAGTGGGTAACATTCTAGTGTCTACTAACTAGTGTCCTCTTTTTTGAAAACCAAAATATGGTCACCCAGGGTAAATATTACCTGGGTTCGAACCCCGTGGTTGTCCAACCTTGGGGAGTCATCCCAGGTTGTCCTCTGTGTGGAGTTTGCATGTTCTCCCCGTGTCTGTGGTGGGTTTGCTGCGGGTGCTCCTGTTTCCCCCACCATCAAAAAGACATGCATGTTAGGGTTAATACTCCTGTCTGTGCCCCTGACCCGAGGCATGGCAAGACGAGCTGGAGTTGGTCCCCGGGTGCTGCACAGTGGCTGCCTACTGCCCCTAGCTACACAGCTAGGATGGGTTAACATTTTCCCTAATTTCCCTACGGGGATCATTAAAGTATATCAAAAGCAAAAAAAAATAAAATAAATAAAAAAATATTAACGTTACATATTTATCATATTCACATATAGTATATGTTGAACTGGTCCGTAAGGGCCTACCCAACTCAGTATTTGCTCTTTTACTCTTCTGAATTTTCACATATTTCCACACTATCCAGTTATGATACATTACACCATTGTCTATAATTAGGCAAACAATCTAATTAATCGACACTTGCCTCAATTTATGTGTATGATGAAAATAACGATAATAATGTAGATGTCGGATTATGTTGGAGTTACTTCTTTATTTTAGAAAATGGTTGCAATATTTTTTTCCAGAATATTTTCGACTATTTGTCCTATAAGTCAATTTGCTGATAGTAGGTTACATTGTGATTCACGTGCATTAAAAATTCACCAGAATGAGCGTCCGGGTAGCATAGCGGTCTGGGGATCGCCAGTTCAAATCCCCGTGTTACCTCCAGCTTGGTCAGGGGTCTTTACAGATACTACTGGTCGTGTCTGCGTGTGGGAAGCCGGATGTGGTTTTGTGTCCTGGTTTCTGCACTAGCGCCTCCTCTGGTCGGTCGGGGCACCTGTTCAGGGGGGGAGGGGGAACTGGAGGGGGGGGGGGGATAGCGTGATCCTCCCATGCACTACGTCCCCCTGGTGAAACTCCTCACTGTCAGGTGAAAAGAAGTGGCTGGTGACTCCACATGTATCGAAGGAGGCATGTGGTGGTCTGCAGCCCTCACCAGGTTGGCAGAGGGGGTGGAGCGGCGACCGGGATGGCTCGGAAGAGCGGGGTAATTGGCCGGATATGGGGAAAAGGGGGGGATCCCCAGAATGCAGGAAATTACGTGTCTTAAACTCAAATTTTCCTGGGAAAAAGGTAAAACAAAACATAAAAATGTGGCGCTATGAAATAAACCCAGTCTACTTGAGCTGCTGGACCTCGGTTAAAATGCTGCACAGGTTACGGCCCCGATTCCTCCACCTGTACATGCCACCAAAGACACTGGTTTAATACCGTGTTTGAACAGTGAGCCAAACCTTTGGGGAGGGCAGGCACGATGGGCCTTAAACAACAGCAAAAAACACTGCCTGATATTTATTCGTCTAATTATGCTTCAGCGAAGACACAATTACACATTAGCCTTTAAAGCCCTTGTAGGCCCATACAGAAAGCGCTTGTGTGCCTGTTTGTAAACAAACAACCAGAGTGGCTTACCTTTTTAGGAGTAGGTACTCCTAAAACATACTGTTTATTATCTTTGTTAAGGGATATTAAGTCAAGTTGAAAACAAATAGACAAGATGATTCACACTTTGTTACACAAAGGTTGTTAAAGCCACATCGGTTGCAGCAACCCAACTAGTAAAACAACTATAATCACTGGACTAATTAGAGATGGCCCAAAAGCATGGGCAGTATGCTTTTTTTATTTATTTCAACGGTAAAGGTGAGCATTTAAGAGCATTTGTGTTCTATTTTTGCGAGGCAACATAGCATTTATTCGTTTTTGTTGTTTTTTTTTGTATAGACAACTTGGCAGCTGATGTGTGTGCGACACACGAAACAGGCTCGTACCGCTATGAATGAAAGTTTTTTTCCCCCTACATCTATCTTTATATATATATATATATATATATATATAGAGAGAGAGAGAGAGAGAGAGAGAGAGAGAGACAGCTGATGAGTGCATTGAGCACGAAACAAGCTTGTTCTGCCATTTAATAACTTTCAGCTATAATATATATATATATATATATATATATATATATAAAGAAGCATTTCGATCCATTGAAAGGTCAGGACCACATAATTTCAGTTGAAAGTCAGGTTTAGTGTCCTTTTGTTTACAGTCACGACCCGCACTAGCTGCTTGCCGCTCAATCCCCAAACATAAGACCCCCCTCCCACTTCCACGAAACACCCATCTAAAAACCCTGAAAAAGCCCACCCCCCTAGTGGTAGCCCACCCGTAGTGGTCGCCTAGTTCCCATATCAGAAAGCCGATATGCTACGTTGCCCCCACCCCCTTTAAAGACACATTCGTCCCCGAATGTGAAATCTCTGTGCAGCAACTCACACTGATGGCTCTGGTAATCTCGAACACCCCTGGCCCCTCGAACCTAAGAGAAAGAGATAGTCAAAGACATAGGAGAGTGGGTAGAAATCTGGAACTTTTTTTTTTGTCTCTCTGGAACTCGTTTCTCTGTCTTCAAATCTCAGTTTCTTTAGCTATTCTTGAACAACAGTAGCACTGGGTTGGGTGCCGTTTTCGCTTCGATCTTCTCAATGTCCCCCAGTTTGTCTTCTCCTTTTCCTCCTCTGAACTGACCCCTGCTGGCAGTTCGCCCTCTTCATCAATTTCTGTCCAAGAAGGTGCCTCTGACTCTGCTTCATCACACGCTGCCATCGCCCCTGCCCCACGGTCCAGCTGGGTATCAACCGCCGTGGTATAGGGCCCTGGTGGGATGGATTCTGGATCTTGGTAGTTCCAGTCCTCTCTAAGGACTGGGTCCTCCCCTCGGTTATGCTCTGACTCAACTTCCCTCTCTCCTCCTCTGTATGGGGTTAGACGGTCTTGGTGAACCACTAATTTCTTCCTCCATCCACTTTTCTGTACTCGGTACACTACATCAGACAGGGCTTCTAGTATAGTGCAGGGCCCCTCCCAATGAATCACTAGTTTGAGGCGCCCAGGGCAGTGTAACCACACATGGTCACCTGGCTGATACAGCTTTCCATGAGTGCGCGTATCGTACTGTCACTTCTGTCTTTTGGATTCTCCTTGGATGTGGTTTTGAGCAAACTCGTGAACTCTCTCCATCCACTCCTGGATGTGCTGTACATACTCGGGCCCTGTTTCTCCCAGTTCTTCACCTGGAAGGCGTCCAAACAGGATTTCCATCGGAGATCACAGTTCCTGGCCGAACATAATCGACGCCTGAGTGCATCCTGTGCTCTGGTGCACAGCACTTCGATAAGCCATCATCAACAACTGTAAGTAGTCATTCCAGTTGCACTGGTGCTTCAGGAGGAAGAGTGACAGTTGAACCACGAGGGTTCAGTTGTATCACTCTACCATCCAATCACTTTGGGGGTGCAAAGCTGTTGTGCATATCTTCTTGATGTGTAGGAGATGACACATCTCTTTGAAGACTGGACTCTCGAAATTGCGACCTTGGCCACTGTGGATTTCGTCAGGTATTCCAAACTTTGTGAAGAACCCACTGACCAAGACTTCGGCTACTGTGGTTTCTTCCTGATTTGGAATGGCGTAGCTCTTGGCCACTTTGAGAAGTAATCCATGGCAACAAAGATATACCGGCTCCCCTTTTCTGAGAGAGGCAGGGGACTAAGAACGGCGATGGCCACTCTTTCCATCTGGTTCCCCACATTATATTGCTGCATCTCGGCCTGGGGATGCTGTGGTGGGCCCTTTCTGGCAGCACATGCATCACATCTCCGGCACTAGCTCTCTACATCACTGCACAGCCTAATCTGGAAGAACCTCTGTCTTACGAGTGCCAGGGTTTTTTTTGGCTCCAAAGTGGCCTGCGGTGGGTAGGTCATGAGCTAGCCTGAGTATCTCTTGTCTGAGGGCTTTTGGTGTTATCAGTTGCCACACCACCCTGCCTCCACTGGAGGACTCCCATTTGTGGTACAGTACTCCTCCTTTCATTTCCAGGCAGTCCCACATGACCCACAAACTCTTCACCAGCTGGCCCTGTGCAGCCACCTCACACCCAGGTGGATGTTTTCCGTTGAGCTTCCATTCCAATACAGGTGCAATTTCACTGCATCTGACCTAGGTCTTTCAGCATTACACTCTCTAACCCCACAGGCATGCCTTCCACAGCCCGCAGTAAGTGATACTCTTCCTGCCTCTTTCCCTCTCTTTTTTCTGGCATTTCTTTCTGCCTCTCTCCCTGCATCTCTTCCTGCATCTCTTCCTGTCTATTTTTCTGTCTCTCGGAGTGCCGGCAGTTGGTCTCGAGACATGGGTGGCGGAAAAGGGCATCTGCGTTTCCGTGAAGCCTCCCGACTCTGTGCTGGATCTGGAACTGATATTGGCCAAGCTGTTTCAGCCACCGGGCGAGCTGACCATCAGGGTGTTTGAAGTTGATCAACTACTGTAGGGAGGTGTGGTCTGTCCTGACTGTGAATGCTTGGCCGTACAGATAGGGGTGGAATGTTCTATAGCCTTCACCACTGCTAACAGTTCATGCCTCGTCACACAGTGATTTCGCTCCGACTGGTTAAGGGCTTGGCTGTAGAATGCCACCGCTAAGTAAGCCCCTTTATCTTCATATCCCCATCTATTGAGTTCACTCACAATCTCGAACTGCGTTCTGAAAATATCCCAGCTGGACTTATCCTCATAGGTAGGGAGTTGTTTGCGAATGTGGCGACTTTCCCCTGGCTGCTCAATGGCCACAACAGCAGGGGTGCTATGACGAGAGGGTCTCGCACCTGTCTGCATCGTCAGTTCGGCTAGGAGGCGTCCTGTGGCTTCTATTAGTTTATCCAGTCGTGCACGTCGGCTGCTGGGCTGTACTACTACTGGCTCTTCGCTGATATCGTCTATCAGAATCTTCCGTCGTAGGTCGCACCTCACGCCTCCATAGCTTGCTCCTGATGGTTCGAATGCTTCTCTCCCCCGGCGTGGATTCCCAGTCACGAATCCCACTTCTGACACCAGTGAAGCGTTTCGATCCATTGAAAGGTCAGGACCACGTAATCTCAGTTGAAAGTCAGGTTTATGTCCTTTTGTTTACAGTCACGACCCGCACTAGCTGCTTGCCGCTCAATCCCCAATCATAAGAGCCCCCCCCCCCCAACTCAACTTCCGCTAAACACCCGCCTAAAAACCCTTAAAAAGCCCAACCCTAGTGGTCGCCTAGTTCCCATATCAGAAAGCCGATATGCGTCCGCGGTGGCGTAGCGGTCTAAGCATCGGCTTGGTGTCGATGCAGTTGCCCACTGGGGACTGGGGTTCGCGCCCCGGTCTCGTCAGATCCGACTATGACCGGACTCGATGAAGCAGCAATCATTGGCAACGCTGTCTTCGGGAGGGGGGGCGGAGTCGGCTTGTGTTCGTCACGTGAATGCGTCTCTGCGTGTGTCGGAAAAACAGTGGTTCGGCTTGGATTCGCCTTGTCACGAAAGTGGGGAGGCGCTTTCCTTCGAGACTGCCGGCCGGAGAGATGCAGTTGGCGAACGCATGCAGTATGAGGGTGGGTGTTTGAATTAAAATAGGGATCAATTGGCCACTAAATTGGGAGAAAAAAGGGAAAAATCAGAAATAAATTTAAAAAAAAAAAGAAAGCTGATATGCTACTATATGCATGTGTCTGTGTGTGTGTGTGTGTGTGTGTGTGTGTGTGTGTGTATATATGTATATGTATATGTGTGTGTATATGTGTGTGTATATGTCTATATATATATATATATATATATATATATATATATATATAGATATATTCCGCTCCTCATTAGTCGAGCACTCAACACCATTGACGGTTTCGGAAAAAAACGCTATATATATATATATATCCGTTAATGGTGTTATAAGTGCTCAACTAATGAGGAGCGGAATATCAACACAGATACAGGAAAAAGAAAAAAAAAGTTCTAATGCATTGCAGCACAGGCCTGTTTTGTGCGTCGCACACCCTATCTATTAGCAGCTGACGAGTGTGTGACGCACGAAACAGGCCTGTACTGCAATGCATTAAAACTTTTTTTCCCCTGTATCTGTGTTGAGATATATATATACTATATATGGATAGTTAGATAGATAGATAGATAGATAGATAGATAGATAGATAGATAGATAGATAGATAGATAGATAGATAGATAGAAAGAAGACATACCACCATATATAGTGGGGTGGTGGTGGTGTGTATCCTCAAGCTTGGGTCCTTTACCAGAAGCCTGGGAGTTTGAGGGTTCTGCGCAGTATCTTAGCTGTTCATGGGACTCCACTCTTCTGGACAGAGACATCAAATGATGTTCCTCATACCAGCTGGAGCCACTCTCCCAGTTTAGGGGTCACAGCTCCTAGTGCCCCTATTACCATTGAAGCTACTTTGGACTTCACCTTGCACATCTCATAGATAATAAGCAATAAGGAATTTTCTCTTACCTTAACATATGTAAATACTGCTACAGGAAGTCTCGTCCTTAGCGGTAGTGTTGTGCGGGTTGGGCAGTTTGGGTAAGTTCAGTAGAAAATATCACGGGTTTGGGCAGGGGGGTGGAAAAGTGACAAAGCAGTGCTCTTAGTAAGATCATTAACATTCAGAAATATTGTGTGGAATAGACTGGGTTATGCAGAAGTAGTCCACTTTCTATTCCCCTCTTTCTGTTACCCCCCTCTCTCTTTCTCTATCTCTCTCTCAGTCTCTCTCTCCACTGAAAAAAGGGGAGAGGTGGGTTGTGCAATTTACAAAAATTCATAAGTAAACATAAATTAATTCATAAACATAATTTTTAGAAAACGTAACTTCCAATATGTGCAACCGATGTACATACATATATTTTTAATGTAAATCCAACAGACTTTTTTCCATTGTAAAACACACACACACACACACACACACACACACACACACACACACACACACACACAAGCAGCTGTATTATATATTTGTGATTGAGGTTTAGGTCACTGCACATGTTTTAGGGTGTTGAGGCTTCACCTACAAGATTTTCCCCTAAGTGGTATTTGTAGCTTTGTTTATACCACCTAAGCCCCTTTTTTGTTCATAAATAAGAGACCTGTGTGTGTGTGTGTGTGTGTGTGTGTGTGTGTGTGTGTGTGTGTGTGTGTGTGAAGTCAAGTCAAGTCAAGTCAAGACAATTTTATTTTTATAGCCGATTATCACAAATTACAAATTTGCCTCACGGGGCTTTACAGCAACACAACATCCTGATCTTAGACTCTCACATCGGATGAGGAACAACTCCCTAAAAAAAAACCTTTAACAGGAAGAAAAAAATAGGTAGAAACCTCAGGGAGAGCAACAGAGGAGGGGTCTCTCTCTCTCAAGACGGACAACGTGCAATGGATTTTGTGTTTACACAATTTACACAATACAACACTGAAAGAGGATAACAGAATTATACTGGACTTATAAAATATATGAAGAATATGATGAGGAGGATGCCAAGCAGTGTCCAGATGCCCCCAGAATATTTAAAGAGAACTCTGGGATAATGTTTATTCATATTGATTGAGAGAGAGAGAGAGATACGCTTGCAGCAGATAAAGCACGCTTGTATTTTAGTTAACACTCATGCCATTATAGGTAAAAAAAAAACCTTCCAAGTTTGATTTTTGCTATTTAAATTCCACTCTCCTGCAGGCCCACTTTACAGCATGTGTGTCATCGTCAAACCAGGGTGTAGACCTCTTTGGTCGCCCATCTCTGGTAGTGAGAGGTGCAACTGAATCGAAGAGGCTAGAGAGGGCCAAATTTAAGTCACTAGTGAAATGTTCAACAGAGTCAGTCTCTACAGTGAAAGGAGCCAAGACTTCAGGCAGCTGCTGGCCAAATGCAGCTACAGTGGAGGGACCAATGTGCCGAGGGGCAATTATATGTGTGCTGACAAAAGGACAGTCCAATAACACTTCAAATTTAATGAGAAAATGATGTGACATGGCAGATGTGGTTGGCAAGACATTCAGATCAGAAACAGCTATCCCTTTACATAAAACCAAACCAAGGGTGTTACCACTGCAACGAGTCGACTGTTGAACAAACTGAGTGAACCCAAAAGTATCAACGAGCACCAGAAAGGCTTTACTTAGAGGATCAGCAGCCATATCCAGATGAATAATGAAATCAGCACAGTGGCGCAGTGGTTAGCGCGGTAGCCTCACAGCAAGAAGGTCCTGGGTTTGAGCCCTGGGGTATCAGAATCAGAATAGTTTATCCATCCTCCAGGGGAAATCGGGTTCAATTACAGAAACTCATGCTCTAATAAGAAATTAAAAAAAAAACTAACAAAATACAAGATAGCAAGAAAGTAGAAACAAGAAAAACAGAAATAAAAGATAAAATAAAAAGAACAGACATAAGAACAAGACATACTATAAACAAGCATGGTGCACATAACACCCTAGCTATACTGCACTACTGCAGCACTAAACAGACAGCACAAACTAAACCCGACCGGGTAAAACAAGTCGAAGGGCCAGTCCAATGACCATTAGCTCCGAGTGTCTGAGTCTGAGGGAGGAGTTATGAAGTTTGATGGCCACAGGCAGCAATGACCACCTGTGGCGCTCTGTAGTGCATTTCGACAGAATGAATCTACGACTAAAAGTACATCCTGTGCCCGACCAGCATGTCATGGAGTGGGTGGGAGACATTGTCCATGACAGCACATAATTTCAACAGTGTCCTCCTCTCAGAAACCACAGCCAGAGAATCCAGTTCCACCCCCACAACGTCACCGGCCTTGCGGATCAGTTTATTGAGCCTATTTGCATCCGCTACCCTCAACCTGATGCCCCAACACACAACAGCAAACAGGAGAGTACTGGCCACCACAGACTCATACCACATCCTGAGCATATTCTGGCAGATGTTGAAGGACCTCAGCCTCCTCAAAAAGTAGAGACGGCCCTGTCCCTTCTTGTAGAGGACGTCAGTGTTCTTAGCCCAGTCCAGTTTATTGTCCATATATACCCCCAGCTACTTGTAGTAACCAACCTTGGGGGTCGTCCTCTGTGTGGAGTTTGCATGTTCTCCCTGTGTCTGCGTGGGTTTCCTCTGAGTGCTCTGGTTTCCTCTCACACTCCAAAGACATGTAGGTCAGGTGAATCGGCCATGCTAAATTGTCCCTAGGTGTGGATGTCTGTGTCGGTCCTGTGATAGCCTGGTGGCCTGTCTCCCCGCCTGCCACCCAATGACTACTGGGATAGGCTCCAGCATCCCCGCAACCCTGAGAGCAGGATAAGTGGTTTGGATAATGGATGGATGAATTGAAATCACCAAGAACTGGAATCTCATCAGATCGAGTAACAAGACCTGGGACAAATTCTCCAAATTATTCAAGACATAGCGAGTAAGGGCCAGGAGGTCGATAGAGTATCACAATCTGGACTGAGCCGAATCTATTAATGGCTGAGGGAGATGGACCAAGAACAAGAACCTGGAGAAAAAAAAAGACTGGAATTTAGATTCAATTGTGGAAGTCAGATTTAAAATAGACTTTAATATTAAGGCGACACCCCAGTCTTGTTAGTTTGACTGAGCTACATGGGCGTAAGTATAGTCAGGTGGGGGAAGCTTCATTTAAGGGAAGGAAAACATTTTGTTTCAGCCATGTCTCACATAACCCAGTCATATCAATACTATGTTCAGTAACGTAGTTTTGATATATAAGCTATGTGCAAGAATCAGATCATTTATTAGCAAGGCTTTGGTAGACAGTGATCTGATATTTATGAAACCAAATTTAAGTGTTGTGTTGAAGTGATCAGTTGTACACAGATCTTTATAACTACCACTAGATGAATTATTAAATGTAATTTGACACCTTGCATTGTTAGTTCACAGTTTTGAAGATGCACCTTTTGGACTACGTGTGGTCACACGTTTGACAACATTAAATATTATTTTATTTTATCATTAATCTCATAATGAGAAGAGGTCATTTATGCCAGATTTAGCTATTAACTTTTTTCCATCTGTGGTCACTCGGCAGGTACCTCACAGAGCAATCACCAGACACTAAAAAAATAAGTTACATGCAACACCATTACACAGTCTCTAACACACTAACATTAAAGACAAATCTACAAGCACACATCAATAACATAGGAATACCAGCACATTCATCCAGCACAGCTATAAAACTGCAATTCATTACATTTAAAAATGAGAATCACGGTGAAATTAATGTCGACATGACTGGTTGCTCAATATCCTTTTTTTTTTTTGCACATGGAAAGACGAATGAAAGCCTGTGCAAGTTTTAAGCTCAGCTGGAAGCATATCCAATGTTTAATGGCCGTAAATGAAACAGCAGATTGTCCAAAGGCCGTGTGCCGCAGAGGGATGTTTAAATCTGAGTTTAGAGCAGACCGGGAGGTTCTGCTTGTTAGCTCGGAGTGGAGCTGAAAACAACTCTTTGGCATTGGTGCAGCATTGTGAATCCTCTTAAATACAGTCGAACGTCTGAAAACAGGTTTTCAAAACTTAAGAGGCTGTGTTTGGACAATATTTGACAACGATGGTGATTTAATGATTTCCTGTCAACAATTTTAAGGCTTGTTTAAAAATAATCTCAATTGGTTTCAGAACTGTCTTACTGGACTGGGACCAGCAGGCTATACAATAATGAGGTTATGAAACAAAAATCATAGCGTACAAAAATATTTTTGACACTGTTTTTTAACGAGTTCCCAATATGTCTAAATTTAACAATGTTATATTTCAAGGTTTTGCTCGTCGTTTCAGTAAAGCCAAAATGGAATCCAGAATCAAACCTAAATATTTGGCCTAAATGTGTTTGATTGTTGGTCCATTTATATTAAGACGTTTTGGTTTAATGTTTGGTATTAGATGCTTCGTTGTACATTTCACCACCACTGGTGGTAGGAATGATTATTAGATTATTATGATTCACACATTTAGGGGAGGAGAGCTTGGGAGCAATACAGCAGGGTAGGGAGACAGTCTCAATGTTATAGACCAAGCTGTCAATCTGATAATCTACACTATAAGAAATTCCCTGACTAAACTTATTAACTAAACTAGTTGGCCCCACATCCGCACTAGGTTTAAAGGCTCTCTAATCACCTGCGGCCTGATGAATGGTAAGTTCTTAGTGGCAAACTAAACGTAGACAGCTATCTATATTTTGGCAAGCCGGCATGGAAGAATGAGAGATAGAGATCTCTATATCGCAACTCTCGTGTCCCATACACTGCACGACCTTGATAGTGCTGTTTAATTTCAATACACTGTAAGAACTGACGGGTAAGGAGAGGCAAGAGACAAAGGATTCAAGTTGGAATTGCACCTCCTGTGTCTCATACTCAGCTGCAAACCACCCCAGTGCACGCCAGAGGTCGCATTCTGATGAAGCCAACAAAACCACATCATCTTTGAAGAGCAGAGGTGCAATTCTGAGGTTATCAAAACGGAAACACTCCTCACCTTGGCTGTGCCTTGAGACCCTGCCCATGAATATCACAAACAGAGTTGGAGACAAGGGACAACCTTGGCGAGTCTGAAACCCACCGAAAACGTGTTTGACTCTGTACCGAGAATAAGGACACAGCTCTCATTTTGGTTATATAAGGACTGAATGGCTTGTAGCAACTGCCCGGGTACACCATATTCCCATAGTACCCCGCACAGATTGCCCCGGGGTACACGGTGGTAAGCCTTTTCCAAGTTCACAAAACACATGTGGACTGGCTGGTCAAACTCCCATCTTAGCACTTCAGCAAAAGTAAAGAGTTGGTCCGTTGTTCCACGGCCAGGACAGAATCCGCATTGCACCTCCCAGATCCGAGAATCGACAATCGGTATTTCAGAGTTATATTGAAGTGTGCGGTTGCATTCCACCCACCGGTGCCCCGTCGCATTCAACTTCGCCATGGTCAGAATGTAGGTAAGTGGATTATTGTCACTGTAGACTGTCACTGATGGAGCATACAAGAGATACAATTCCTAAACCTGTATGTCACTGCCCATTTTAGGGCTAAAACATATCGCGTTTTCCTGAATGTAACGTGTAGTTTTTTTTGTTTTTTTTCTGCAGGTGTGAAGGAACGTGAGCTGGATCCAATAACTCTGAGTTTGCCTCCCTGTCTTTAATATAGCACGACTCCTAATCCTTCTTCAGAGGCGCCGATGTGCAAGATGAACAGATCCTCAAATTTGGCGTAAACTACGACAGGTGGATTGGTCAACACGCCCACTAGATAATCTAGCGCCTTCTGGTGTGGTGGTAATTGTCCTGAATTGTCCTGTTTTTGTTTTTTTTTAATTTGGAGGTTTTCTTTTCATTGTCCGATGCTGCCTCCTCAGTCAGTAGGTCATACAAGCATAACCTCTGTAGTATCCCTGGAAACCTAGCAGTTTTCTCAGTTCCTTGATATTTGTGGGTGCCTTTGTCTATCGGGCTCTTACAGCTTCCACTTCTTTCTCAACCATTCCACAGCGCTCAGCTGACATTACTTTTCCGATGTAGCGGACCTCGTTTTTGAACAGGTCACACTTGTCAGGTCTCAGTTTGATACCACACTCTTGCTGGCATTTAAGAACACACCTTACATCCTCCACATGCTGTTCAAAAGACTTGCTGTAAGTCAACACATCATCAAGATATGGAACACATATTCTGCCTCTGAGGCCCTCCACACTTTCCTCCATGCTGCATTGCAAGTGTGTTAGTCAAGCCAAAAGGAATCCTGTTCCATTCATATAGCCCCCTTGGAGTGGTGAAGGCTGTAAATTCCTCGGAGACCTCACTGATGCTACCCTGATGGTATACTTTGCCTTGGTCCAACACAGTGAGCCAAGCATTTTCCCCCAAGGCCATCAAGGATTTCCTGCATGTGTGGTATAGGGTGCCCATCTGGGATGGTCTTTTTATTGAGCTCCCTATAGTCAATGTGTAATATTAGGCTTCCATCTTTTTTTCTCACGCACACAACTGGTGATGCATTATGCGGAGGTGGATTTGCAAATGAAACCTTTGTTTAACAGGTGGTTTTTCACGTCTTCATACAATGGGCGTGGTATAGTGTTGTATGTTTTGGCCACAGGAACATTGTCTGTTAGCTTGTTCATTTTCAAATTCTCAATGTCGCCCACCTCATCTTTGTGTCTAGTGAATGCACCTGATTCCTCTCTGAGCATTTTTCTCACAATGGCCTGTTGTTCACCTCTCAAGTGATCCAGGTTCACTGGTGGATCCCGCTGTGTGTGTTGTGCTTGCTTTCCACCGGTGTGAAGTTCTGGGGCAGGGGTTGGCTGGGAATTCTCTGCCTCCGTGTTCCTCTGCTGCTCCTCTGAGTAGACTGGATAACAGTCTGTTATTCTTTGTACCCTTCCTATGACAGTTTTACTGGGTAGGGCAATGTCATGGTTAGTGCTGTTTCTCACATAGACATTCACTTTACATACAAAACTGGGAGCATTCACAAGCTGACAGTTTATTTTCAGATCTTCATCCCATGAAAGGCTTTCATCTGTCTCAAACAGCATTTCAGTTGGCATTTTGAGGTCTGTTCTTACAGAGCAACTGATCCACTTCAGCTGTCCACTTGGAACTACTACAGCAGTCCCTCCAGTTTTCACGAGGTAAGTGTCCGTTTTAACAGTTGCAGTTTGGATTAGATTCAGTAATGTCTCTTCCCTGCCTGTCCCCAGTCTTACTGAGTTCCTCGACATGCCCATGTTGTCCCTGTGAGTGCCATTGTCATCATTTCTGAGTAGCTCTCTAATTGCATTAAAGCCAATGATGGGCCTTTTCACTATAGCCTTGCTCACTAGCATGGGTACCAGTCGTTTAGTAGACTCTGCCGTTTTGGTTTTTGGATCAATCAAGCTCAGATCACACTCGACCCCTCCTTGAAACGGGATTTCTGAGCCATTTGCAGCTCTCAACTCCAGTAGTTAATTTTCACTCAGCAGGTCACTGACTGGATTGACTTGGATATCAGGTAAGCTTTTTTCTTTTCCATTCCTCACTCATTATGGATACTGGTGCTCCTGTATCCCAAAGAGCCTGAGTTTTCATTTTATTCATTGAACACCACACAAGACACTTCTTGCCTATGAGCTGTGCAACATGTTTTCGTTTTGTGTGGGGATTGCATGCATGAGGGGGTGCATAGATGGGATTTATTTCAGGATGATGTGGTGTTGTATTATGGTAAGTATTATGTTTTTCACTCGTACCTGGTCTTAGCTTATTGATTTCAGGTTTTTCTGATGTTGAGATTTGCAGCACATCTGTAGTTCACTTTGGTCTTGTGAAGGCCATGGCTCGTCTCCTAGTCACAACCTCCTCCCGTTTTCCAATAACCTATGTGCATTTCCCACTCTGCATCCCTTAGAGAAGTGAGTATCACTGCCACACTGGAAGCAATGATGACAACTCTGCACATTCTCCTGTTGACGCACATTACAGCGTCTTTTTGGTCTCCTGTACTCAGAAGTAGCTGGCTTTGTTTGGGGACTAGTCACTGGGACTCCACTAGGACTCTGTTACACTGTACAGTTTGCACTAAAGAGGCTACTTGGCCTGTGAGCTCCTTGATAGCGACACTGCTCTCTTCCAACGTTGCAAACAGGGAATTTTCCTTGGTCTGTTTAGTTGATTTTACTGAGACAGGTTCTGCCTGGGAGGTGTCTTGCCGTTATTTGTCTCTGTCAGGTTCAGGTTTGCTCCATGAGGGGCTTTGACTGTGGCTGTATTCTTTTGAGCTTGCTCATTCTCATTGTATTGTGAAACCTGCATTTTTTCCAATAAAAGTTAATCAATACTGCTCACATCTTGCAGATAGAGCCTCATCTCAGCTCTGATGTTAGCATTGGTTAGACCTGTGATGATGGACTGGGAGCACTGGCTATGTGCTAACTCCGTGTTGTATTTCAGAACAGACTTTGCACGTTCTGATGCAAAAAGAACCTTTTGGCGTAGATCAAGTACTCGGACTAGTAAGTCAAGGGGTTTTTCACATGTTTCCTGTACAGCCTTAGTTAACTGCTGATATAAGTCAGTGGGGTCCTTTTCTGCATAATAAGCTCTCAGAATTTGTCGAAGGGTGTTCAAGGTCAGATTTATTTTCCCCTCTAGATAACTTCCAAGTTTTACTACAGGGCTCACTGTGCGAATCACTGCTTCCACTATTTCCATTTCAATTTGATTTTCAAGGCTACTGAAACTCAGGTTGTCTCTTTGATTTGACTCACCAATGTGACTGTTGATTCTTAAGTCATGGTGGTAGCCAGCATTTGAAGAAAAGCAGCAACTGTTGCTCCCCATGGATTCTCTCCCTTTATACTGAACTCCACTGTTTTTCTCTCCCATTATGGCGGAGTCCTGCGCTGATAGTGGCAAATGTAGCGGTGAGGCATCTCCCTCTCTCATGGTTGTGCTGGGTAGTGATGGCTGTGTCGTTCCCACCATTGACGGGGCAGGTGCAATCGATGGGTTTCATTTACTCTGGGTGTCTTGGCTCTGGTATCCCATGTGCGTTCCTCCTGGAAAGCAATTATCACATCATTCAAGTCCATTAGCAGAGACATGCCCTAGTCTTCTCTTTAAAGCAGTTCATCACTTTTGCAAAACTCCATTACATGTTTCACTAATGCTGGATGACTTTTATCTCGTATGTTCATGTTGTTTTTGCCCGTAATACTGCAATACTCACATACACAGTGCAGCTCTTCCACTGTCAGTCCAAAAAGTGTTTGCTCTTCTTCCGTGTGCACCGGCATTTTGTTTACTTACACTCGATGAAAACCCTTGTAAAACAACAAAACGTCCCTGAGGCTCTGGCAAGACGCTAGCTTACTGCTCACATTAGCTAAGCTAACTGCTCTTCCATGTGCCATCTCGACTGCAGTAATTTTCCATGTTCGTCCATCATGTTTCAAGCATTCCTCTGTGATAAACTTGTGAATCTCGGTGGAACCTCCAATTATTATACACTTGTATCATGCTTGATACAATTCTTGTGTATCAGAAACAGTTCGTTTATTTATCACAAAGAAAGCAATTTAAACCGTGAGCACCTGCTGCACTCCATTCGCACTCTGAATCTCTACTGACTAACTGAATGTATCCTCTCTCTTTTCTAGAAGCTTCTATCATGAGATTGTGATCTGCTGTTGCCTAGTGGCGGTTGCAGCAAATAACAACAGACTAAAAGTAATTTTACCAATAGGCAAGTATGAACACAATATTGTCTCTTTTAACAGGTACTCTGTAACAAAAGGTAAGTATAACATATTTTACTTTTTACAGGTGCCATCTGAAGTATGTTCAGGTAAGTAAAGTAAGGTAAGTAAAATTAGGTAACTCCAAAACAATCTCCTTAAAGGTTAGGTAAGCATAAAACAAGATATATTCTCCTTACAGGTCCTACACCAGCGGTTCTTCGATGTGAGCCTACTGTGCATCTCATCATTACTCCTCACGGGTAAGGGTAAGGGACCAGAGATAATTAATCGATGCCAACACATCTTTCAGCTAACTGAAGCATCCTGACTAAACTAGATTTTGTGATCTCCGATTGCGTCATCCTAGCATAATTGGTGCCGACATGAATAGCAATGTTGCTGAAAGTAGTGGTGCTGTGTGTCTGGGTTCCCTGTTTCTCCCTCTGTGATACCAGCACCCTAAAATTATCCTCTGTCGGAGACTCTGGGTAAACAGTGAACCAAGTCCGGCGAAGAAAATCTGATATTGTGGGTAATGGAGTTTCCTATCACTAGTGTGCATTGTTTTACTCTGTCAACGAGAGCGGGGGAGGCACGTTGGCCGGTAGGACTACCAACAGGGCTGGTGAGTGGCGAAAACCGTTTTGCAGTCGAGAGAGGTGACTGCAGACTAGGCCACACGAACAGTGGCTTGCTCTTGCGAGCCTTCCCATGCCGGTAAACAAAGACGAACGCCGCCGCATCTGCTGAGGAGACTGAACTAGTGCTAACAATAGCAGGTCTGCTATCAGACTTGGGACTATCTGGAGTGCCCGTCACATCTAACATAATCCAAGCTGAAAGAAGTTGCTCTAACTCACGGACATGTCTCTCTAGTGGAGACAACCTATGTAACTACGGAACAGTCACCACGAACCATCATTTTATCGAGGCTGCTTTGACTACAAATGCAATAAAGCTAACTGCTAAACTAGGCCAAGTTGGAAGCTAGTAAACAGTAGGAATGATAAAGTGCCAAGCACAGAAAATAGCAAAATCAGTAGGACAAATGAAGGGGTTAGGGGCAGAGAGGGGTTAGAGCAGAGAGAGAGAGAGAGAGAGAGAGAGAGAGAGAGAGAGAGAGAGAGAGGGAGGGAGGAAGGAGTAAGCAAATAAACAGCAGTTATCGATCTCACAAAGCACAGTCTCAGGAAGGCGGAAGCCAGGTGTGTGTGTGTGTGTGTGTGTGTGTGTGTGTGTGTGTGTGTGTGTGTGTGTGTGTGTGTGTGTGTGTGTGTGTGTGTGAGTGAGTGAGTGAGTGAGTGAGTGAGTGAGTGTGAGTGAGTGAGTGAGTGATTTAGTGAGTGAGTGAGAGAGAGAGAGAGAGAGAGAAGAGAGAGAGAGCGAGAGAGAGAGAGAGAGAGACAGAGTCCATGTATCTAATTGTTAATTGTTTTGCTGCTATTCAACAATAACAGTTTGGAAAAACGTAATCTGTTTATTTAGTAGCCTTGACCATACGCTATTAGGCTAATATACAATAGGCTATGTCTTGCAATCAGTGTATTATGCTGGACAAACAGCCAAAAAACGAACTAGTGCAACTCTGCTCGCTTTGCTGTAGCCTAGGCTACATTTGGAGGTTTGAGTGGTTAATTAACCCATGTTTTAGTGGGTCAGGCGGTGCGGATTGGCTCTCATAATGGGTCAGGTGGGTGTGGGTATTAAAAAAACCCTGGCTCGTGCATTACTACTTAGGGGCCTCTGTTTGAGTGAGAAGAAAGATAATTTTGATTTGTTCTGAATGTATATTGCAAATGCATTTTAGTATTTGCTGTTAATTCAGTCCAGCTAAATCATATCTGGGTACAGTCCAGAGACAAGCAATAGGCTAATGCAAAAAAAAAAAAAAAAAAACAAGTAAAGCCTTTAACCTTTGTGTGACAGAACCGATACATTGCCTGATTCAACTGAGTTGAATGTAAAGCTTATCATCCTATAAAAGAATCCACAGAAATAAGAGCTGGTATATTACAGCAAATAAGAGATGTATCATTCTCTAAGGGAGGTGATGGAGAATTAATGTTTTGTCCTCTGCCCCACTTTACCTCTAAAAACCATAACTACTATGTAAGATATTTTCTTGTATAAAGAAAATAAAGAGACATATTACCTAGTCCTTTGAATCTCTTACGTGGGCAATTTTGTGCCACAATTCAAGACAGGCAGCAAGCACTGCATTTAGCACCCTATCCTCTGAAGAGTTTTTTTTTTCTAAATTGAATAAGGAAAATTATGGGAACATAAATAGCATTTGTCACAAGATTTAAAATCCATGGCATTACTTAGATTTAATACCATAGATAGTTTATTATATAATTAAGCTAAGAAACAAGGTAACATTCTCTCATAGACCCCCCCCCCCCACACACACACCTATTTCACAATCCTAGCAGTGAACAGAACTTTTACAATTTCATTCACTTCTGGCACTATGCTTGCTTCTGATTTTGTGTTTGCTTTTAATGGTAATGTATTCAGTGGTACCAGAGTGCACATTTCTGACATTTAAAAAGCAGAAGCTACTACTGACAATAAGTCTTAACATAATGGCATTTGTAGGGCAAAGAAACACTGACAACATAACATCATTAAGCCACAACACATGCAACATTAAGAAGGATTGGGGGAAAGACTCTGATTCAAAACCAAGCAGCAACAACCAGAGCTGGAAGTTGAAGCCAATGTGGAAGTACCTTAAGTTGACTGGGCCACTTGGTGACTGGCTCAGGAAAAAAAAAAAATCCAGCCCAGTGTAATTCAATGAAAGAATTCTCAGTTTTTAACTTCAAATGCAAAGTGAATATTTTTTTTTTTCCTACAAGAAGTTGGGGTCTGGGTAGCATGGTGGTGTAGTTGTTAGCACGGTCGCCTGACAGCAAGAAGGTCCTGGGTTCGTTCCTGACCTGGTAGTGGATGTTGTTTGGCATAAAGTTTGTGTAGATGGGTGTATGTACTATAGTGTGATTGGGATTAATATTTGGGATATTGTCAAGGTGCAAGCAGGGATAGGAGCATTGCGGGCAAGATCTCAACCGCCTGCCTCGCCTCCACCCAAATGGCTTGCACCTCACCCATCCCAGAAAATCTCGGACAGTTATCTGGTATGCGTGCTGAGTATTGAGTCCAGAACTGGGAGAGAAGGAAACCGCACAGCAAGACCAATGCAGGAGTGCAGCTGGCTGAAGAGTGGCCAAGCAGACCCCTCCGGGACTGCCCAGCAGCTCGTCCCCAGTACTAGAGGGCAACCCACATGCAGTGACCTACCCGGCCAGGATCAAGTGCCTGCCTGGTGCTCATGACCAGACAGCACATCCTACTCATCCCGGCACCCCCCCCCATCCCCCCTGCCCGTGGCATGCAGGCAGACACAAGAGCCCCGCAATTCTGACAACAGGGCCAAACCCCAACCCATAGACCCGCACCTGCCACTGTCTGACCCGAGCCCCGAACCCACTAACACCCCCGTACATGCACCCATAAGCCAGCTATATGTGCCCTCCGAATCGGAATCCTGCGCCTCCACTGGCCCGGCCCGGAAGCTGGAGCTGCCGCCACCAGTACAGGAATAGTTGTGACAGAAGTTAACTGGGGACAAAAAAAAAAAAAACTACCCTTACAAGAGGTGGTAAATTTATAAAAAATTCAAGGGGATGGTGAGGTCTGTTTGGGACAACTGCCCTGGTGGGCAAAGGGAGGTGCTTCAAAGAAATCATAATCCCCCTTTCAAATGAAGCTAACGGTCTACATATATTATTAACCACAACATGGGATGTTCTTATACTCTGATACACTGCATAGAGATGGTTTTGCTACATTCACAAGCAAATTACTCAGTTGGTACCAGCCTGTTACATGACATCATCATTCCAACAAACAGTAAATCCTACTGCTGTGGTTAGATTGCATCATGAAACATTAACATCCTCATAGAGGCTTGTATTTAAACCACAATCAGACACATCCGTATCAACTCTAGATTACACAATGGAATAGCACTGTTAATGCAAATTACTAACGGTAACTTGGTGGGTCTAAAGATAGCTTTTGCTTTGCCAGGAATAATTCTGTTTTGATCTGTTCAGTAATGCATTACTGTTATGCCTGCCCAGTCTATGGCTCTGTGAGTTTGGAGCACTAAATGAGATCTTAGCTAACAAGACAGAGGGCACTTGGGGACATATCAACTTGTTATCTTAAACCACTGTAGTGAAGAGAAGATCAAAGTAATGAACTTTCCCTTGGTGGCAAGTACCCTCTCCCTCTAACCCTAAACTCTTGCGGTCAGTTTAGAAATGGAGAGCATCTCGGGGGTCTCTCATTAGGATCATGAAGACTGCATTTAGACTAAATGCATTTTCTGGCAACACCAAAAAAACAAAAAAACAAAAATAATAATAACAGTGAAAAAATAATAATAATAACAAAGTGATAATGGTAACAATTAAATATTAAAAGATCAAATTCACAAGGCTTGTGAATTAGATTCACAGTTACTGTACAAAACATTCATGAACATTTAATACGATTTTTTTTTCCATGTTGCAATTGCTCATTGCAAATTTTAAAGACAACGTCAAACTTTTAGGCTGTGGAGAGCTTCCACGATGTGACTCGTGTCCAAAAGAAACAGATCGTTCTGGTGGGATTTAAAGAGTAACTAAACCCTAGACCATTGGAGTGAGTCTGCTGACATCTACAGGTTAAAAACCATGTAAAGGTTAAAAACACGTCAGGCTACTCTTGGTACTCTGTGCTGTTAGCGTAGAAGATATTAACGTTAATAATGATGAGTCTTATGATATTTCCGGCACTGTTGAAGATGGCTGCCATGCATCCGGATGCTGTTTAGCTCTGCTTTCAACACTATCATCCCCGCCAAATTAACCACAAAACTTCTCTCCCTTGGCCTCAACCACTCCCTCTGTAACTGGACCCTGGACTTCCTGACCAACAAATGTCAGTCTGTTGGGTCAGGTGACCACACCTCCTCCACCCTGACCCTCAGCACAGGTGCCCCTCAAGGCTGTGTTCTGAGTCCCCTCCTTGTCTCCCCCAACTCACCCTTCAAATGTCATAGTTAAGTTTGCAGATGACACCACAGTCATTGGCCGTATCACCAACAATGACGAGACGGCCTACAGGCACGAGATTCAGCACCTCATATCATGGCGTACTACCAACAATTTTGTCCTCAATGTGCAGAAGACGACGGAGCTGATTGTGGACTTCAGGAGGTCTAAAAGCTGCAGCCACTCCCCCATACACATAAATGGGGTGGAAGTGGAGCATGTTTCCAGCTTTAAATTCCTTGGAGTCCACATTAGCGAGGAACTTTGCTGGACATCAAACACCGAGGCCCTTGTGAAAAAGGCCCAACAATGCCTGCATTTCCTGAGGAGGCTGAGGAGCGCCTGTCTATCCCCCAAAATTCTCACCAACTTCTACCACTGCACCATAGAGAGCATCCTGACCATCTGCATCTCAGTGTGGTACGGCAACTGCACCTCAGTAGACCAGAAAGCTCTGCAGCGGGTCGTCATGGCGGCCCAGCATATCACCAGTACCCAGCTCCCAGCCATAAAAGACATTTATCACAAATGCTGCATTTGAAGGGGTCTCAGTATCAGCAGAGATCCCACCCACCCCAACTATGGACTGTTCTCCCCCCTGCACTCTGGGAGGCGCTACAGGAGCCTCAGAGCCCACACTACCAGGCTCAAAAACAGCTTCTTTCCACAAGCTGTTGCCCACCTGAACCTGGCTACCCACTGGATGTCTGTAGATATTCTTGAATATTATGTACTCTTGCTCTTTTTTAACTTATCTTTAGCTTTTGGTCTTCATGTGTGTATATCTTACACTGTGTTTGCTGTGTTTGTCTGTGTCTGTCTTGCACTGTTTGGTGAAGCCACAGCCATTTCATTTTTAACATGTGCCTGCACATTGTTTTTAATGACAATAAATTGAATTGAATTGAAATTAGCATTTTTATGTCTATTTACTGGTTTTGTTGAGTGTTTCTGTTAAATCCACTTTGGCTCTCATTAGCTATGACAGGCAAACATTACTGGACATTAGAAACACGATAGATTCACATTTTACATCAAGAACAACAAAAACAACAGCAATTGTTCGGGTTACCTGGAAACAATACCTATCCCTAGCATTCTTCTAGCGAATGTCCAGTCTCTGGATAACAAGCTGGATGAATTTCGAGTGGGACATTAAGAACTGTAACGTTATGATTTACACCAAAACTTGGTTGAACTCAACGATACCTGACTCCGCCATTGTTCCTACAGGAGTTTCTATTCACCGGCTGGATTGAACAAAGGAGTCAGGGAAGAGCAGAAGGGGAGGTGTCTGCTTAATGATCACAGAACTTGTGGTGCTTGAATGTGGAGACTATTTCTAGTGGATGTTTTCCTAATTTAGAGCATCTTATGATCAGATGCTGACCTACTACCTCCCGAGAGAGTTTACATTGGTCATACTAACTGTGAACTACATTCCATCACACATCGACACCACCCAAGGCCTGTATGAGCTGTATGGAGTTATCAGTTGGCATGAGACTGCACACCCAGAGGCTGCTTTTATTGTGGCTGGTGATTTCAACAGCACAAATCTAGAGACAGTCCTGCCGAGATTCCACCAACATGTCAGCTTCCCTATGTGCGGTGGTAACTTGCTTGCACCATTTTTACTCTTCGTCCCGGGGGCTGGGATGGAGGGTATAAGGCCCCTCCCCCGACCTCCCTTTGGCAAATCAGATCATGCCTTGATCCTCCTGCTTCCCGCTTACAGGCAGAAACTCAAACAGGAAAGACGTGTGATAAGATGTATCAAGCGTTGGTCCAACCAGTTGGACTCAAATTTGCATCATTGCTTACACACTAGAGACTGGTACGTTTTCCAGGATGCGTAAAGTAACATTGATACATACATATACCCCATCATTGGATATATCAACAAACACATCGGTGATGCTGTACCTAAGATTATGGTACGAACATTCCCAAATCCGAAGCCGTGGGTAAACAGCAAAATTTGCATGATGCTTAAAGCATGGAATGCCGTTTTCAACTCAGGGTATTTTGGACAAATACAGGAACACTCAATACGAACTCTGTAAAATAATAATCACTACATGTACATAGCGCTTTTCTAGACACCTAAAGTGCTTCACATTGAAGGGGATAACTCACATCAACCACCACCAATGTGTAGCACCCACCTGGATGACGCACAGCAGCTATTTTGCACCAGAACGCTCACCACACATCATCTTGAGGGGGAGAGGGAGGAATCATTGAGCCAATTACATGGGGGGGGGGGATTAGGAGGCCAAATGGAGAGAGCCAGGTTGGGAGTGCTGCTAAGGGACAATATCGGGACAGAGTGGAGTCACACTACTGTGGCTCCAGCTTCAGAGTCATGTGGAATGGACTGAGAACTATCACAGACTATAAAGGGAATACCAACATTGTTGCAGGTGTCTGCATTGCTCCCAGATGAAATTAATACTTTTTATACATGCTTTGAGGACATATCACAGCTAACTGTCATTTTTTGGATACAAAAATGGTCCAGGACTCCTTCCCATTGGAAATAACTAGAGCAGACATGTGCCAATAGTTCAAAAGGATTAATCCACACAAGGCTCCTGGTCCAGATGGTATCCTGTGCAGAGTTATCAAGCTGTGTGCAGAGCAGCTGGCAGATGTGTTCACAGACATCTTCAATATCTCCCTTTTCCAGTCTACATACTCCATGTACCTCAAAAAGAATATCATTGTCCCTGTCTCGAAGAAGCCAAAGGTGCTCTGTCTAAATGACTAGCACTCACGCCATTGTGAAGTGCTTCGAGCACCTAGTCAAAACCCACATCACCTCACTGCTGCATGACACCCTGGACAAACTATAGTTTGCCTACGGGGCCAGCAGATCAATGTTTTGTTGTTTTATATATATATATATATATATATTAAATCCATATATTCTTCTGTTATGGCAACGGCCGGAGCAGAACCAAAAGAGGCAGTTCAGAGGCAGCGGAATCTTTAGCCATCGGGAGAGTGGATGTATTAACAAAATTAAACAAGGAAAAACACAAGAATAAAGTGTACTGTGTATGGGGCGTTTGTGGGATGTGTGTTTAAACTATGTGTGATGACCAGCGGGTTGTGTGTCTAGGCTATGTGTAAGTATTTACTCTATGTGTGCGGTATGTAAATGGCGTGTCCAATGTATGAAACGTGTGTGCAAGAAAACGTGTCCGTGGTCCGTGATCCAAGAGAAGTCCGAGCATGGTTTTCCAGGGTCCGTAGTCCGTGAGAGACAGTGAGTCCTTGAAAGGTCCAAATCCAAAAGCCGGGAGTTCCAAGTGAGAGGTTAGGGTCCGTGGGAGAGGGCAGAGCTCGAGAGGTTCTTGAGGAGTCAAGGAAAACAGGATTGAACAGGGCACCAGAAGACACGAAGGAAAACTTGGGTTGACAATTTGACTAGAAGACACGAGCAAAGTAGGTAGGCTGGAGAATGTTACCGACTGTCGCTTAGGCACGTTCTGGTGACGACACGGTGGGTTGGCTGGGGTCTTGTAGATTGGTGATGAGCTGATGACTCGCAGTTGTGGTGGTTGTAGATTGTAGACAGGTGCGTTGTTATTGGTTGTGTCTACACAACGCTCTATGAACACACACAAACGTGCCTGGTGTTTCAGAGACAGATGATGGAGATGTGCTTCGTGACCTTATGGTGGGGCCAGAGAGCTGAGCAGGGGGCTGAACCACAACACTCTCACTCCGATGTGTGACTAATCTTTTTTTTCTTGTCGCTTCTCTCGCGTATGTGAATGGTGTGATGTAAATCTTCCCTGTGTGCATGTGTAGTCTGTCCCCCTGTCAGGTCTGCATGGTGATAGTGGTCACATAGCTCAGGTCCTACGCTTTTCCAGTGGCATCTGGACACTGCTTGGCATCCTCCTCATCATATTATTCATATAATAATTACATTTTACAATTATGTTATCCTCTTTCAATGTTTTGTTCTGTAAATTGTGTAAACACAACATCCATTGCACGTCTGTTTGTCTTGGGAGAGAGATCCCTCCCCTGTTGCTCTCCCCAGGGTTTCTTCCTATTTTTTTCTCTCTGTTAAAGAATATTTTTTAGGGAGTTGTTCCTTATCCAATGAGAAGATCTAAGGACATGATGTTGTATTGTTGCAAAGCCCACTGAGGCAAATTTGTAATTTGTGATAATGGGCTACACAAATAAAATTGACTGGACTTGATATGTAAGAATGTTGTTCATCAACTAAACTTTAGCATTCAACACCGTTGGCCCTCTAAGCTTGTCACTAAGCTCAGAGACCTAGCTGGATCCCGGACTTCCTGATGGGCAGACCACAGGTAGTGAGGATGGGCACCACCACCACCTACTCCACATTTACTCCCGGCAAAGTTGCCCTACATGGATGTGTGCTTAGCCCCCTCCTATACCACCTGCTCATGCATGACTGCTTGGCCACACACAGCTCCCACACCATCGTTAAAATTTTCTGATGACACCACCATCATCAGCCTGATCACAGAGGATGACGAGACAGCATACAGAGATGAGGTGAGAGCCCTGACTAAATGGTGCCAGGGCAAAAAACTCCATCTCAACTTCAGTAGCTGATAGTGGACTTCAAGAAGCTGCAGGGGAGAGGACACACCACCAGGACACATCAGCGGGACAGAAATGGAGAGAGTCAGCAGCTTCGGGTTCCTCGGGGAACCCGAAGCTGGTGGAGGGCACCACCAGAGTGGTCACACCAGAGTGGTGTGACCAGAGTGGTCACACCAGAGTGGTGTGACCAGACTTGGTAACACCACTCTGGCATTGTCATCAACATGGCAAAACAGTGCCTCCTCTTCCTTCACAATTGTCTTCGGTCCCTTACCTGTGAGGGGTAATGATGAGATGTACAGTAGGCTCACCTCAATGAACCACTGGCTGGCTTGTTACTGTAATGAGCAGGGATTCGGCTTTGTTCATAACTGGCCTTCTTTCTGGGGTCACCCTTAACTGCTGAAAGCAGGGGGCATTCACCCTAGTGGGGATGTTATCAAAAGTGTGACCACATATCGTCCAAGGCATAGGACTTCAAAATTGACAACTAATAATACAAGGTGTCTAATTCCAATTACTAATTCATCTGGTGGTAGCTCTAAAGTTCTGCCTACTACTGATCACTTCAACAAGACACTTAAATTTGGTTTCATCAATATCAGATCACTGTCTACCAAAGACTTACTAATAAATGATCTGATTCTTGAAAATAGTTTTGATATGATTGGATTATGTGAAACATGGTTAAATGTTAAATTAAGGAGTCCTGCAGGACTGGAATTGTTTTACGTATTGTTGCACAAGTTTTTTTTTAATTGAAATACAATCATTCTTTAGCTGCTTATCTCTTTTCGCTTAATCAATGTTAATAAACATAATCCCCAATTTCTCTTTGACACTGTAGCTAAATTTACTAAAAGGTGGTCATCTATTATCTGCTTACCTGTCATGGCCCATGTGTTAATAAACTTTTTCTGCAATAAGGTTGATGAGATCATGAACAAATTAAGCTCTTCAACTCCAGCTACTCCTCACTGATAGTCCCTGTAATTACAGCTTTTGAAACTATTTCTCTTGATACTTTGACTAAGTTCGTGTCAACTTCTAAACGAACTATTTGCCTACTGGACCCTTTGCCACAAAATTTTTAAAAGACCTTTGGCCTTCCCTGGGTCCTACAATGCTAGACAAAACACTGCTACACCATCTGCACTCTCTGTTGGCTATGCTTTCTCACACACACACTGTTATGTTTGGTGTGCAGGTGGTATGGTGTCCTCATTTCCAAAAGACTAGAAATTCACTGAACTTTCTCGACTAAGCAGCAACTTCTCCTTTGAATACCATCCAGTCATGGTTACTGCTCCTATTAAGCTAGTATTTGTGGTTGTCATATACCAGCCCAGTATCACGCCAAAGTGTTTGTAATACACCTGCCGGTCCAACGTGTCAGCGTCACGATTTGCATGGCATGAAAAGTACATGCATGTATGAAGGTGCACTGCCAGCCGGGGGCAATGACATGACAGGGAAAGTATTGATTGGAGGAGATGTTAGCGCTTTCCACATCAAGCATGGAGTGAAGCAAGGATGTGTGCTTGCATCAACCCTATTCACATTATATCTTGCTGCAGTCCCAGAAACAATGTCAGCCAACTTGAAAGGTGGCTTCTACATCAGGACCCGAACAGATGGAAACCTCAAGGCATCTACCAAAACAAGAGAACTCTGTGTTCGAGAGCTTCTCTATGCAGATGACTCAGCTCTGGTGGCCAATGATCCTGGAGAAATTCAAGAAATAATAGACTGTCTCTTCAGCGGCTACCCTCTTTGGACTGAAGATCAGCATCTCCAAAACAGAGCTTCTTAACCAGCCTCCCCCTCAGAAAAGTCCGAAGAAGGTCAGCCCAGTATTTTGGTTAATAGAGCAACTCTGAAGACCACTGAGTGCTTTACCTATCTGGGCAGTACTGTGAAAGAAACAAACTGCTCTGACTTAGAAGTGGAAAGAAGAATCCAAGCGGCCACAAAAGCTTTTGGTGCCCTCCACAAACGACTTTGGTCTCACCATGGCATCAGGCTGATAACAAAGATCAAGGTCTACAACACAGCTGTTCTCCCGTCTCTACTATACCTCACTGAACGCATGACCCTGTATCGTAAGCACATCAAGAAGCTCACCAGCATACAGTTTCGTCATCTGCAAAAGCTGTTGCGAATTAGATGGGAAGACAAGGTGCCGGGCGTGGAAGTATTGAGACGTGCTGGTACTGTCAGTGTTGAAGCCCTAATAAGAGTCTCCCAGCTCAGATGGGCTGGCCACATGAGAAGAATGCCAGATAAACACCTAACAAAAGAGGTTTTCTACGGGGAGCTGTGCCAGGGAAAAAGGAAGCAGGGAGGCCAGAAGCTACACTTCAAAGATGTGCTCAAGTGCCACATGAAGATCTGTGGCATAGATGACTTGACTCCAGCTGTGAGACAGTGGCCCTGGACAGACAGAGATGGCGCTCCACAGTAAGGCAATCGAGAACAGTTGTTGAACAAAAGAGACAAGAAGCCTATGATAAGGCCAACCATGCAAGACATAACAGAACAACTCAAACAACATTCGTCTGTGACAAATGTGGATGATATTGTCGCTCTAATGCGGGCCTGATAGCCCACAGGCATGCTTGCCGAGCTTAAACTGCATCACAGTCATCATCGTTTTTATTGACTGCCAAAGAAGAAGAAGATATATTTACTGATATATTCATATTTATATAATATTCTTATTTTCATTCATGTAATTATGCTTTTATTATTAAAATTAAAATTATTTTTATCAAGATTAAATTTAAAATTTTAATATATATATACATATGTATACGTATGTATATATATATATATATATATATATATATATATATATATATATATATATATATATATATATATATAATACCTTGTTGTTATGGTACAGCTGCGACAAGCCAATAACCGGAACTTGCCACTGCAGTAGCACAGCGTGAAAAGATGAGAGAAAACCAAACATAGAGCTGATATGAAAACACAGGCGAGTAAACTGGCAACTATGCTTATCGTCACTGCGGCCATGAGTCATTTCAGGACCCCCGCAAGGACGTCTCCTCTCACTGGTCCGAATAATGCAATCCCAGCTCCCGTGAGCGGCCAGCCCTGTTCGTTTTAGATGATGTTCAAGTCTCTTGTTTTTGGTGGAGAGAGAGGTGTGTCGAGAAACGCTGTTGCTTCTGCCGAGCGTGTGCCTTACAGTTCTTTTTCTTCTTTTTGGTGTTTATTGGTGGTTGGCAAACAACGAAATGGTGCATTACCGCTACCAGCTGGTATGGAGTGTGGATCAGAATGTCTATTCCCTCACCCTCAAAAAGAAAAAAAAATCTAAAATCTTCTTAATTAAACCAGTTACTCTAAGAAACTGAAACAAGATTTTATAACACTCAGTTGAATTCTTCTGTAGAATATCTACTAAATCAAATTGTATTTATATTTTTCTGAGACTTTGAGTCATACACCTTTCTGCCTCATATTTCTGACAATATATCATAACATGCTCTCATGTTTCTTCTTGCCCACAGTAGTCACATCTGCCTGTATTGTGTTTGCCTATTTTGAAAAGTGTACTGTTTATGTACAGTCCAGTGTGTCCAAATCTGAGTCTTGAAATTACTGTCTCAGATATCCTGCTCCTTCCTGTACACCTCATTTCTCCCACTTTCATTTGATCTCTGTAAAACCATCGTCCTTTCCTCTCTTCCTCCCATTGTTTTTGCCACCTTTCCTTCAATGTGTTTAATAATGCTCTTTATTTCTGTCTTGCTTGAAGTAACTACCAAATCAATGTGATTATGTTTTGTAGCCTTCTTTGCAACCTTATCTGATACTCCGTTTCCCTCAATGTCAATGTGTGCCAGTACCCATAAAAATGATACTGTAAGACCCATCATTTGAATTCTATATAATGTTTGTTGTACCTCGAGTAATATATCTGGTCTGCTTTCTGAATGACTGTATTGCAAACCGGCTAATGATGAACTGGAGTCTGAACAAATAATTGCTCTCAATGGTCTTGTTTCTTCTATCCACTGCACTGCTAACAATATTGCAAGCATTTCTGCTGTGTATACTGACATTTCCTCATTGATCCTTTTCCCTACTTTAATATGAAATTCTGGAACAATAAATGCTACTGCTACTTTATTTACTGAACTCTTTGATGCATCCATACAAATACGGACGTATCTGTGGTAATTATCAATATAGGCTTGTATGGTATGTGAATCATAACCAAACGTATTATCTTTATTCTTCTTTTCTAATAGTGTGAAATCTATGGTAGCATCTGGAAGTATCCAAGGCAGTATTGCTGGCAAAAGCACTGTTGGACTGTTTAACTGATCTACTTCAAGTTCTGTTGCTTTCTGTGTCATTGTCCATCCAAAGCTTTTTGTTTCCCTCCTCTCCTTTTCCCAACACGGGATTAAAGTGTCCAGTGTTGGATGATCCTACGGCCCTGTAAATTAACCCAGTAGTTCAAGGATAGCTGTATCCTTCTCATTTCTAGTGGCATGTCTCCCATTTCTACCTGTAATGTTGCTGTTGGGCTTGTTTTAAATGCACTTGTGCATCATCTCAAAGCCTGATACTGTATCTTATCTAATTTCTTTAGAGAAGTGTTTGCTGCTGACTCATACACCACACAACCATAATCTAGTACTGACTGAATTAAACCACTGTATATGGCCCTCAAGGCAGTTCTATCTGCCCCCCTGTGCACTTCCAACTAAACACCTCATCACATTTACTACCGTCTTACGTTTGTCCACTAATTTCTGAATATGTGTAAGCCATGTAATTCTTTCATCAAACCATATGCTTAAAAACTTAGTGTTTCACTCTTTCCAATTCCTGATTATTTAATTTTAGTTTTATTTCATTATCAATTATTTTCCTTTTAAAGAACATTGTCTTTATCTTATCAACTGAAAATTTAAAACCCCATTTATATGACCATTCTTCTACTTTCATAATATCCCCCTGCATTCTCTTCACAATGAATTCCACATTTTTTTCCCCTCCTCCAAATTGCTCCAACATCTGGAAAAGGTGAAAGGCCCATTCCATTATCCATTCCCATAAATACACGATTTACCATTATGGAAAATAGTAAAGGGCTTACTATGCTTCCTTGAGGTGTACCATTTTCAACAACAACACTTGCTGAATATGTCTTTCCTATTCTAACTTGTATTGATCTTCCTTGCAAAAAGTCCTTAATCCATCTATATATTCTACTTTTGATACCTAATTTACAAAGTCTGGTTAATAATCCTTCTCCCCACATCATATTGTATGCCTTCTCTATATCAAAAAAGACAGCCAATACACTTTCTCTGTTTACCTGTGCTTTTCTAATTTCATGTTCTAAACATACAGCTGGATCCATGGTATTTCTTTCTCTCCTGAAGCCACTCTGGTATTTAGATATATATCCTTTAGTTTCTATATAATATGTTAACCTTTCATTTATCATTTTCTCCATTGCTTTGCATATGTTTGATGTTAAAGCAATTGGTCTATACTTATCTGGATTTGTACAATCCTTTCTTGGTTTACGCATTGGAATTACAACAGCCTCCTTCCAGCTTTGTGGCAATTTCCCACCCTCCCAAATTGTATTATGCAAGTCCAATAAAATATCCTTTGATGGTTCACCAAGATGGTTTATCATTAAATAACAGATCTGATCTTTTCCTGGTGCTGACATCTTGGTTTTCTTGGGACAGCGGTCGAGTTCTGTCTTCGTAAATGGCTTGTTTAATAGGTCATTAGAGTCTTCTTCTAGCTGTAATAGCTCTTCATTCTCTGCTATTGTATTTTCTCTTCCTCTTTTCCCTTCTTCACTAATATTGGTGGAACTGTGACTTTTAACAAAAGTTTTTGCCAGCATCTCTGCCTTCTCTTCATCTCTCACTGCTTTTAGTGCCATACAGTTCCCTAACTCTTCTCTTGTCTTGTGCCTGCCGGCGTTGACCAATTATCAATCAGCCCTTCCCGCCAAACGAATGGGCAGGATGTGATGTCACACTCAGGAAAGCTGCTGCTCTGGGATTTGTAGTTTCTTCCCTTTTTTTAAATCTTCCAAGAGTCACACAGCGTACAACACATAATAATAAGCATAGCTGTGGGATCTCATGTTTACAATCAGCTCTGCACCAAAAATAGAACGTAAGGAGACAGACCCCAAAACATATCCATAACATGCTCAACAAATAAGGAGCAAAATAATAATTTACTTGACTCACTTGAATAATTAATTAATTATATATATACATATATAGCACCATAGAGAGCATCCTGACCAGCTGCATCTCAGTGTGGTACGGCAACTGCACCTCAGTAGACCAGAAAGCTCTGCAGCGGATCGTCAGGGTGGCCCAGCATTTCACCGGTACCCAGCTCTCAGCCATAAAAGACATTTATCCCAAACGCTGCCTTCGAAGGGGTCTGCGCATCAGCAGAGATCTCACCCACCCCAACCATGGACTGTTCTCCCCCCTGCGCTCTGGAAGGCGCTACAGGAGCCTCAGAGCCCACACTACCAGGCTCAAAAACAGCTTCTTTCCACAAGCGGTTATCCACCTGAACCTGGCTACCCACTGAATGTCTGTAGATATTTTTAAATATTTTGTACTCCAGCAGTCTTTTAACTTATTTTTAGCTTTTGGTCTTCATGTGTGTATATCTTATATTGTGTTTGCTGTGTTTGTCTGTGTCTGTCTTGCACTGTTTGGTGAAGCCACAGCCCTCATTTCATTTCTAACATGTGCCTGCACATCGTTTTTAATGACAATAAATTGAATTGAATTGAATATATATAATCGTATAATATATCATTTATATTAGGTTTAATAATATATGTATTTACAATATTTATATTTTGAATATGAATATTTATAATATGAATTTCATGCATGATGAAACGTTCTCTGCTAACGTTAACCACAGGTTGTTGCACTTCAAAGCTAGATCTCATTTAAACTATTTAATGTCATGTGCACAACTTATCTTAAATTGAGTAGTACGGCATTTCTTTTTCCATCCACAAAAAAAAACCCTGCCTCTCAAGTCAAGCCAATTTTATTTATATAGCCCATTATCACAAATTACAGGTTTGCCTCAGGGGGCTTTACAGCAACACAGCATCCTGTCCTTAGACCTTCACATCAGATAAGGAACAAATCCATTGAAAAAAAGAAAAAAAAGAAACCCTTTCACAGGGAGAAAAAAGAGGAAGAAACCTCAGGAAGAGCAACAGAGGAGGGATCTCTCTCCCACGATAGGCGACGTGCAATGGATGTTGTGTTTACACAATTTACACAATACAACATTACAATAGGATAACAGAATTAGAATAGAATTATAAAACATATGAAAAATTTGATGAGGAGAACGCCAAGCAGTGTCCAGACGTCAGTGGAACAGCCCAGGACCCTAGCCACATGACCACCATCACCATGTAGACCTGACAGGAGGACAGACTACACATGCACACAGGGGATACTCACATCATACTACTCACATACACGGGAGGAGAGATGCTAAGCAGTGTCCCGGTGGTGACCACCATCAACATGGACACCTGGGAAGAACACAGACTACCCGTGCACACAGGGGAGACTCACATCACACCACCATCTCTACTAAAGAAGGGCAATGCATGCCATAGAGCACCTACACTAATATGATCCTGTTAGGTTGAATGACTTTCTCTGGTTTCAAATCAAAAGTGGTGTATAACGTTTCCAAACACTCTTCTTGTACTTAATGTTAAGGTCGGATTTGATTTTCTCCATCCTGCTGAAAATACACCACTGTATTCAGAAGTAGACCAGAACCTATATTGATTAAACTATTTGTAAGAAAACCCTAAATGTAGCATTTTTTAACTGGCTTTTTGCATTTTTTGCAATACGTGATTTTCTCCCCACCAAAGAGTGAGATGAATGCATTCCTGGCTTTAGGAATGTTCTTGAAAATGTCCTGCTAGTTTTTGCTGAACTAAACGTAAAATAAATGTTAAAAAAAACATGCCAACACAACTGCACATCTCTCCAAGCCCACGCACTCCCTTATCAGGATATGTACATACACCTGCAAATTGTAAAAAAAAAAAAAAAAATGTCAAAAAAGTTGTTTGAAAATTATTATCACTGATTACAAAACTCATCAAAATTGTTGAATATTGGTGTCTGGGTAGTGTAGCTGTCTATTCCGTTGCCTACCAACACGGGAATCGCCGGTTCGAATCCTCGTGTTACCTCCGGCTTGGTTGGGTGTCCCTACAGACACAATCGGTCGTGCCTGTGGGTGAGAAACCGGATGTGGGCATGTGTCCTGGTCGCTGCACTAGTGCCTCCTCTGGTTGGACGGGGCACCTGTTCAGGAGGGAGGGGGAGCTGGGGGGAATGGCGTAATCCTCCAACGCACTACGTCCCCCCTGGCGAAACTCCTCACTGTCAGGTGAACAGAAGCGGCTGCTGATTCCATATGTATCGGAGGAGGCATGTGGTAGTCTGCAGCCCTCCCCGGATCAGCAGAGGGGGTGGAGCAGCGACCAGGGCGGCTCAGAAGAGTGGGGTAATTGGCCGGGTACAATTGGGGAGAAAAAGGGGGAAAAATCCTAAACAAATGTTGAATGTGTTCTGATTTTGAGTGGTGGCGACAGGCATGGGTGCAAGTCCATGAGTACTGGGATGGCATCCAGCGATTTACCTGTGCCCCCGTCCATAGGGTTAGTGGTTGTGTCAGGAAGGGCATCCGAAGTAAAATTTTGCCAAATTATTATAAAGATTTACAAGACCATCGCTCAAGTCCCGGCTTAACAATGACCACCATCGGTGCTGTGCCCTCACAGGGTATGGATGGAAACCGTAAGACTTGCTGTGGTGACCCCTGAGAAACACGGAACAAGGTGACAGAAGAAGTTCTGATTTTGAGTGACTGACATGCGTTTCTTTGTTTTTTCATGCCCTATTTCTTGAAACCTTACTCCCAGAGGAAAAAAAATTTAAAAAAATGAAATGTATCTAAAGAAAAGTGTAGCTGTGTTTGGGTTGTGGTTATAAGATAAGACAAGACAAGACAAGACAAGACAAGGCAAGGCAAGACAATATAAGATAAGATAAGATAAAAGATAAGATAATCCCCATGGGGAAATTCATCCTCTGCGTTTAACCCACCCTAGCTGTGTAGCTAGGAGCAGTGGGCAGCCGCAGTGCAGCATCCGGGGACCAACTTCAGTTCGTCTTGCTGTACCTCGGTCAGGGGCACAGACAGGAGTATTAACCCTAACACGCATGTCTTTGGACTGTGGGAGGAATTGGGAGCACCTGGTAGAAACCCACACAGACATGGGGAGAACATCCACCTCCACACAGTGGTTAACTGCCCCAAGTTTATTGGGCTAACTCAGTGCATGCGGTCAACATCCCAATCTCCTATAAAAAGAAAAAGACAGGACATATCTAGAAAGAAAAGATGGGCAGGCAGAAAAAAAGGTGCCAGATGGGAAGAAAGACAAGGGCAGGTAGAAGAGTGCTGGCAGGCAGAATCACATCAACGTGCAAAGAGACGTTGAGGCAGTCACCCAATCTGAATCAAAGTGACGTGAATACTGACTGGTGTGCTTATTACTTCTGTATGGATGGCATGAAATGTATACTGAGAAATAAAATAAGGAGATGAAGGAGGGGAAATAAAAAGAATAGAAAATAAAAGAGAAAAGCAGACTATAGATAGACAGTTGTTAACAACCACAACTACACACACACACACACACACACACACACACACACACACACATACACACACACACACACAAAGAAAGAGAGAGAGAGAGAGAGAGATGGGGTGAGGGGGACTAGATTAGATGAGGTTGAATTTGTTCAGGCTAGAGTTTCCCTTCGTGCAAGAGAGAGTTACAAGTTAAACATTGAGCTGGCGTCTAGATTTTCAGCACGGTCAGCCCTATATTCCCTCACCCCTATGTTCCCTCACCCCTATGTCCCCTCAGCTCTGTGGGTTAGCTATCAAAAACGTTAGCTATCAGTTAAGGTTAGATTAAGGCATGGGTGGGCTTTCAGTGGTTGTGATTGTCAGTTTAATGTACACTATATGTACAAACGTATTGCGACACCTGGCCATTATACCTACAGGCACTTTTATGACATCCCATTCTAAATCCATAGGGATTAATATGGAGTTGCCCCCCCCCCCTTGCAGCTATAACAGCTTCCACTCTTCTGGGAAGGCTTTCCACAAGATTTTGGAGCATGTCTGTGGGAATTTTTGCCCATTCATCCAGAAGAGCATTTGTCAGGCACTGATGTTGGATTAGAAGCCCTGGCTCACCATCTCCGTTCTAGTTCATCCCAAAGGTGTCCGATGGGGTTGAGTTCAGTGCTCTGTGTGGGCCAGTCAAGTTCTTCCACACCAAACTCACCCAACCATGTCTTAATGGATCTCGCTTTGTGCACTGGGGCACAGTCATGCTGGAACAGAAAAGGACCCTCCCCAAACTGTTCACACAAAGTTGGAAACATAGAATTGTCCAAAATGTCTTGGTATGCTGAAGCACTAAGATTTCCCTTCACTGGAACTAAGGGGCCTAGCCCAACCCCTGAAAAACAACCCCATAGCATTATCCCTCCTCCACCAAACTGTACAGTTGGCACAATGCAGTCAGGCAGGTAACATTCTCCTGGCATCCATGTGATGTCTTGAGTCGATGCAGTTGGAGGACAGCAGGGGGAACTAGAGGACAAGATAGGATGTAAGTGACTGTAAGAGGGCAGAAGGAGTGTGGCGGGGGTTGTTAAAGTAAAGAAGTGTATGCTAACAGACGTGTGTCTTCGAGCAGACCCTTAGCAACACAACATATTGGCGATGATGGCTGTGAATGTGAACCCAATGCCACCTTTCCTCATGTCTCCAGGTGAGCCTTCGATAAGCTTTTCAAGCTGGCTGCGTGCTTTTGAAAATTATCTGCTAGCTTCGGCGGAGAAAATGTCGGAAGCTAGAATGCACGCGCTTCTCATCCATAGCCTCGGTGCTGAGGGGCAGAGACTATTTTACACACTGACTTGCAAAGATGAATCTTATGATGCAACGGTAGCTGCTCTGGCCAAGTTTTTCTTTCCAGCTGTTAAGGTGGTGGCTGAAAGATACAAGTTTAGACAACAGAGTCAGCATCACGGAGAATCAGTGGCATAGTACATGTCCGCGCTGAGAGAACTCGCTGCTACGTGCGACTTTAAAACGTTTGAGGATGACATGCTACGGGACCAGTTGGTGGAAAAGACTAACTCCAATCAGATAAGAGAGCATTTGCTGCTGGAGGTGCCCCTAACTCTGGAAAAGGCTGTGACTATTGCTGGACTAATTGAGTCCGTCACATCTAATGCTAAAATCATGCACCGGGGAACTGCGACTGCAGCGCCACCTGCGGCAGCTGTGGGTGTGCAGCCGGTGGACACAACCAGGGGACCGATAGCGTCCACGAGAGACAACACAACGAGACAAGGGCTAACATGCTTCAGATGTGGCGCACGCGACCATAAAGCTTCTTACACATCTTGCCCCGCCAGGACGACCAGCTGTAATAACTGCAGGAAACAGGGGCATTTTGCAAAGGTGTGTAGGGGGCCAAAGAGAGTAAGTGAAATCACAGATGATGTGGAACAAGTGGAGAGCACTGTGCCTGAAGTGACTATATTAAATGTATAGACACTGTAGCTCGCACTAGGAATAAAATAATGTGCACAGTACAGATGGCTGTTGAGGGGTAGACAACACAAAATGGAGAACTTATGCTTGACACGTGCTCTGCCATTTCAATCCTTCCCAATGCAATGTTAATGCAACTTTTCCCAAACGCCCCACTGAGTACGCCGACACTGAAACTTGTGAGTTACGGAGGCAATCCTATTCCTGTGGGCAAGTGACAGTCAAAGTACTCTCGCCCTCTTCAGGTGCATGAGCAAAGAGGCCAGTACACTTACAGACTGTCTGATGGGCACACCTGGAGTGCATCCTATCTCACGCCAGCCCTACCCCTTCAGGGTCACGCGGACCCTGGGCAGGCCCTTCCTCCCAAGAGGCCTGACATAGACTGTAGCCGAGTCCAGCCTGACCCACTACATGCTCAGCCCCCTCTATGAGAGGTCAGGGTTAGGAGGCCGCCCGCTTGGGCACAGGACTATGTTATGTGAGGATGGTAAACTAAAACAAGACTAGTCCATTGTTGGTATGAAACTGTTATTTTGAGACTGTTATTTCTTATAGACCTAGTACTGTGTGTATGAAACTGTTATTTCAAAACTGTTATTTTCTAATGACCTAGTAGTGTTTGCATGAGACTGTTATTTTGAAACTGTTATTTGTTTTATGGTCAAGGTTTTCTGTTGTTATTGTAAGACTGTTCGTAGCTTATACAGTTCAGCATAAGCACCTCAGTGATTGTATAGTTGGTGATGGAAATGTTATCTTTTGCCAAGGGGATATGTGATGTCTTGAGTTGATGCAGTTGGAGGACAGTAGGGGAAGCTAGAGGACAAGATAGGATGTAAGTGACTGTAAGAGGGCAGAAGGAGTGTGATGGGGGTTGTTCAAGTAAAGAAGCATATGCTAACAGACGTGTGTCTTCGAGTGGTCCCTTAGCAACACAACAATCCGCCAAACCCAGACTCATCCATCAGACTGCCAGACAGAGAGGTGTGAGTCATCATTCCACAGAACATGTTTCCACTGCTCCAGAGTCCAGTGGAAGCATGCTTTACACCACTCCATCCAACGCTTGGCATAGTGCATTGATGTAAGGCTTGCATGCAGCTGCTCGGCCATGGAAACCCATTCCATGAAGCTCCCGGCACACAGTTTTTGTGCTGATGTTAATGCCAGAGGGAGTTTAGAACTCTGCAGTTATTGAGTCAACAGAGCGTTGGCGACTTTTATGCACTATGCACCTCAGCACTCGTTGACCCTGCTGTGTGACTTTATGTGGTCTGCCACTTCGTGGCTCAGTTGCTGTTGTTCCTAAACGCTTCCACTTTTCAATAATACCGCTTACAGCTGACCGTGGAATATCTAGCAGGGAAGAAATTTCACAAACCGACTTATTGCAAAGGTGGCATCCTATGACAGTACCACACTTTAATTCACTGAGCTCTTCAGAACGACCCATTCTTTCACAAATGTTTGTAAATGCAGAATACAGGGCTAGCTGCTTGATTTTATACACCTGTGGCAATGGGTCTGAATGTAACACCTGATTTCAATGATTAAGAGGTGTGTCCCAATACTTTTGTACATATAGTGTATGTTAGATTAACAGGCATGGGCACTAGTCCATGAATACTGGGATGACATCCAGCGCTTTACCTGTGCCTCTGTCCATAGGGTTATCGGTTGAATCAGGAAAGGCAAATCAGTACGCGGATTGAAAAGTCCATAGAGGATCAGTTGAAGCTCCATACGGGGATGAGTCGAGGCCCGGGTTAACAACGGCCATATTGGTGCTGTGCCCTCACAGGGTACCAATGGAAAGTATAAAATCTATTGTGGTGACCCCTGAGAAACAGGGAATAAGCCGAAAGAAGAAGAAGAGGAGGTTAAGTTTAGGTTAGTTCAATGAAACAGGGTCCAGGGAATATAGACACATTCCTGTTCCCAGCATGCAGAGGACTCTTGGTGGTGCTAATAATGTTTGTTAAATGCAGCTGTAAGTTATTTTTCACTAAGCTGAGAGCTAACTGAGTCACTGGAGACCTGCCTTAAATGCAAAAAAGCTTGGTGGCTCAATGTTAAATCACAAGCCCAAGCTGCAACTCTTTTAAATATGCAGCAGGAGGCCGTTGTCGCTAAGCTATAGGATAGCCACTAGCTGGTTATGATAAGTGGTAAAGCTGCTAGCCTTTTAGATAGTCAGCACCACAGTAGGCTGTTGTTATTGGGCTTAAGGCTAACTGTCAGCTGTTTAATATGCTGGCTGGTGGCATTAAGAATGGCTGCTAGCGCTGTTATTAATATTCAGCATATGGCTGGTGGCGCTGCTAAAGTTGCTAACCCTGACGCCGAGGGAAATCCCTACTCTTGACCTTTCTTTGACAGGATGGAAGCTGACACAGAGACACACACATGATAATGAGTCCTGGGATGAGAGAAAGACAGAACTGTAGAGGGAGGGAGAGAATTTGGGTAAGAGAATAGTGGTTAGAAAGGGAAGATGAGATGACAGATAGATATAGATATAGAGTACTGTATATAGGAGATAGGTAAATAAGGGAGAAAGCATTGGGGATTTCAACAGAGCCAGAGAGAAAGGTGGGAACCACAAGATGGGAACCACAAGATGGGGAGAAAGTGAGAGATAGCCAAGGGAAGTGTCACGTTGAGAGGAGGTGAAAGGAAATGGGGGTAAATCCCTCTGGCATCACTATCTTAAACACTCTCAAAAGTAGAAGTCACCAGAGAGGGCAGGAGAAGAAGGCAGCGATAGAGAGGGTACTGTACGAGGATAAAACCTTCAAAGATTAGAAAAGAGATGATTGGAGAGAGAGAGAGAGAGAGAGAGAGAGAGAGAGAGAGAGAGAGAGAGAGAGAGAGAGAGAGAGAGAGAGAGAGAGAGAGAGACAGAGAGAGAGAGAGAGAGAGAGAGAGAGAGAGAGAGAGAGAGAGAGAGAGAGAGAGAGAGAGAGAGAGAGAGAGAGAGAATTCTGTGTTGACTGTAATAACCCATCCACGGAGGAAGGTTGGGCAGAGTAGAACAGTGTGATGACTGGTAAGAGGAGTAAGTGTAAAAGGAAGAAGACGAAACAAAAGGCAAGCAAATGCCAGAAAAGAGAAAAGAGTGGAAGCAGTGAAGGTGGAGAAGAGAAGAGGCGAAGAGACAGCAAGCAGAGCACAGCGATTCCCTCACAGCAGTGTTGGTGAGGCTGCAATTTAACGCTCCGTCAGGTCGCAATCAGCGGCTCTGTGTGCATGCATGCATGTGTGTGTGTGTGTGTGTGTGTGTGTGTGTGTGAGATAGCACATGTGAGGGTGGGTGTAAATGTGCTGGTGGGGAAGCCGTGGGGGGGGGGGCGGTTAGGCACACACCAGGGATGGAGGGAGGGAAGAACCAGGAAGAAAAAAACAAATGCATAGACAAGCAAACTGTAGGGACTGCTACAGCAGATCCCTTGACTTTGTCTTATTATTCCTCAGGTTCTCTGTCTGGAGACATGTTTCCCAGGAATGGGTGAATGAGGAATGACCAGAGGGGTGGAGAAGAGAAGAGAATCAGAGGAGTGAGAAAGAGGCATAACCAGAGGGCAGGGAGAAGACTGTGCAGTATCAGAGAGCGACAGGAGAAATATTAGAGGGGAGCAGGAGGAGAGAGAGAGAGAGAGAGAGAGAGAGAGAGAGAGAGAGAGAGAGAGAGAGAGAGAGAGAGAGAGAGAGAGAGAGAGAGAGAGAGAGAGAGAGAGAGAGAGAATTTGGAGGGAGTTGAGTTGTGGGTCAAAGTGTGGCAGGGAGAGAACAGAGTAGAAGGAGATGAGAAGAGAAGCGAGAGCATATGGAGAGGGCAGGGAGGATGAGGAGACCAGTGGGTGCAGCAAAGGTGAGAAGTGAAGGAAGTAGAGAATAGGATGAAAAAGGGTTTGAGATGAGAGTATAAAAAAACAAAGAAAAGGAAAAGGGGACAATGCAAATGCAGAAGAGAGAAAATGATGTGGGATTAGAGGAGGGGAGGAAAGAAGACAGGAAAGGGAGGGAAAGGACATGCAACACAAAGGAAGTTGGATGTGACAAAAGGAAGTGATGGGAACAGAAAACCCCCCACGAACTTAAGAGATAAAGGAAGTTCAAAGAGCTGCTTGAAATATGAAAAAAGGAACAAAGCACTTTGCTGCATCTAAAGCAAGGAGGGAGCAAAGTTTCACTCAATCTTCCCACCACTAAAGCATTTTGGGTGTTAGAAGGTCAGCTAGCTCCAAAGAAGCTAGACATGTTAAAGGAAAACTGGCGATGGTAGTGTTTAAGAGATTGAAGCCATAATTCATAAAGAATTCTTTGAGCAAATTTCATAAGCATACAGCATCTATACTACATAAGCAAATTGTGTCATTTGCACCATAGTGTTTATATTATGCGAATAAATTGTCATCAATATATCATTGTAGAGGCTAATCATTTCATTGTCTGCGCATTTTCAACCCAGTCTTACATCAAAATGTGTAATAGCTACGTTGGTCCACAGTGCAAAGATTAAGATAAAACTAAGATATACTTTATTAATCCCCATAGGGAAATGTATCCTCTGCATTTAACCCATCCTAGCTGTGTAGCTCACAGCAGCTTCTTTCGGCTAGGATTACATTAGATGTGATGGACACTCCAGATAGCCTTGGCCCCAGGCCTGACTGCTATTGTTAACATTAGCTCAGCTTCGCTGGCAGATGCAGCAGGGTTTGACTCTTTGCCAGCGTGGGAAGACTCACAAGAGCAAGCCACCGGTCATGTGGCCTGGTCTGCAGTCACCTCTCCCGACTGCAAACCGGTTTTCGCTATTCACCAGCCCTGTTGGTAGTCCTACCGGCCAGCTTGCTTCTCCTGCTGCTGTCGACAGACTAAAGCAATGCACACTCATGATGGGAAAATCCATTAAAGACAACATCAGATTAGCTTCGCCAGCATTGGTTCAATGTTTACCCGGGGCCAGAGTCTCCGACATAGAGGATAATCTTAGGGTGCTGGCATCACAGAGGAAGAATCAGGGAACCCAGGCACACAGCACCCACCACTACTTCCAGCAACATTGTTATTCATGTCGGCACCAATAATGCCAGGATGAAGCAATCAGAGATCAGAAAAGCTAGCCTAGTTAGGAAGCTTGAGTTCGCCAGAAAGATGCGATAGCATTTATTAATTGTCTCTGGTCCCTTACCTGTGAGGGGTAATGATGAGATGTACAGTACGCTCACCTCAATGAACCGCTGGCTGGCTCGTTACTGTAATGAGCAGGGATTCGGTTTTGTTGATAATGGCCTTCTTTCTGGGATGGCGCTTACCTGGTGAAAGCAATATAGATAGCTGTGGACATTTAGTTGAACACTAGGGACTTATCATTCAGCAGGCTGCAGCTATTATTAGAGAGCCTGCTGGGTTTACATCTAGTGTGGATGTGGAGTCAACTAGTTTAGTAAATTTTACATTACATTGCAGTCATTTAGCCAACGCGTTTATCCAAAGCGACTTACAATAAGTGCATTTAATGTAGGAAATCAGGAGAACTATAAGTCATCAGAGGTCATAAGTGCATCTAAACAAGCATCTAAGAGCAAAACCAGTGCTAAAGTAAAAGTACAAGAAAGAGTTTTTTTTTTAAATGAGTGAATACAATTAGTGCTAACCCAGCCGCTGAGGATGCACAAGCCAGTGCATCCTTAGTGCCGGTCCCAAGCCCGGACAAATGGGGAGGGTTGCGTCAGGAAGGGCATCCGGCGTAAAATCTTTGCCAAATCAAATATGCGGATCATAAATAAGACTTACATACCGGATCGGTCGAGGCCCGGGTTACCAACGACCGCCACCGGTTCTGTTAACCAGCAGGGTGTCGGTGGAAACTATGCTACTGTTGGGCGAAGGAGAAGGAGAGGGGGAAAGCATGTCCAGAGGCAGCTAGAGAGGAGGAAGGGTAGGCATGTGGAGGTGAGAGTTGGAACTTTGAATGTTGGCACTATGACTGGTAAAGGGAGAGAGCTGGCTGACATGATGGAAAGAAGAAAGGTAGGCATACTGTGTGTGCAAGAGACCAGGTGGAAGGGGAGTAAGGCCAGGAGTATCGGAGGTGTCTTCAAACTCTTCTACCATGGTGTGAATGGGAGGAGTAAAGGGGTAGGGGTAATTCTGAAGGAAGAGTATGTCAAGAGCGTGCTGGAGGTGAAGAGAGTGTCAGACAGAGTGATGAGTATGAAGCTGGAAATTGAAGGTTTATTGCTGAATGTTATCAGCGCATATGCCCCACAAGTTGGGTGTGAGATGGATGAAAAAGAAGAATTCTGGAATGAGTTGGACGACATGGTGGAGAGGGTACCCAAGGAGGAGAGAGTGGTGATTGGAGCGGACTTCAATGGACATGTTGGTGAAGGGAACAGAGGTGTTGAGGAGGTATGGAGTCAAGAAGAGAAATGTGGAAGGACAGATGGTGGTGGATTTTGCGAAAAGGATGGAAATGGCTGTGGTGAATACATATTTCAAGAAGAGGGAGGAACACAGGGTGACGTACAAGAGTGGAGGAAAGTGCACACAGGTGGACTATATCTTATGTAGAAGGCGCCATCTAAAAGGGATTGAAGACTGCAAGGTGGTGACAGGGGAGAACGTAGCTAGGCAGCATCGGATGGGGGTCTGTAGGATGACTTTGGAGACCAAGAAGAGGAAGCGAGTGAAGACACAGCCGAAGATCAAATGGTGGAAGTTGAAGAAGGAAGACTGTTGTGTGGAGTTCAGGCAGGAGTTAAGACAGGCACTGGGTGGTAGTGAAGAGTTGCCAGATGGCTGGAAAACCACTGCAGAAATAGTGAGGGAGACAGCTAGGAAGGTACTTGGTGTGTCATCAGGACAGAGGAAGGAAGACAAGGAGACTTGGTGGTGGAATGAGGAAGTACAGCAAATTATACAGAGGAAAAGGTTGGCAAAGAAGAAGTGGGATAGTAAGAGAGATGAAGAAAGTAGACAGGAGTACAAGGAGATGCAGCGTAAAGCAAAGAGAGAGGTGGCAAAGGAAAAGGAAAAGGCGTATGGTGAGTTGTATGACAGATTAGACACTAAGGAAGGAGAAAAGGACTTGTACCGATTGGCTAGACAGAGGGACCAAGCTGCAAAGGATGTGCAGCAAGTTAGGGCGATCAAGGATAGAGATGGAAATGTGCTGACAAGCGAGGAGAGTGTGCTAAGAAGGTGGAAGGAATACTTTGAGGGGCTGATGAATGAAGAAAATGAGAGAGAGAGAGAAGGTTGGATGATGTAGGGATAGTGAACCAGGAAGTTCAGCGGATTAGCAAGGAGGAAGTGAGGGCAGCTATGAAGAGGATGAAGAGTGGAAAGGCAGTTGGTCCTGATGACATACACTACCGTTCAAAAGTTTGGGATCACCCAAACAATTTTGTGTTTTCCATGAAAAGTCACACTTATTCACCACCATATGTTGTGAAATGAATAGAAAATAGAGTCAAGACATTGACAAGGTTAGAAATAATGATTTGTATTTGAAATAAGATTTTTTTTACATCAAACTTTGCTTCCGTCAAAGAATCCTCCATTTGCAGCATTTACAGCATTGCAGACCTTTGGCATTCTAGCTGTTAATTTGTTGAGGTAATCTGGAGAAATTGCACCCCACGCTTCCAGAAGCAGCTCCCACAAGTTGGATTGGTTGGATGGGCACTTCTTGCGTACCATACGGTCAAGCTGCTCCCACAACAGCTCAATGGGGTTCAGATCTGGTGACTGCGCTGGCCACTCCATTACCGATAGAATACCAGCTGCCTGCTTCTGCTCTAAATAGTTCTTGCACAATTTGGAGGTGTGTTTAGGGTCATTGTCCTGTTGTAGGATGAAATTGGCTCCAATCAAGCGCTGTCCACTGGGTATGGCATGGCGTTGCAAAATGGAGTGATAGCCTTCCTTATTCAGAATCCCTTTTACCCTGTACAAATCTCCCACCTTACCAGCACCAAAGCAACCCCAGACCATCACATTACCTCCACCATGCTTAACAGATGGCGTCAGGCATTCTTCCAGCATCTTTTCATTTGTTCTGCGTCTCACAAACGTTCTTCTTTGTGATCCAAACACCTCAAACTTGGATTCATCCGTCCACAACACTTTTTTCCAGTCTTCCTCTGTCCAATGTCTGTGTTCTTTTGCCCATCTTAATCTTTTTCTTTTATTGGTCAGTCTCAGATATGGCTTTTTCTTTGCCACTCTGCCCTGAAGCCCAGAATCCCGCAGCCGCCTCTTCACTGTAGATGTTGACACTGGTGTTTTGCGGGTACTATTTAATGAAGATGCCAGTTGGGGACCTGTGAGGCGTCTGTTTCTCAAACTAGAGACTCTAATGTACTTATCTTCTTGCTCAGTTGTGCAACGCTGCCTCCCACTTCTTTTTCTACTCTGGTTAGAGCCTGTTTGTGCTGTCCTCTGAAGGGAGTAGTACACACCGGTGTAGGAAATCTTCAATTTCTTAGCAATTTCTCGCATGGAATAGCCTTCATTTCTAAGAACAAGAATAGACTGTCGAGTTTCAGATGAAAGTTCTCTTTTTCTGGCCATTTTGAGCATTTAATTGACCCCACAAATGTGATGCTCCAGAAACTCAAACTGCTTAAAGGAAGGTCAGTTTTGTAGCTTCTGTAACGAGCTAAACTGTTTTCAGATATGTGAACATGATTGCACAAGGGTTTTCTAATCATCAATTAGCCTTCTGAGCCAATGAGCAAACACATTGTACCATTAGAACACTGGAGTGATAGTTGCTTGAAATGGGCCTCTATACACCTATGTAGATATTGCACCAAAAACCAGACATTTGCAGCTAGAATAGTCATTTACCACATTAGCAATGTATAGAGTGTATTTCTTTAAAGTTAAGACTAGTTTAAAGTTATCTTCATTGAACAGTACAGTGCTTTTCCTTCAAAAATATGGACATTTCAATGTGATCCCAAACTTTTGAACGGTAGTGTACCTGTGGAGGCATGGAGATGTTTAGGAGAGATGGCAGTGGAGTTTTTAACTAGATTGTTTAACACAATCCTGGAAAGTGAGAGGATGCCTGAGGAGTGGAGAAGAAGCATACTGGTACCGATTTTCAAGAACAAGGGCGATGTGCAGAACTGTAACAACTACAGAGGTATAAAGTTGATCAGCCACAGCATGAAGATTTGGGAAAGAGTAATAGAAGCTAGGTTAAGAGGAGAGGTGACGATCAGCGAGCAGCAGTATGGTTTCATGCCACGAAAGAGCACCACAGATGCGATGTTTGCTTTGAGAATGTTGATTGAGAAGTATAGAGAAGGCCAGAAAGAGTTGCATTGTGTCTTTGTAGATTTAGAGAAAGCTTATGACAGAGTGCCGAGAGAGGAGGTGTGGTATTGTATGAGGAAGTCAGGAGTTGCAGAGAAGTATGTAGGAGTGGTGCAGGATACGTATGAGGGAAGTGGGACAAGGGTGAGGTGTGCGGTTGGAATGACAGATGGGTTCAAGGTGGAGGTGGGATTACATCAAGGATCGGCTCTGAGCCCTTTCTTGTTTGCAATGGTGATGGACAGGTTGACGGACAAGATCAGGCAGGAGTCTCCATGGACGATGATGTTCGCGGATGACATTGTGATCTGTAGCGAGAGTAGGGTGCAGGTTGAGGAGAGCCTGGAGAGGTGGAGGTATGCACTGGAGAGAAGAGGAATGAAAGTCAGTAGGAACAAGACGGAATACCTATGCGTGAATGAGAGAGAGGACAGTGGAATGGTCAGGATGCAAGGAGTGGAGGTGACAAAGGCATTTGAGTTTAAATACTTGGGGTCAACTGTCCAAAGTAACGGGGAGTGCAGTAGAGAGGTGAAAAAGAGAGTGCAGGCAGGTTGGAGTGGGTGGAGAAGAGTGTCAGGAGTGATTTGCGACAGAAGGGTATCAGCAAGAGTTAAAGGGAAAGTTTACAAGATGGTTGTGAGACCAGCTATGTTATATGGTTTGGAGACAGTGGCACTGACGAAAAGACAGGAGGCGGAGCTGGAGGTGGCAGAGTTGAAGATGCTAAGATTTTCACTGGGAGTAACGAAGAAGGACAGGATTAGGAACGATTATATTAGAGGGACCGCTCAGGTTGGACGGTTTGGAGACAAAGCAAGAGAGGCAAGATTGAGATGGCTTGGACATGTGTGGAGGAGAGCTGCTGAGTATATTGGGAGAAGGATGTTGAATATGGAGCTGCCAGGGAAGAGGAGAAGAGGAAGGCCAAAGAGGAGGTTTATGGATGTAGTGAGGGAAGACATGCAGGTGGCTGGTGTGACAGAGGAAGACGCAGAAGACAGGAAGAAATGGAAAGGGATGATCCGCTGTGGCGACCCCTAACGGGAGCAGCCGAAAGTAGTAGTAGTAGTAGAGAATACAATTAGTGCTAAGAACAAGTAACAGGGTAGTAGTTCTTAAAGAGGTGAGTTTTCAACCTGCGCCGAAAGGTGGGCAGTGACTCCGCTGTCCTGACATCAGGGGGGAGTTCATTCCACCACTGTGGGGCCAGGACAGAAAAGAGCCGTGAACGGGTCGATCGGCAGCAAGGGCCTCTGAGCGACGGGGGCAACCAGGCATCCCGAGGCAGCAGAGCAAAGTGGTCGGGCGGGGCTGTAGGGCTTGACCATGGCCTGGAGATAGGAAGGAACTGTTCCTTTCACTGCCCTGTAGGCTAGCACCAGAGTCTTAAACTGGATGCGAGCAGCTACTGGAAGCCAGTGTAGGGACATGAGAAGGAGAGTTGTGTGGGAGAACTTAGAGCGGTTGAACACCAGACGAGCTGCAGCTTTCTGAACAAGCTCCAGAGGTCTGATGGCCGACGCCGGGGTCCCAGCAAGGAGGGAGTTGCTGTAATCCAGCCGGGAGATGACCAGAGCCTGGATGAGCACCTGTGCCATCTCATCGGTGAGGAATAGGCAAATCCTCCTGATGTTATAGAGGAGAAATCTGCAGGAGCAAGCAACTGATGCAATGTTTTCAGAAAACGACAGTTGGACGTCCAACTGTCGTTTGCTGAAATATCTTTAGTCAGGGAAGTTCTCATAGGATAGCTTGTCAGACTGACAGCTTGGTTTATAACATTACAACCGTATTCCTTCCCTACTATATTGCCCCCCAGCGCTTCTCTATTAAATGTGTGAATGAAAATAATCTAATAACCCATTCCTACCACTGGTGGTGGTGAAATGTGCAACAAAGCACTTAATAATCTACAGAACCAAACATCTAATGTTATCAGAAGTGTGACCTCAGATTGTTTAAAGCATAGGTCTTAAAAATTGTTAACTAATAACCAACAATACAAGGTGTCTAATTCAAATTAATATTTCATCTGTTGGTCGCTCTAAAGTTCTGCCTACTACCGATCACTTCATCAAGAGGCTTAAATTTATATTAATATATACCAGAACACTGTCTACCAAAGCCTTACTAATAAATGATCTTATTCTTGAAAATAGATTTGATATGATTGGGTTATATGAAAAATGGCTGAAACCAAATATTTTCCTTACCTATACTATACCCATGTAGGTCGGGCAATTAAACAAGGTGAAGGTGTCCCCTCAATATTTAAGTCTATTTTCAATTTAACTTCTAAACTTGAACCTAAATTCAAATCTTTGAGGCTCTTATTCTAAGTCCATCTCCCTCAGCCATGAATAGACTCTGCTCAGTCCAGATTGTGATACTCTATTGACTTCCTGGCACTTACTCCCTATTTCTTGAAGAATTTGGGTAATTTGTCTCAGGACTTGTTACTCATTCTGTTGCCATTCTAATTCTTGGTTACTTCAAGGGGGGGTTAGACGGGTTCAATATTGGAACAATTTATGTTAATGCACTGTTTTATGTTTTCCTAAAATGTTCCTACATTTTTTTGTTTTCCTAAAATTCCAACAAAATATATTCATAAGAAACCATCTAAATAAAGCTGATGATCCCTAAGTAGAGCCTTTCAGCCACTTTTTGATACTTTTGGGTTTGCTCAGTTTGTCCAAGATTTGACTCATTGGGATGGTAACGCCCTTGATTTGGTTTTATGTAAAGGGATAGCTGTTTTTGATCTGAATGTCTTGCAAACCCCATCTGCTGTATCAGATAATGTTCCTATTAAATTTGAAGCATCATTGGCCTGTCCTGTTAATGTTAGCACAGATATAACTGCCACTCACCACATTGGTCCATCCACTGCAGCTGTATTTGGCCAGAAGCTGCCTGAAGTCTTGGCTCCTTTCACTGTAGAGACTGACTCCTGAAACTCTTATTAGTGACTTAAATATGGCCGTCTCTAGTCTCCTCAATTCAGTTGCATCTCTCATTTTCTCATTAAATTTGAAGCATCATTGGCCTGTCCTGTTAATGTCGGCACAGAGGGACAGCATTCATTTTGCATTAACTTCACTTGTTATGTCCTATCAGTTCCCAGCTGACAGTTTGTCTGTTGCTCTGCTTGCTTTTACTTTTTCACTTTCACTTTTAACTTTAATAGCTAACAACTTAACAGCCCTTTGGTGGATTTTATTCAATCATCATATTATAACCTACTAAAGACTCGTTGGCCGATCGGCCAGGGGGGTCAGTCCCCTTTAGTCGAGCGTTTAGCGATGTCGATTTGTGGTGCAGTATACCTCGGATTGAATCCCACAGCGGGTAGGAAAATGCTCGGTTACATTGGTGGCAGCAGTGGGATCCGGAAGCGTGCAGATCCTCATAAGTCTCTTCAGAGCATGGGTTTAACAAAGCGCGAGGGCACGCTTCCGGTAGAGAATAACTGCTGTAACCTATTAAAGACTCGCTGGCCTACTGGCCAGAGAGAGTCGAGCGATTAGTGATGTCGCCTTGTGGTGTAGTACACTTCTGATCGAATCCCGCAGTGGGCGGGAAAAAAAATGCTCCATTACAACATTTGGTAACACTTTATTATAACTACACAAATGAAGCATTAGTTAAGCATTAGTAACTACTGAATTCATCATTTGTAAAGCATTTGCAAAGCATTTGTAAAGCAAAACATGCACCAATGTGTGTGTTAATAGATGTTTTATAAATAATTATTAATACTGCAATTCATGATAAATTCATGCACAAATGTACATCTAAATAGCTTACATACTTACATTTTCTAAAGGATCTTATGATCCTTTAGACTTTTGTGAGTCTCGATGTACTGGTGGCCTTTCAATCAGTCAATGAAAGAAACTCATTCAACGTTTGTTGATGTTTGTCACGTTTGCAGCGGAACATATTCATCGGTCAAAAACAAACAAAATATTTTATCAGCATATGATTCATCCATTCAGCCAGACTACACATCTGCTTTGGAGAACATTACAGGACAGGTTACATTGGGAGACAGCCTTGGCTATATTTCAGCCAACACGTCTTTCTTGTCCTGGATTACAAGTTTTAACCAAAATCGCTGTAAATCCTTAAATGCACCAGTCTTGTGGACTGAGCAAACATTCAATAAAATGGAATCAAATAATCTAATCATGCTCAGAATATCCATTCTCAATGCTTAAACAAGCTATTTCTGTGTTACAAAGAGATTTGCTTTATCTCCAGTTTGTTTTACTACAGAGGATGGGGGGCATAACAAAAGTAAATAAAGAAAATTAATGAACTGTAGTATTAACAATAATAATAATGATAATAATGCAGGACAAAAATAAAGCGCTTTTGCCAGGCGGCACATTTAAAGTGCGCATTAATTGAAAATGTTATACTGTAAGCAATCATTATATGTTTTGACTTTTTCTGTTTGTGCTTCTGGAAATTATATATATATTTCTCAATATCTATAATTAAAGCAGGAAAGAATAGCTTATTATTAAAAAAATACTTTTATGGATGTGAAATTTTACAAAAACAAAACAAGATTTATTAAGTAAAACTTATTGTTACTTTCAGTATTTGTGTCATGGAAAACAACCAACACATATTCCCATTTAAGGGAAACATTATTACAGACTTTACACACAATAATAAAAACATTTAGTTCCTTCCAAAATTTTCTGGAGTGCAGTCCCAAAATAAATGTATGATTGTCTGAATTTGAGTTTTGCACAAATAACAGAGGTTCATTGTTTTTTACAAATCTTCTCAGGTACTGACTCGTTGCGTAAAACCTTTGTAATAATTTAAAGGAAACCTCTTTTATTTTGTTATTTATCAAAAATGTATGTGGTAGCATCCAAAACTCTTTCCAACAGATATTAGTAATAAATTTACTCCAATGAAAAATGACATATGGTACAAAGACTATATCTTGTTGGAACAAAGCATGAATACCTCTATTATTTTTTATGAGGTACAGCAAAACAGATTTTGCCAACTGGAGTGTTAGCTGCATTCAACAATGGAGAGTGATCTAAATCCACAGAGGAAGAATTTTTTAAAGAACATAAAACTTAATTAGAAACAACATCAAAAACGACAGCATATTCTTTAGGTGAGACAGCAAGGTTAATTTAAAAGTTGAACTCTTCATAATTCAGTAAAAGACCCTCCTTGTTAAAGAGCTGACCCACTAACACTATTTTGTTGTCATACCAGTTCTACAAAAACAAAGATTTGTTTTTCTAAAGTATATATTTGTTGTTCCAAATAAAAAAATAAAATAAAATTGTGGGGGGGGGGATGTGTTTGTAGATTAATGCCCACAAGTATCTGTTTATGGAATGCCGAAAGTTTCACAGGGATTTGATCAGCATTATAATTACAAAGAAGAATAAAATTAAGACCACCAAGTTTTGAAAATATATAATGTAGAAAGACATTTCAAATAGAGGTAGGATACTTTAAATAGGACTTGACCCAATTTATTTTGAATGTGTGATTTAGGGTTGTAAAATCTAAGAAATTTAAGCCTCCCTTAGTCGAGATATTCCTTCTTCCTTTGATAGAAAAATTCTACCCTTCAAGTTCAGGTCCCTTTGGAGCCACTGATTGAGATGTTTTTTTTTTTAGTTTTGTCAATTATGGGGTCAAAGTTCAGTGGACATCTTGCTATTTGAACTTTTGCAATAATTATGCCTAAATATGTCATGCTTTGTCAGGAATGTCACAAATGGATACCATTGAACAATCTTTGACAGGAAGGAGTTCACATTTATCAATATCAAGATAAAGTCCTTAAGCTTTGGAGAAGGATTGAATTAGGTGAAGGGCACAAGATATTTGAATGTTGTCTTTCAGAAAAGTAGTAGTGTCATCTGCTGGCAGGATAATTATGATATATCTTCCTGCAGCAGAGATTCCTTTTAAATTACTGACAGTGATGTGATCAGCAAGGATTTGAGTAGCTAAAACAAACAAATAAGGCGAGAATGGACAACCTTGTTTATGACCACTCTTGAGGTCAAACCTTGGAGAAGAACATTTCTGAGTTTAATAAAACAATCAGAGTTACTATATAATGTTTTGATTGCACAACAAAAGAAAATGCCAAAACCAAATTTCTCAAGGCAGCTGAGGATAAAATTATGATTTATGGATTTGAAAACTTTGTAAAAGTCTAGAAAAATTATAAACTGTAATCAGATATTAAATGTGAGCAATCAGGGATATTTATCATTAATTGTATATTGTTTGTGATATGTCTGTTTTGCATGAATCCGGATTGTATCTCTCAGATTACAAAGTCAAAGACACATTTAATTCTCTTGGCAAATACTGACGCCTCAAATTTAAATTATCTCCAATTTCTCCCATAACAGTTTTCATTTTTGGCTTTGTTAAAAAAGTAATGAATTACTTTTGTAATTTTGTGCTTTACAGTGTCTATTCTAAATAAGGAGTTGTTCAAAATCCAATAAGTTTTCCTATTGGAATATTTATTATTTTCATCAGACAACTTAATTGTAATGTAAACAGCCTTATGGTCTGTATAAGGGTTGGGAAGAATATCGACAAAAATATCATTTGAATTTATATCAGACACTAGCCAAAAATCAATGAGACTGTTTAGAACCATCATTATTTCTCCAGGTATAACGTTTATCATTAGGAAATGTATCTCTCCAAACATCAGTCAAATTATATCTTTGCATGAGTAGCTTTAGGTCATTTTTTTTGAGGAAAGAGTTCATGGTGGCCGTCTATCAATTTGGCCATCTACAACCATATTGAAATCACCTCCATTAACTGCATTAGGAAACTTAGTTAGCCCTTGATTAATATTATTCTCCAACGAAGCAGTTGGGAGTTTTCAGTTTTGTATTGTAACCGTAAATGTTGATAATGAAAAGCATCATATTGGAACAAGAAATAATCGCTAAGTAAAATGCCCCCCAGGGTCACATTTGGTTAAAAGGATGTCACCTTCAAATCTGTTCTTCAGAGTAAGAGTACCAGCTGAGTGTTGAGTACCATGTGAAAACCATACATCATCTCCCCACTGAGATTTCCAGAAATGGGTATCATTAAGAGTAGAATGGGATTCTTGAAAGAAAAGAAATCTGTATTTAACTGTTTAGAAAATAAAAATAACGCTTTACGCTTAGTAATGTTTTTTAGCCCCCTGGCATTACGTGAACCTAAAGATAACGACAAAGTGTTTAGATAGAATGAATTAACTTCAGGTAAATGTGTGTGTGTGTGTGTGTGTGTGTGTGTGTGTGTGTGTGTGTCTGTGTGTGTGTGTGTGTCTGTGTGTATTGTATTTTTCCCAGGCAATGCACCATGTTTGCAATATGAAATGAGGGGAAAGAAATCGTCATTATAGAACATGTGTAATAAAAAATGTATCATATAGGGCTATACATATAAGAATTAACTAGCGCCGTAATATTTTACGAAGAAAACAGTCCCTTAACAAGAAAACAATATTCTCCCCCACCAGGCAGACCAAAATAGCAGTGTTCACAGCCTTAGGGTCAGTCTTTCGGGACGTTTATTTCTTTGCCGTTCACAAAGGCTCGAACACTAACGTAGTAAGCAAGCCTTCCCTCTCTCCTCGCCTTTTGGATTACCGGCCAGAGAGCAGCTCGGGTCACCCTGTCAGTTTGACGCAGGTCCTCTGCAAAGCGGAGATGATGATCTTTAAGGAAGGGGTGATTCTTCGCTGCTTTCCATACAGCATCTCTATAGGATCTTGAGATGAATTGAAGAATGATGCCTCTCGGTTTCTGATCATTTTCTCGTATCTTCCCTAAACGGTGCACAATATCAATGTTCTCTGGCAACTTATGTTTCTCATCTGGAAGGATCGTTTGACATATTTTGATGGTTTCTTTCTTTACATCTTCCTTGGACACAGACTCTGGTGGTACTTCATAAAGTTTCAAGTGCCATCTTCTTAAGTATCGTTCAGATGCCACAACTCTCTCCTGCATCCTGGAAGAAGGCAAATCATCTTTGTTGGTTTTGTTTTTAATGATGTTGACCCTCTTCTTTATGTCTTGTATTTCCTGAAAGGCGAAATCAGCGGTTTTCTTTAGGCCCTCAATTTTCAGCGCGTTATCTCCTATCATCTTGTCCACGGCGTCAAAGTATGTCTTGATAAGTTGAGAGAGAGCTCTAATAATATCTTGAGCTTGATCAGCATTGTTGTTCTTCTTATTGTATTCAAATAGAGGTTTTTTGGAAGCTGGTGACTTACAGGGAGTCCTCTCAGTAGATCACAGCAAAGCCAGAAAATCTTCTTCAGATGGCGTTGCTATCCCATCATCAGCATTAGCCATTTTAGCATAATTGTTGCCTGCTAGTTGGTCGTCGAGCGCTGCAGGTAGTTTAGGCTCTTTTCTCCCTTTAGAGGATCTTTTTTGGTCACGGGAGAACATTGGTGTCTTTGTTAAGGTTTCCCGAATCGTGTCAAAACTAAAGATAAAATTTAAGTAGCCTCTAAACAGTTATTTTCCTGTTATTTGTAAAGGTTTTATAGTTTCAAGCCGCCATCTTGGAAGCCCCCCAATTTTATGTAACTGTTTGATAATGCTGTTTTAACAAAAAATAAAAAATAAAAAAATGTAGATTTTAGAGTGCCCCAGGATAACGTCTTCCTTCTTCTTCTTTGGATTTCCAACAGACTAGATGCATTGCTACTGCCACCCTTCGGTAAAACAACATATTTTTGTGGAGCAACCCGGAAGTTATGTACCTTTTTTTTCAACCTCTTGTATGTTTTGATTTGTGTTTTTCTCCTGTCTTTTTTTTATATGCACCTGATCGGAATGGTCTAATGCGAAGATTTTAAAGCCATCTTGTTTGTACATGGGAAATTGTGCAAAACAAACAATTAGATACATCTAGATGCTAACACCTTCAGCCACTTTCTTATGACTAAAGCTTTCGGCCAGGAGAAGATGTCATCAGGTGGTATCCAACTTTCCTCAGGCATTTCAACCCTGAACCACAACATACTCCAGTTGGGGGGTTGGTAGTGATGACCAGTCACTCACGGCCCATCTTCTCCTGGCTTCCAGCTCAACTCCCCCTGCCTGTTAAAGAACCAACAAGCAAGCAAAGAACCAACAACAACAACCAACAAGAGGCCCTTTCTACTATTCCCAGAGTTGTGGGCATCTTCCATACAGACTGGGCTGGGAAACCCCTGCAGCCAACCTCAACTGGAAATGGCCAGGCTTGCCACTCTTTGTTCCTGCATTGTTGGACCAGGTCCTGATAATTGGTTGACTTCCTCTACAAGGCCTCTTCACATCCATCTTCCCATGGGACCATCTGTTCTATCAGGATGATCCTCATCACCTCCTTGAACCATATAACTATGTCGGACCTCAGAGATGTTTGCACAACCTGGGGAAAGTGTAGTTTTCTTCCCAGGTCCACTCTCATCTCCCACGATTGTGCAAGAATATTGGTCTTCTTGGAGTAAGGGTGGCTTCTCCCCCTCCTTGATAAACTGGATGGATAGGGCTGGTCTCACGTGGGTCTGACATTTTTTTCCCGTCTTTCCTGCTCCAAGATTATAGATTATTAGTTAATCATACTAATAAATAAAGGGTACCAGAGCCCCTTTGTTCTTTCTCTTATGCTGTTGTCGTTGTAACCTATGTTTTTATCGGGTACATGCAGTTTCTGTGCCCTGCAAATACTTTGCTGTGAAATTTCTAGTCTGTGACAGTTAGTTGTACGCTGAGGAAGAAACCATCTTCTGAGCATGACTCTTAACCAATCTAGACTGCTTGATATAACCACAGTGGTACGTTTTCTACACTCTGAACTCCACCAAATGCTAACAAGTGTTCAAACAGTCGGAAAATAACCCGATTGACCCGCCCTTCGGCTTCAATGAGGACCCACCAGCAGGTGGCCCCTGCTTCCGAACCAAGTGCTCCAATGTCATCCACGTGTCTCTTCCATGCTCCCTGAGCCAGCACAACACATACACTCACTGGCCACTTTATTAGGCACACCTGTCCAACTGCTCGTTAATGCAAATTTCTAATCAGCCAATCACATGGCAGCAACTCAATGCATTTAGGCATGTAGACATGGTCAAGACGATCTGCTGCAGTTCAAACCGAGCATCAGAATGGGGAAGAAAGGTGATTTAAGTGACTTTGAACGTGGCATGGTTGTTGGTGCCAGACGGGCTGGTCTGAGTATTTCAGAAACTGCTGATCTACTGGGATTTTCACGCACAACCATCTCTAGGTTTACAGAGAATGGTCCGAAAAAGAGAAAATATCCAGTGAGCGGCAGTTCTGTGGGCGAAAATGCCTTGTTGATGCCAGAGGTCAGAGGAGAATGGCCAGACTGGTTCGAGCTGATAGAAAGGCAACAGTAACTCAAATAACCACTCATTACAACCGAGGTATGCAGAAGAGCATCTCTGAACGCACAACACGTCGAACCTTGAGGCAGATGGGCTACAGCAGCAGAAGACCACACTGGGTGCCACTCCTGTCAGCTAAGAACAGGAAACTGAGGCTACAATTCGCACAGGCTCACCAAAATTGGACAATAGAAGATCGGAAAAACGTTGCCTGGTCTGATGAGTCTCAATTTCTGCTGCGACATTCGGATGGTAGGGTCAGAATTTGGCGTCAACAACATGAAAGCATGGATCCATCCTGCCTTGTATCAATGGTTCAGGCTGGTGGTGGTGGTGTAATGGTGTGGGGGATATTTTCTTGGCACACTTTGGGCCCCTTAGTACCAATTGAGCATCGTGCCAACGCCACAGCCTACCTGAGTATTGTTGCTGACCATGTCCATCCCTTTATGACCACAGTGTTCCCATCTTCTGATGGCTACTTCCAGCAGGATAACGCACCATGTCATAAAGCTCAAATCATCTCAGACTGGTTTCTTGAACATGACAATGAGTTCACTGTACTCAAATGGCCTCCACGGTCACCAGATCTCAATCCAATAGAGCACCTTTGGGATGTGGTGGACCGGGAGATTCGCATCATGGATGTGCAGCCGACAAATCTGCAGCAACTGCGTGATGCTATCATGTCAATATGGACCAAACTCTCTGAGGAATGTTTCCAGTACCTTGTTGAATCTATGCCACGAAGGATTAAGGCAGTTCTGAAGGCAAAAGGGGGTCCAGCCCGGTACTAGCAAGGTGTACCTAATAAAGTGGCCAGTGAGTGTACAAACATAATGTTGCTTTGAAAACTAATCAAGCGCAGACTTCAGTGAATCATGAGCTAACAGAACATATATCTAAACACTTGTTACAACACTGAAGTGTTCTGATATATTATCAAGATAAAACGCATGATCTGTCAAGCTCTGGAGACTAAAGCTGGCAGGATATGTTAGCCGCTGCATTGACTGGCCAACCTTGGTATATACTGCAACATCACATCTCAACAAACTGGCCGTGGCCCTCACCTTGGTATCAGTTGCCCATACTCAATCCCGTAATATTCCAGAGGCAGCCACATAGTCATTAACGTTCTGGTTCTGGTTCAGGTTCAGGTAGTGTTGGAACTTCGTATTGATGTCAGTGTGGAGGTGTACTACATGCATATAAACTTTCAAATCTCTTTCGCCTTCCTACCCTATTAGCTTTTGGCTAACTAGCAACTGCCTTTTAGCCATTTTAGATAAGCTAATAAATATTTCAGCTTAAAAACATCAGAAATGACAGCAGAAATTGTCCTTGATCTACCAATCTGAAGCACATTTGTATGCATTAACTTGGTTTGATCGATAAGTGAGAGAGAGAGAGAGAGAGAGAGAGAGAGAGAGAGAGAGAGAGAGAGAGAGAGAGAGAGAGAGAGAGAGAGAGAGAGAGAGAGCTGTCTACTCACCATTCTTGCTGAAATGACTGCATGTCAAGAGCAAAATGAACAGAACACTGAGTTGCACGTATAACTGTTAGAGTTTTGAAATAGTGTCTTCTGTAAACCGGGGGAGGGGGGTATAATCTGGACTAGAGGGGTATAGTCTGGCCTAGCCCAAAATATACCCTGGGGTATAAACCAGCCTGGGCTATTTTATATCCCGGGGTATATTTTAGGCTAGGCTAGACTATACCCGGGTATAGTTTGGCAGGGGGTCAATCTGGCCTGCTACACCTGGGCCTCAACAGATCCGGTATGGTCTTGTCGATCGTCATACTGATTTGGTAAAATTTTACATCAGATGTCCTTTCTAGGACAACTACTAATCCTATGGATGGGGGCACAGGTAAAACGCTGGATGCCATCACAGTATTCATGGACTTGTGCCCATGCCTGTCGCCTATGTCCAGCCTCTAGGCAATGCAATGAGCAAACAGCAAGGAGAGCAAGTTATCATCAAAACAAAATCAGCTCATTCCTAAACGAAATGCAAATCCTCTTTACAAATAATTGCATCATCATACAAGCTGTGTGCACTTCAGCGGAATATGGTGACAACGGGCCAGGGTGCAAAACACGTGCCAGCCATGCTATGGTTCCTGAGGAATGGGATATAAGCGCAAATAAGAAGCATTACCCCAGTAGTGGCACTCACTTATTCTGGTTTGCAAAAGCAAGTAACTATGAGATATCCATGTGATAACATGGAGATTTAATCTCCATATGATTGTCACCATATGCCGATATGATCTCTATACCAAGCTTACTGGCTTTCTTAGTAAGTTTTTGCCACACACCACCACTGCAGGCATGCTGCTTGTCACAGCCTGACAATAGCAGTGAAGGAACCTGTTTAAATAGTGTCGGGAGCATGAAATCCTGACTGCTAAGCCTGATGTCTGAATTGCATCAGGTCAGCTGCGAACACAATGTTGGATGATTTACTATACACCGAGTGCTGTTAATCAACGTGCAATTTCAGACACATTTCCAGATGATCATTAACCTAGGCCTTCATTAAGGAAAGTCCAGCGTGAAAATTGAGTTCGGCTGTTTTGTTTCACGATGACAGTATTTAATTTTGTCATAGACTAAATTCATCACACATGATTATATCATATGTTTTATTTAGGTTACTGATTGTAGTATAAGTGCACCGGGAGTTGGGTTCCCCATTGTCAAATTAATAAAATCCCAAGTGTGCCTCTTGGGGTGCCGACTTTTCCTCTAGGCTATTTCAGTATTTTATGAAATCCTGTAGGTACACCTGTGGTTACGGTGCCAACTTGATATATATTGCTTAGCCTATATGTTATGAATGGCCTGATATTGCTTTATGCAACTCATAAGTGCATATGCTGGGGGAAAAGGGAGCTGGTCCAGACGAAAATTCCCAGGGCCAAATTTTGTTCCCAGTCCGACACTGATCCTGACCACAGTCAGGATCAGTGTCGCATGGTGGTAGCAGCATAATGTTGCAGGGATGTTTCTCATCTACAGGGGCTGGGGAACTTGTCAATATTGTACAAGGAGATTCTGGAAAAGAACCTGATGAAGTCTGCAAAATGTCTGAAAATGGTTTGGAAATTCATATCATAACAGAACAATGACCCAAGGCACAAATCTACCATGCAGTGGCTTGCAAAGAACAATGTGGATCTTCTGTAATGATCAAGTCAAATCCCTGACCTAAATCTGATTGAACATCTTTGGAATGGCTTGAAGGCTGCTGTCCAATGGTGAAACTCAACTAACTTCACTCAACTCAAAGCGTTCTGCAAAGAGGAGTGAGAGACTATCTCCAAATCTAATGCCCCATTTCTACTTCATGGTACTGGCTCAACTAGACTCTACTCGCTTTATTTTTTGGGATTTTGTTTTACACTGCAGATAGTTTCCCCTCACGGTGAAGTCCAGCTGGTCATTTGTGGGCATGCTGACAAGGTTTTCCTCCCTTGTCTACCAGTGCCCCACACAAGTGTACAAGACTAACTCTACATGTGTGCTTCACATGAACAATATTAGTGTAACTAAGAGATTCACTGACAACAAATATATATATATATATATACATATATATACTTAGCACAAAAAGTAAGGACATTTTTGTTTGGTAGATTATTTCTTTGTTGTAACAATGCTTCTTGGCAATAAATCTCATACCGTTGGAAAGCCTGTTTATTTCCCCTTTAAATGGTGCCACATTTGTAAGGAACATGCATTTGTGGGATGAGCAGCAGAATTGAGTATGTGGGTTGCACCCATGAAAAATTTGCCAAATCTTCTCTGCCAATGCCAAACAGCTTATTTTGCTGTTGCTATTGACTCTTGTTTTGAGCTTCTGGTACCCCAGGTGCTAACAATCAGGTGCCTGATATAAGATTTACTGCCAAGAAGCATTGTTACAACAAAGAAATAATCTACTAAACACAAATTTCCTTACTTTTTGTGCCAAGTTTATATATATCAACACGGATACAGGGAAAAAAAGTTTTAATGCATTGTAGTACAGGCCTGTTTCGTGTGTCTTGCACTCATCAGCTGCTAATGAGTGTGAGACGCAAAAAACAGGCCTGTACTACAATGCATTTAAACTTTTTTCCCTGTATCCGTGTTGATATTCTGCTCCTTATTAGTTGAGCACTTACAACACCACTGACTGTTTCGAAAAAAAAAAAAAAAAAAACGCTATGTGTGTGTATGTTTGTGTGTGTGTGTGTGTGTATATATATATATATATATATATATATATATATATAAATATATAATTGATAGAAGTTTCATAAGACTCGCTTTGGCATTTCCTGGTTATAAACAAAGCTGTTCAATTTCTCTGACCAATCAGTGGTCAGATTTTATTTATATTTTAATAAACATAAATAAATTTCATTTATATGTTTGTTTATATTTTATGTATTTATTTCTATATATTTTATTTATATTTAAATGTAAATATTTTATTTATTTATTTATTTTATAAGATCTTTTTATATTTACATAATTATCAATAAATATACATACACTTATATTTATATTTTATTTATTTTACTTTATTTATTTATAGTGGTATTTTCATGTCATATTTTAGTATCTGCTCAGCTCACTTGGAACCTCGACGGAAGTGGTACCAAAAAAAGTACCTGGTAGCAGGTACTATCCCTAACTTTTGCCCAATGGAAAACCAAAAAAAGCGAGTAGAGTTGAGTTTTGTCGAATCGGTACCATGCAGTGGAAAAGGGGCATTAGTGTACCTCGAATAGAGCCACCCAAAAAGACTGTTAGCTCTAGTTGTGACCAAAGATGCTTCCACCAAGTATTAACTGGGGGGGGGGTATACTTAAGAAATTAAGACATTTCGGTTTCGTCAATTAAATGCTGTCTTTATTTTTCAGATTAAACGAGTTCAATGCATTAATATGGCATATTGGGTACTATGGATCAGGGTAAAAAAAATCCCATTTAAATCCATGAAGTTTACAGACCTTGACCAAGTTTCTCTAGGTCAGCGATCTCCAAACTTTTCAGGCAATGCACCCCTTCTACATACCAACAATGCTGATGCACCCCCAATCCCGCATGCCTTCAAAAAATAAATTTCAAAAATAAAACAGTAGCCTATCTATCCATCCACCCATTCATTCATTTTCCAAGCCGCTTATCCTAATTAGGGTCGCAGGATGCTGGAGTCTATCCCAGCATTCACTGGGCGGAAGATGGAGAGCCTATCTACAGCCACATTAAAGTCATCAAGTTTCATCATGTACAAAACTCACGTAATAAAATATTCAAGAGATCGCAACAATGCGCTCACATTTGAATGAAACGGAAAATACACTGCAACAAAGTTTCAATACATTGCAACAAAGTTACACACAAGCCGTCACTTTTAAAGAGCCAAGAGGATGGTTGAGGGCGAGGACATGCAGACAGGCTCAGAGGCAGATGGGCCCATCATGAGAGAAGATGGGGAACATGCTGTCAGATTTTCAGTCGCATGAACGAAAAATTGCATCAAGTTTAAATTACAATTAACCACACATAACATAGCGGTTATGGAAACTAGAACACCAGTAAGTGGAATCATATTGCAAAAAAGTTACACAATCCACCACGTAAAGAACACCACCATTACATGTTTCCTCTTCCCCCCCACCCCCCACCCCCGGCTCGAGCACCCCAAGAGCTGCACACAGCAGACTTTGGAAATCCCTGCTCTAGAATATGTAGCTCAATGTTAGCCTTCGCCAAATAGGTATAGTAATTTACAGGTGGGATTTTTTTTTTTAGCTTAGTAATTCGTAATGGACGGTTTTTTCCCCCCACTCTTCCGAGCCGTCCCGGTCTCTGCTCCACCCCCTCTGCTGATCCGGGGAGGGCTGCAGACTACCACATGCCTCCTCCGATACATGTGGAGTCGCCCCAAACTTCTTTTCACCTGACAGTGAGGAGTTTCGCCAGGGGGACGTAGTGTGTGGGAGGATCATGCTAGTCCCCCCCAGTTGCCCCTCCACCTCCTCCAAAAAGGCGCCCTGACTGACCAGAGGAGGTGCTAGTGCAGCAACCAGAGCACATACCCATATCCGGATTCCCACCCGCAGACACGGCCAGTTGTGTCTGTAGGAACGCCCAACTAAGCCGGAGGTAACACGGGGATTCGATCCCTGTGTTGGTAGGCAACGGAATACACCGCTACGCTACCCGAATGTCCTTATAATGGACTTTTTTTAGTCCCTAATCAGCAATGTGCCCATTATCAAAACATTTGGCGGTTGGTTGAGGCATACATATGCTCCCTCATTCTGTCTTTCCCTCCCTCCCATGCTTGCTCCCTTGCTCGCTTGACACAGTCTTGTATCTCTCGGTATGTTTTTTTTTTCTCTCCATGTAATTTCAGGCCTACACAGCTGAGTTCAACTGAGCTGATGAGTAACTTTGGATGGATATGTGAAGTTTCAGCATGCAAGGCTAAACTGTCTGAAACTTGTATCCGGTGTTTTCTGTGTCTGCATGCATGACTGGTGCATTTCCCGGAACTTTACCGGTTTTCCCATCCAAATCAATGTCTGTGTCAGAGTTGTATGACATTTAACATCTGAGATGTTTGTAGGTATGCAGATACTGTGCAACACCTGACATCCATGTGCCTTATGTGTCTTGCCTTGTGTGTCTTTGCATACTGTAAATCATGGAGCACCCATGCTGAATATTCAAATACCCCCTAGAAACAGCAAGAACACATCTCTGGCGCCACCACTGGTTTGCATGTAAATGATTCAGGATTTTAGCTTTAACTGCTTTTGTTTGCCCCAACTGCAGTTTAGTGAAAACTTCTTCTGAGAGGCGTCTTTTCATCTGAACCAGATTAGACAAAGCGTCACCACAGATGATGTTGCACAGATAATACTATGTGCACAAACACACTTACAAACACACATGCATGCACAGACACACACTTAGCTTTGAATAATTTATTTATGTCCGCATCAAGATGAGAATTGGGGGATGCATTAATATTACAGATGCATTCATGGGTTCTGCCCAACTCGCCAGTTACAAATGTTTCCAGAAAATCAAGGATACGGAGAGCACAAAGCATTTTGCACAGTTGCCAACATGAGTTAACCTTGAAAAGTATCGCTTCAGCCACTAACACAGCAAGACAGATAGACTAGATAGTCTGATAGATAGACCCACGGATAGTCGCTGACAGTGAACATTATCAGGGCGGCTGCTTGCTCAGATGGACAGAGAGGCAAGAGGATCAATAGCCAGACAGAGGTAACATGGTATCTCACCAAATTCTTGACTTTCTGCTAACCTATAGTAATGTCACCTGAAGGCCCCTCACGACGTGTGGTGAACAGCATCCCTGAAAGCGCCAGAAATGACATGCAGAGCAAACTAATGACTGCTCAGAAATGTCATATCAAATACTGTGCTGCTGCAGTTTGCCTTTATAGCTTGGGGATTGTGGAAAACACTTTTGAGCTCATACATTTCAATTTGGTTATAAAACTTTGATTTAAGTAGGTGAAATGAATATATTAACCTGGCAATGACTAAAGGTTTTCTAAAATGCAATGTAATAAAAGGTCTCTCAGCGGGAAGTTGAGAGAATGGAGTTGAAAAATAGTTGTCAAATATCAGGAAATAGCAACTCACTTGTTTTAAACAGCTTGGTCTGCTGCGTCCTGTGTACCCAAGGCCCTGACCGGAGCTGTGCCCAAAGAGGAAACACCAGGGACAGTCTGACAGGACGCAGAAGCAAGGAAGGCCAAGCTAACTGCTAGCCCATGCAGACCAACAGTTCCAACAGTCAAGTCATCCTGGCTGGCAATTGTTCTCTTGGACAGTGACATATATATATATATATATATATATATATATATATATATATATATATATATATATATATATATATATATATAATTGATTTATTCATTAATCTTCAGCTGGTTCTCCGGGGTCAGGTCCGGTGGCAGCAAGCTAAATAGGGATGGCACTTCAGACGTCCCTCTCCCCAGCAACACCCTCCAGCTCCTCCTGGGGGATCCCAAAGCATTCCCAGGCCAGATTGGACATGTAGTCCCTCCAGCGAGTTATGGGTCTGAGCTCCTCTAAGGCTGAGCCCAGACACCCTATGGAGGAAACTCCTTTTAGCTGCTTGTATCTGTGATCTCACCCTTTTGGTCACTACCCAAAGCTCATGACCATAGACGAGGGTTAAAACGAAGATTGACTGGTAAATTGAGAGCTTTGCCTTCCGACTCAGCTCCCTCTTCACCACATCGGTCTGGTACAACATCCGCATTACTGCTGATGGTGAGATTCCCAAGAAACCCAATGAAATTACACCAGCAGAGTTACAGCACCTCACCCATAAAAAGGAAACCGAGGCCCCCTCTTGGAGCCAGACCTGGGAAGGGATTTCGTCTCCATGCGTCTGTTTGCTGGGCCTTGGCCCATGGGGCTCAGTCGGGCCCAGCCCAAAAAAAAACAACATGGAGCCACCACCTCGTGGACCACCACACGCGGGGATGAGCATTGGGTTAGGGTGCAATGCAGGCCGGGCGGCAGGCAAAGGTGGGGACCGGGCCATATCCGGTCACAGATTGGTCCTCGGGGAGTCGAATGTCTCCTCTCTGGCAGGGTAGGAACCCGAGCTGGTGCAGGAGGTGGAGCGGTACCAACTAGGTATAGTTGGGTTCACCTCCACACATAACATGGGCTCTGGTACCAAACTCCTGGAGAGGGGCTGGACTCACAAGTCCCTGGTTGAGTACCACCATGTTGGAGTTCTCCCTGAGGAATGAGAGGGTCACATCTAAGAGTGCGAATCACTGGGGGGAGGGCTCTGACTGTTGTGTGTGCTTATGCACCGAATAGCAGTTTGGAGTATCTGCCCTTCTTGGGAATCTCTGCTGGTATCCTGGATAGGTCTGTGCCTCAGGGCTCTAAAGTTCTGCTGGGGGACTTCAACGCTCACCTGGGCAACAATGGAGAAACCTGGAGGGGCGTGATTGGGAGGATTGGGAGTTCAAGTATCTTGGGGTCTTTTTCACGAGTGAGGGTAGGATGGAGCGGGAGATTGACAGGTGCATTGGTGCAGCATATATATATATATATATATATATATATATATATATATATCTCCACAGGATGTTGCAATGAAACCTTCAATGTGGAAAAAAATAGCAACAATTCAGGAGCAAAGATATATTTTATAGCTCAAAGTGAGGCAGCTAATGAGTGTGCTGAGCATGAAACAGGCTTGTTCTGCCATTTAAAAACGTTGAGCTATAATATATATATATATATATATATATATATATATAGTATATATTAGTTCGGATAGGTGTTAGTTTGGGTATATGTGTTCTTGTAGTTTTTGGATATGTGTTTTTGTCTTTGTGTTGCACTGTTGTGGGCTGGGGGAAACAACGCTCCGTCTCATTTCATGTGTGCAAGTGTTTCTGATTCTGATTTGTAACAATTATTATTTTTCGTGGCCTGTCAGTCTCGTTTTCTTTTTTCTTCCATCAGATTTGCAAAGAGCTCTGAATTTTACCTTATGACATAGTGTTGAACTGTTGCACAGGTTGGTGGATGATCACATCAAAACACAGACCAGAAACATTCACCTGCTCTTGTCTCTGCGACAGTCACAGCAAGTTTAATCAACACACAAGCGTATTTACCAAGGAACTCTAATGTCATGGAAACATCAACCAGACTTGGCAGTGAAGAAATGAAGTGACTTATATTAAAGATTTTCACTTACAAATAAATCCTTTTGGGCCAGATCTTGTTAATCGCTTAATTTTGGTACAAACTCAGCTCATTATTGTTAATTTTTATTTTTTTCTTCTCTTGTTTTATGCATGGCCTCACTAAGTGAGGTAAGTGCTTGTGTGAAAATTACATCTGTTCAATATTTTTTTGGGGGGGGGTGGGGTAGGGTGGGGGAGGGGTTACCAACCCTTTGGGCTTTCTATCACTCCACATTAGAAATCCAGACCACATACAACATAGAGACCAGTACTCCACTTGAACAACTGATCAAGTGATGGAGAGGGAGAGCAGATTCCCTCACCTCGCTCTTCTTTCCCTCCTCTCCATTCGTCACATATTTCACGGGGCATAAGTGACAACCACGCAGTCCAGTATGGTAAGTGATCTGGAAAATCTCCATTTCTATGCATTTAGTAGTGCTAACAGGGGGCAGTAATGCGTCACATGTCCTTGAAACGCTCGAAGAAATGGCCAAACCACTTGAATGGCTGCTCTTGGAACAGAAAACATCATATCTTGTATACACTAAACAAGATATGAATCACAAATATATGACTTCAGCATACACCTGTGTGACTGAGATAGATAGATAGCTAGATAGCTAGATAGCTAGATAGATAGATAGATATGAATACAGAGAGTTCTTCTGATTCACAAGAGGCATACAAATGTATCACTAACATTTCCTTCTCCATCAAATCTATTACAGATGTGTGACAGAGAGAATGAATGAATGAATGAATGAATGAATGAATGAATGAATGAATGAATGATGATCCATTTCGAACATGTAAATAAGCAGGATATAACGTACAGATAAGCCATTGCCAATAATCTGAAGTGATCAACAAATCCACACATCAAACTCAGTGAATTGATCTCTGCACACACCAGATTATTAGTTACATGTTGGAAAAGTAGGAGGAAGTATACATTTATTTTTCCTACCCCTTCTCACCTACTCTCAAGTTAATTCAGCTACTATTACAAACTCAATTCTCACTGTACTGTATAGTTCACATTCAATACATGTTGCGCTGCACAATACAAAGTCAACTTCTGTGAAGAGAAAAAAAAAACACAAAAACACAAACACATGAGAGAAAGAGAAAAGAAAAGAAAAGAAAAAACATATCTTAATGTAATGTACCAAGAATAAACAGACCTCAATACTACGTACAACCCAAACATCCACTCTGTGTCATAGAAATAGAAGTGGAAAAAAAATGAATGTAATAAGAAATGTTGGAGATAAGTAAAACTTTAACAGTTAACACAACTCTTCATCGTCCCTATAGCTCTTGAAAATCGGACATTTGTACTTCTTCTTGAACTGTGTAATGTTTGTACTTTGTTTGAGTCCCATGCTCAGACTGTTCCACCATTTTGCCCCCACAGATTGAAACGCCCATGCTCCTAGGAGTTGTTCCAACACATCATTTCTTGAAGTTTGATTTCCCTTTCAAATGATATTCCCCTTGTCTATCTGAGAATACGTGTTGTATATCACTAGGTAGTAGATTGTTTCTTGCTGTGAACATTATTTGTGCTGTGTTAAATTCTGTTAAATCCCTGAACTTCAAGACACTTGACTTTAAAAATATCTTGGTGTGTTCACGATATCCTACATTATTAACTATCCTTATTGCTCTTTTTTGTAATATACATAATGGTTGTGGGGCGGTGTTGTAGGTGTTACCCCATACCCCCACAAAGTAGTTCAGATATGTTAAAATAAATGAGCAATACAGAGAGTGCAATGATTTATGATCCAGAACATGTCTTGCTTTTCTCATGACGTTAGTGCTGCTTTCCATTTTGCTTGCACACATGTTATGTGAGGTTTCCCGCAGATTTTGTGCTCTACTATCAGGAATCAGGAACAGTTTGTCATTTTATTTCCTGTACTTGCATACAGGAAATGAAACAAAATATCGTTTCCCCCAGCCCATATCAGTGCACCACAGAGACAAAACCAAATCCAAAATCTACAAGAACTACAAGAACACACATATCCAAACTAATATCCAAACTAAAAATAAATAAGTACATCAAAAAAAATCAACGTCCAAGGGAACAAATGCCAGCCAGGATGACTGTCAGAACTGCCGGTCTGCATGGGCTAGCAGTTAGCTTAGCCTGCCCAGCTTCCACATCCTGTCAGGCCGCCCTCAGTGTTTCCTCTTCAGGCGCAGCTCCAGGCAAGGGCCGTGGTCCTTGGGCCCACCGGACTCAGCAGACCAGGATCCCTCAGCTGATCCAACACCAGCTTGCCCAGCCAGACACCCTCGACACACCTCCCCGCACTCCACACAATGACACCAAAAACACCACAGTCAACACCAGGCAAGGCTGCGGCCAGACTGTCCCCGGTGTTATGAGAACTGCTGGTCTGCATGGGCTAACAGTTAGCTTAATCTGCCCCGCTTCTCCGTCCTGTCAGACCGTGCGAGGAGCTCCGGACAGCGCCATGGTCCCTGGGCCCACAGGACGCAGCAGACCAAGCTCTCTAAGCCGATCCAGCGCCAGCTTTCCCAGCCATCAAACGAAGAAAAAACCTAGACGCAGACGTGGACAAAGACACTGTATGGATGGTACTGGGTGAGGCTGCCGCAAAGGTGAATACACGCCGCCATCTTTCCACACTGGCACTGGGTGAGGCCGCTGAGAATGTGAATTCGCACTGCCATCTTCCCACACAGGTATTTATTTTCATATACTGTTTCTAATTGGACATTGCCAATCACTTCTTTTACTTTGTTTATTTTATAATTTGCAAACAACATAAACTTTAGCAGATTTAAGGATGTACATATATATATATATATATATATATATATATATATATATATATATATATATATATATATATATATACACAGTGCACCCGGAAAGTATTCACACCCCTTCACTTTCCCCACATTTTGTTATGTTACAGCCTTATTCCAAAATGGATTAAAATTCCTTTTTTTCTCATCAATCTACATACAATACCCCATAATGACAAAGCGATAAAGGTTTTTTAGAAATTTTTGCAAATGTATTAAAAATAAAAAACTGAAATATTGCATGTACATGAGTATTAACACCCTTTACTCAGTGCTTGGTTGAGGCACCCTTGGCAGCGATTACAGCCTCAAGTCTTCTTGGGTATGAAGCTACAAGCTTGGCACACCTATATTTGGGGTATTTCTCCCATTCTTCTCCACAGATCCTCTCGAGCTCTTTAAGGTTAGATGGGGAGCGTCGCTGCACAGCTGTTTTCAGGTCTTTCCAGAGATGTTCAATGGGGTTCAAGTCTGGGCTCTGGCTGGGCCACTCAAGGACATTCACAGACTTGTCCTGAAGCCACTCCTTCGTTGTCTTGGCTGTGTGCTTAGGGCCATTGTCGTGTTGAAAGGTAAACCTTCGCCCCAGTCTGAGGTCCTGAGCGCTCTGGAGCAGGTTTTCATCAAGGATCTCTCTGTACTTTGCTCCATTCATCCTTCCATCGATCCTGACTATTCTCCCAGTTCCTGCCGCTGAAGAACATCCCCACAGCATGATGCTGCCACCACCATGCTTCACTGTAGGGATGGTATTAACAAGGTGATGAGAGGTGCCTGGTTTCCTCCAGACGTGACGTTTGGCATTCAGGCCAAAGAGTTCAATCTTGGTTTCCTCAGACCAGAGAATCTTGTTTCTCATGGTCTGAGAGTCCTTTAGGTGCTTTCTGGCAAACTCCAAGCGGACTGTCATGTGCCTTTTACTGAGCAGAGGCTTCCGTCTGGCCACTCTTCCATAAAGGCCTGATTGGTGGAGTGCTGCAGAGATGGTTGTCCTTCTGGAAGGTTCTCCCATCTCCACAGAGGAACGCTGGAGCTCTGTCAGAGTGACCATCGGGTTCTTGGTCACCTCCCTGACCAAGGCCCTTCTCCCCCGATTGCTCGGTTTGGCAGGGCGGCCAGCTCTAGGAAGAGTCCTGGTGGATCCAAGCTTCTTCCATTTACGAATGATGGAGACCACTGTGCTCCTCGGGACCTTCAAAGCTGTAGAAATTTTGTTGTACCCTTCCCCAGATCTGTGCCTCGATACAATCCTGTCTCGGAGGTCCACAGACAGTTCCTTTGACTTCATGGCTTGGTTTCTGCTCTGACATGCACTGTCAATAGTGGGACCTTATATAGACAGGTGTGTGCCTTTCCAAATCATGTCCAATCAATTTAATTTACTACAGGTGGACTCCAATCGAGATGTAGAAACATCTCAAGGATGATCAGTGGAAACAGGATGAACCTGAGCTCAATTTTGAGTGTCATAGCAAAGGGTGTGAATACTTATGTACATGCAATATTTCAGTTTTTTATTTTTAATAAATTGGCAAAAATTTCTACAAAACCTTTTTGACTTTGTCATTATGGGGTATTGTATGTAGATTGACGAGAAAAAACGAATTTAATCCATTTTGGAATAAGGCTGTAACATAACAAAATGGGGGGAAAGTGAAGGGGTGTGAATACTTTCCGGATGCACTGTATATATATTTATTTTTTTTTAATCAAACCATTTAATCATCACCTCCAAAAGCTGCTTTAAATTCTCACCAGAAGAAAATATATGTATGTCATCCGTAAATAACACAAATTTCAATATTGTTGATATATTGTGTATATCATTTAAGTACAGAGAGGAAGAGCATCATGGGGTGTTTTTGTTATACTTTCCCAAGCCATACAGTCTATTATGGTGCCCTCCCCCATGGGAGAGTGTGCCACATTACTGTCAGGTTAGTCGGCAGCTATTGTCTCATTACCACCCATAGATAAAAAAAAAGAAAATATCAATTAAGCTTTGCTTGCAAATCCCAGCAGCAAATTAATCATATTTGTACAGTGGGTAGTTTTGATGTAGATACACAAAGAAAAAAATGACAGAAAACAATACATGCACAGACACACTCATACATACATGCAAAAAGGCACATATAATCATAGTGTATGTGCTACTCTACTCTATACACACACACACACACACACACACACACACACACACACACACACACACACACACACACACACACACACAAATGCACTGAAGCACCCACAGCCTATTAATCATCCCAGTGTAAAGCCGTAGTACACACAAAAACCTGTCATAGCCTCGGAGACACGGCGGCTAATCACGCACACAGTTTAGTGGTTCGTTTGTCGTACTAAAAGGGATTCAACAGAGTGACGCAGACATGTTACAATTTATTTCCACCATTTCACGAGTTTTTGTTTTCTTGTCATTGTTCAAGCCTTTTGTGCATTGAGCTGATTGTGTTCTGACATACAAGTGATGAACCCTCTGGGCCCTCGAGACCTTCACAGAAGGCCCTATAAATCCTCAGATGGAATACAAAACACAACATAGATTCCGTTTGAGCTACTAAATCCATATGCTTGTGCAATAGGATATTTTATGTTTTAGACAGTCTTGTGTTTCACTGTAGTGATTATTTGTGGCAGTAGAAAAATGAAACCAATCAGAATATTTATCTCCTGTATCTTTGGGGGAAATATTTAGGGCCTTTTGGCCTTCAACGATGTGATATAACAATCCAGCTATTGAACAAATATACATATTATGGGATCGTTAATTTGATCAACCAATCAAATTTGGGTTTGCAGCCCATGGGTGTATTTTTTCCAGATGTTCCCATGGTTCTGAGGTGTTCTGGTAGGCCCTGCTATGTAAGCATTGTACACACCAAATAGCACGGGACACGTTTTGAGGCCATTTTTACCAGACCCAACCTAGACTGCTTTCATTGAGGTCACAGTATCAGTAAGGTTGCCAACGTTTCAGGCAGTTCTTTGCAATGTATGGCTGTCAAACCACAATACTTCAAAGTGAACAACTAGTTCAACTACTGAGTCCAAATACTCTCACTTCTTGACAGGAAGTTGTAGGTTGAAATAACCTGACAATGAGTTTTGTTTTTCTCCGAGTAAGCCAATCAGAAACTAGATGTAATGACCATGAATGAGTAGACTCACTAGCCGGTTGGCTAATGGGTCAGACCCTTTAGTCGACTGGTTAATGTAGTCGCCCGTGGTGTAGGAGACCCAGGTTTGCGTTCCAGCTGCCCCCCGAACTTGCTACATTGGTGTCAGAAGTGGGATGGTGAGACCATGGGGCCATCGGAAACGCATGCAACCAGAGGCATAAGGGAGCTGGTATGCTGAAGCGCGGGATCGCGCTTCCCAAAGGAGGGGGGATAGTGTAATGAACACGGATGAATAGACTGGCTAGCCAGTTGGCTAATGGGTCGGACCCTTTAGTCGACTGGTTAACGTAGTCACCCCGTGGTGCGGGAGACCTGGGTTCGAGTCCTGGCTGCGGCGGTTCCCAGCTGCCCCCTGAATATGCTACTTAGAGAAAATAATACATTTCAGAAAATGGATTACTGTGTTTGTTGTTTGTTTATTTTTTGTTTTTTTGATCAAGCAAAAGGGCAACATGTTTTCTCAGTCCGCCTGCAAGTGGCTAGTGGATGGCAAGCATTTGGAGGGTAAGAAACAATTGTGTGTGTGTGGGGGGGTGTCGCACCCCCTTAAGCCTTGCTTCAGTTATTGGATGAAAGTGGCAATACATGAACATAAACCTGACATTGTGCTTTGTGAAGCATGTCTTCTTGAGACAAACAAGCTGTACATAGTTGTGTCGGAAGTCCAACACCCAAGGCGTCTTAACTATTTTGCAAAAATAGGTGTGTTTGTGAGTTTCAGGCAAATACATTGGATGGATTCTACCTTTAAAAGGATGGCTTCAAGGGATGCTGATTACTGATTCTGGTGCTACATTGTTGCATAAAGAATAAATTGTATTTTTTTTCATGATTAATGCCAGCAAAGCGGAACGAATTGGGTGAAAATTAGTGACACAAGGTTAAATAATAGCCCAATACTCTTTACCATGTACATAAATCATTTTGCTCAATCTGAATAACTGTCAGTAGCATATTTATGAAGGAGATACTATTATATTGCAGCTACAGTAACCAAACACTTGATACCCAGTAGCAGGGTTTTGATACCAATCAAAGTGCACCCATTGAACTAAAATTGGTCATTTTTTTTTTCTGGATTTTTTTTCTCCCTTTATCTCCTTCTGAGCCATCCCGGTCGCTGCTCCACCCTTTTTACCGATCCGGGGAGGGCTGCACACCACCATGTGCCTCCTCCGATACATGTGGAGTCGCCAGCCACTTGTTTTCACCTGACAGTGAGGAGTTTCCCCAGGGGAACGTAGCACGTTGGAGGCTCACACTAACCCCCTCCGTCCCCCCTCTCCAACAGGCACCCCGACCGACCAGAGGAGGCGCTAGTGCAGCGACCAGAACACATACCCCCCATTCAGCTTCCCACCCGCAGACACGGCCAGTCGTGTCTGTAGAGACGCCCGACCAAGCCGGAAGTAACATGGGGATTCGAACTGTGGATCCCCATGTTGGTAGACAACAGAATAGCCCGCTATGCTACCAGGAGGACCCTAAAATTGGTCTTAACTGGAGTAAAGACTAAGTTCAGGTGAACTTCAAACGTTTGTGTGAGGAAAATAATTGTCTGTTTATATGGTGAAAGTTATAAAACAGATTGTATCAAATTACAAATAACTGAAAATGTGACTCGACTGTAAGCTGTCTTTTAAAACATGGACATGAAGAGCTGCAAATCATGTTTGGCTTCCTTTATAGAGACAAAAAGTATTTCACTGAAAATAGTAGAAACAATCGGTTCAGTCTATCTTCCCACTTATTCTTAATTATGATGACGTAGTCTATCCGCATCCACCATTGGTGCTGAAGCCTCTCGTCACCCTTTCAAGTTATATTTGTTTCATTACTGGTGACAAATGTACACATCACTCTGTTTTACAATATAGTGAATTGAAATTGAACATTTCCGCGCGGATCACCAGTTTGAATCCCCGTGTTACCTCTGGCTTGGTCGGGCGTCCCTACAGACACAATTGGCCGCGTCTGCGGGTGGGAAGCCGGATGTGGGTATGTGTCCTGGTCGTTGCACTAGCGCCTCCTCTGGTCGATCGGGGCGCCTGTTTGGGGGGGGGATTGGGGAGAATCACGTGATCCTCCCACCCACTACATCCCCCTGGCGAAACTCCTCACTGTCAGGTGAAAAGAAGCGGATGACGACTCCACATGTATGGGAGGATGTATGTGGTAGTCTGAAGCCCTCCCCGGATCTGCAAAGGGAGTGGAGCACTGGGACGGTTCGGAAGAGGGGGGCAATTGGCCAAGTACAATTGCGGAGAACAAAGGGGGGAAAAATTCAAGAAAAAAAAAAGAAAAAGAAATTGAAAATTTCTGTCATTTAAACATCAGCAATGCTGTCTCCTATTTATTTACAATACCGTTCTACAAAGACTACCACCTCACCTTAGCAGACCCCCCCCCCGATACTGGAGTACATTATTCTGCATTCATGCTCAGAAGATTTCTCCCTTGAAATTCCACTGATAAGATCTAATTTAGGAAAACTGCCTTCGGCTACTTTTTGCCATGTATGTGGAAACAACTGGAGGATACTGTTGGGCTCAGAACACTTATTACACAGTCATGGTTTGCCCAACTCACGGCAGCATTACTACAAGCCGCATGGGCTCGCTTTTAATCATTCTGTCGATTTTATTTTTTTTTTCCATTTTGTGAGTGTATATTTGTATACTCGTACTTATCAAGATTGTTTTATCCTGTTGCATTTATTTTCCATTGTGTAGCCTTGTGAAAGGGGCACTCCAAAGGGTATCCGGGTAGTGTAGCGGTCTATTCCCTTGCCTAGTAACACGGGGATCGCCGATTCGAATCCCTGTGCATGTCCCTACAGACACAATTGGCCGTGTCTGCGGGTGGGAAGCCGGATGTGGGTATATGTCCTGGTCGCCGCACTAGCGCCTCCTCTGGTCAGGTGGGGTGCCTGTTTGGGGGGGGGGGTGTGATCCTCTCACGCACTACTTCCCCCTGGTGAAATACCTCACTGTCAGGTGGAAAGAAGCGGCTGATGACTCCACATGTATCGGAGGAGGCATGTGGTAGTCTGCAGCCCTCCTCGGCTCGACAGACGAGCCGGAGCAGTGACCGGGACAGCTTGGAGAGTGGGGTAATTGGCCAGATACAGTTGGGGGTGGGGGGTGGGGGGGTGTCACAAAAAAAACACTCCTAGGAAAAAATACAGCTTCCTCTCAATGAGTTTTTCCCATGTGAAGAACGTTTTTTTTTAAATTGATGGCACACATTCAGTTTCTTAGTGTTTGGTCATCTCATCTCCAGCTGCTTCTCCGGGGTCGGGTCGTGGTGGCAGCAAGCTAAGTAGGGCACTCCAGACGTCCCTCGCCCCAGCAACGCCCTCCAGCTCCTCCTGGGGGATCTCAAGGCGTTCCCAGGCCAGATTGGACGTGTAGTCCCTCCAGCGATTTATGGGTCTACCCCGGGGTCTCCTCTCAGTTGGTCGTGCCCAGAAGACCTCCAAAGGAAGGCACCCAGGAGGCATCCTAATCAGATGCCCGAACCACCTCAACTGGCTCCTTTTGACATGAAGGAGCAGCGGCTCTACTCCGAGCTCCCTCCAGATGTCTGAGCTCCTCACCCTAAACTGCTTCAATCAACCAATAAATAAATAACCTGTTTCAAATTCAATAACTTGTTTGGTTATTAAATTTGTAAATATAAGGTGTTGTGGACTGTTTGTGCATTTAGTGTTTCTGATTGTGCGCACATGGCTTTGTCTTGCATTGGTAAATAAGGTATGAATGTGTCACGGATTATGCATGCTAGTGATATTTTGTCCATTGTACATAAATTTGGAGAGATTGTTTTGCCGGAGGTACCTGGTGAAGATCCAAACCCAAAACAATCGGTCCACCACGGCGAAATAGCGAGTGCAGCAACGATCAACAATGCAATGTTTCATATTAATTTGGGTCCACGTGTCACAGATGGCTGTTGTTTACTGGATGCTGTGCTAGTCCAAGTCCCTCAATGGCCAGACAGTCCGGTGATGAAATTGGCAAAGTAGTTTTAGTCTGCAAAAATGGCTACTGTAAGACATTTCTGTAGGAAGCTGAATAAGCAGAGATTAAAAACTGAGATGCAAACTGGGAAGTAAATGTGGTCAAAACATAAAATAACAACAAAAGAACAATAAAAACTATGACAATGTTTGCTACAGTTTCATGCATTAAAGATCACATTCATACTCCCCCTCCTGCTTTCTTCCCCCTAGGTTTCATATACATATAATATTTAATATAAACTTACCCAATTCAAAAAGGATAGACATTGAAAAAAAAAAGAAGAGTATTTTCAGTCAGTCTAAAATAGCAAGCAGAGTGGGGTAGGTTGTGGTGCAGATCAGAGCTGAGGTGTGCAGGTAATCTATGTTGTATTTGAGGTAGAGACATGATGCAACAGTGCAAAAACAGATGAAATGACTGCTACTGTGAAAAAGTGAAGTCTTCATACCCCCCGCCCCTCCCATAAACAGTAAGAAACATTATACTAAAGAGCCCTTTGTTACTCACATACACTTAACTTTCACCCCCCTCTGGGACATCTGAACAAGAGGCGGGTTTTGATCCATAATGACTCCCAAATGTAATTCTCTCCAAGTTGATACTTTTTTGATCATTTGGTTACTAATTACAAAACATCAGAGACAATTGGCATCAAGTTCTTTGTGTTCATAGATGAATGAGATCAACAAACAATAATTTTTTCCGTTATGTCACCCCAAACAACTCTCTTATTCTGCTATCCAAAATCAGTACGAGCCAGCGAACAACAGTAGTCAACACACATTTGTGTTGGCAGCTACTGTAGTGTGTGTCTGTGTGTGTGTCTGTGTGTGTGTGTGAATTCGGATAAAACCAAGATACTGGTCATTGGCCCTGCTATACACCAATTTGATCAAGTAACGATAACAATCGACAACTCTGTGGTTTCACAAAGTGTGGCAGCCAAACATCTTGGTGTTTCGTTTGATCCCAGCCTTTCCTTTGATAAGCTTATTTAAGAAATCACCAAGACTGCCTTTTGTCACTTACGTAATGTTTCAATATGTTTGTTTCTATAAATATGACAGAGACCGCATGTAAAGTTAACTTCTTTACCGCAATCATCAAGAATACAATGCGGCTCGTGCCAAGCACATAACAACAACCAACGGTGTCCCACACTCAAGCTTCCTACTAGGAACAAACGTCAACCTCAAAAGTTCCACTGAGAAATAACATATATTGTTACATGTTTCCTTTTTTTTTCTTCCAAACATAACATTAATTAACACAAAGTCCCTTATGTATTTTTTTCCCCAAGTATCTCATGAACGCCTTAGACACTGTCCATGAACTGAATGTGTGCTGTCTTTGTGTCTACTGACTCAAACAAAGTCTTTCAGGTGTGCCGGTCTCCTCAAAGGTCTAGAGCGAGGAGTGTGGGCCACATCTGGTGGTACTGGCCCATCTGAGCCCCCTATTTGAGTTTCCATTTCCATGTCTATCGGTGTTCCTTCTGCCTGCTCTGCGGCCTGTTCCTCAGCTTCCACACGTTCTTCTGCTGCAGAGAAGTCTCCCTCTATTTCCTTGCTCTCCCTTAGGTGTCTCCTGTTCCTCATATAAACCTGGCCTTGCTCTTTTCTCACCTCATATGACCTTTGCTCCACCGGTCTGAGTACTGTCGCTCTCTGCCACCAGTGTCTAGGCCCTGTCAGTGGCTGGACCCTCACCTTGTCATTATGGTGCAGCTTTGTGAGGTCCTTGGCTGAGGTGTTGTAGTACTTTGCCTGTCGGTTTTGGTTTTCTTTGACTGCCTCATGACGTGTGGTTGTTCTAGGTCTCAACAGCATCTCACTCATCAGCAGCAGTGTCTTGGTGCATCTTCCCATGAGCACCGTTGCGGGGCTGCTGTCTGTGCCTTGTGATGGGGTATTACGGTGGTCTAGCAAGGCTAGATAAGGATCAGCCCCTGCCTTCTTTGTTTTGGCCATCAGTCTCTTGGCTGTTTTCACTGCCGACTCCACTTTTCCATTACTCTGTGGATAGCCTGGAGAGGACGTTTTGTGTGTGAAGTCCCAGTCCTTGATGAAGCGTTTAAACTCTTCTGATGTGTACTGAGGGCCGTTGTCTGAGTACACAGTGTTGGGTAAACCGTATGTGGCAAAGTGTGATTTCAGATTCCGAATCACTGTTTTTGACTGTGTATCTTTCTCCAACTGATCCACTTCCCAGAAATTTGAGAGATTATCCACGGTGATCAAGTATTCTCTGTCACTAAATGAAAACAGATCGGTCCCTACCTTCTCCCAGGGATGTTTTGGGGCTTCGTGTGACCTCAAGGTCTCCTTTTGTTGCTTTACACCCCAAGCACTGCATGTGCTGCACTGCCCCAATGACGGTTTTCAGCTGTGCATTCATGCCAGGCCAGTAGACACACTCCCAGGCCCATCTCAGACATCCCTCAACCACTATGTGGGAAGAGTGTATTCTCTGCATTATCTCAGACCGAAGGGCCGCAGGCACAACAACTCGCTCTCCCCTGAAGATAACCCCATTCTGCACACTAAGTTCGTCTCTGTGATGGAAATACGTGGTCACTGCCAAGGGCACCTCTTCTTTCACTGCCGACTACCCCTGCTGAATCACCATCTTCAGCATCTGCAGGTCTGTGCCCAACTCTGTAGCGCGCTGTAGGGACTGGAGCCTCTCACTTGACACTGGCAGATAGTGCATCATGTTGATTGACTCTACTTCCACCTCCACGGAGCCTCTGGTCTCCTTCCCTGTGAGATATGCCCTGCTCAGGGTGTCAGCCAGCCCTAAATGTTTTCCTGGGCAGTATCGGAGTCTGACTTCATATCCCTGCAGGCCCATCAGCATGTGCTGCAGTCTTTTAGGTGCACTGAGCAGCGGTTTGGTCATTATGCTCTCGAGTGGCTTATGGTCGGACTGCACCTCTACAGGCCCCCCGCCAGTAGCTCCTTTTCAATCGGAGCATAGCCTTTTTCTGTCTCGGTAACGGCCCTGCTGGCATATGCGATTGGTTGTCCCAGCTGCATTAAGGCGGCTCCTAGCCCACTGTCTGAGGCATCACACTGCAACACAAGCTGCTCTGGTGAGTTGTAGCATTTCAGTACTGCAGTCTGTGAGGTTGTCCCCTTGATTTTTTCAAATGCCTTTGTGTGTCTGTCTGTCCATTCCCATAACACATTTTTGTGTGTCAGTTCTCACAGTGGTTCACAGAGGTTGGATGCATGGTCACAAAACTTTGCTAGGTAGTTAACCATGCTGAGAGAAGACTGTACCCCTTTCACATCTGTAGGGCGAGGCATCTCTTTGATTGCTGCTACCTTCCCTGGGTCCACCTTCAACCCATCTGACGACAGTATGTGGCCTATGTAGGACACCTCTTTAAGTTTGAGCTGCAATTTATCTGTATTCAGCTTCACATTGAGGTCCTTTAATCTTTCCAGTAGCCTCCTAAGTTTCATGTCATGGTCTTGTATAGCCTCTTTGTCGTTCTCTCCCTCTCCCACAATTAGGATATCATCTGCAATGATCTTGACCCCAGACAGACCTTCCGTCGCTTGGTTCAGTTTCCTCTGGAAGATCTCTGGCACTGGGCTGATCCCCATTGGCATGCGTAGCCACCTGTAGTGCCCCATAGGTATGGAGAAGGTTGTAAGGTAGCTGGATTCCTCATCCAGTTCAACATGCCAAAACCCATTCTTGACATCAACCACAGAGAACACACGTGCCCTGCTCAAGTCTGGCAGCACATCGTCCATTGTGGGTAGTGGGTAGTGGCTCCTCTTGAGTGCTTTGTTTAGTGGCTTTGGGTCTATGCATACTCTCAATTTCCCAGGTGGCTTGCGTCAAGCACATAACAACAACAAATGGTGTCCCACAATCAAGCTTCCTACTAGGAACAAACATTAACCTCAAAAGTTCCACTGAGAAAAAAACATATATTGTTACATGTAACATCGCTAAAATTCGGTTTTCCCTATCCATGGCTGACTCAGACACTGCAATACATGCATTTGTTTCATCCAGACTTGACTACTGATTATTTCAGGTCTGCCACATCTTGAGATGGTTCAGAATGCTTCAGCTTGAATCGTAGCTCATCTCATCTCATCATCAGCTGCTTCTCTGGGGTCGGGTCGCGGTGGCAGCAAGCTAAGTAGGGCACTCCAGACATTCCTCTCACCAGCAATGCCCTCCAGCTCCTCCTGGGGATCCCAAGGCATTCCCAGGCCAGATTGGACATGTAGTCCTTCCAGCGAGTTCTGGGTCTACCCCGTGGTCTCCTCCCCGTTGGTCATGCCCAGAAAACCTCCAAAGGAAGGCGCCCAGGGGGCATCCTAATCAGATGCTCGAACCACCTCAACTGGCTCCTTTCGACGTGACAGAGCAGCATCTCTACTCCGAGCTCCCTCCGGATGTCTGAGCTCCCCAACCTATCTCTAAGGCTGAGCACAGACACCCTATGGAGGAAACTCATTTCAGCCACGATCTGGTCAGTATCCACGATCTCGCCTTCTTGGTCACTAAGCTCATGACGATAAAATTGAGAGCTTTGCCTTCCGGTTCAGCTCCATTTTTACCACAACTGTCCAGTACAATGTCAGCATTACTGCCAATGCTGCACCAATCCGCCTGTCAATCTCCCACTCCATCCTACCCTCACTCGTGAACAAGACCCCGAAATGCACCCCGAGAGATGTACAAGACATGGGTGTGGACATGGAATCCTAACTAAATCTAGGAAATTTGACCATATTACATCAATTCTTGCCTCCCTTCATTGGCTTCGTATGCTTGTTAGATCAGACGTCAAGGTGCTTCTGCTGACTTATGAAATCCTAAAGGGCTTGCCCCATCTTACCTATCTGATCTCCTTAAATCGTACATTCCACCTCGAGCTCTTCACTCTCAGAATACAGGGCTCCTGTATGTACCCAAAGTTAAAAAAGAAGTCAGCTAGTGGCAGGGCCTTTTCCTACCAGGCCTCGTTCTTGCGGAATAACCTGCCTGCTGCCATCAGACAATCTGAGTCTGTTGAGTCCTTTAAATCCAAACGTAAAACTCATATTTTTGCCTTGGACTACAATTAGTTGCCATTGAGTGCTTCACAAGTTGTACTGCATGGCAGTTCGGTTTCTGTCTAATTTAATTTACCAAGCACAGTTCTGCCAACGAGATTATAGAGTATAGATTATTGACTATTGCAAATTGTTCCGTTCTCTCACATCTTTTCTCTCTCTCTGAATGATGTCTGCTCCTTTCTCTTTTTTTTTCTGTGTGAATGGTGTGATGTGTCTCCCTTGTGTGCACGTGCAGTCTGTCCTCCTCCCAGGTCTTCATGGTGATGGTGGTCACCACCTGGACACTGCTTGGCATCCTCCTCATCACTTCATATATATATATATAGTAAATCCATAAATATTCTTATCCTGTTTTAATGTTATATCCTTCTCTCACTAAGATGCGTGATTAATTTAATTATTATTTTTATTTTTTTTGTCTAAATGGTGATGGTGGTCACATGGCTCAGGCCCTGAGCTGTTCCGGTGGCGTCTGGACACTGCTTTGCATCCTCCTCATCATATTCTTCATATCTATATATATCTATATATATCTATATATATATATATATATATATATATATATATATTGTAGTTCCATTATAATTCTGTTATATTATTTCAATGTTGTACTCTGTAAATTGTGTAAACACAACATCCATTGCATGTTGTCCTTCTTGGGAGAGAGAGCCCTCCTCTGTTGCTCTCCCTGTGATATTGGGCCATACAAATAAAATTGACTCAACTTGTGTGTGTGTGTGTGTGTGAGAGAGAGAGAATTGATCAAGGTTATAACTGTACCGCTTCACTATATTTCACTGGTTTCTCAGACATTTCCTTAAGTCAAGTCAATTTTGTGAGAGAATTTCACAACTGGGAATTTGAGTGGTCAAGAAACATTGATCTTGACCACTACACAGTCTGTTTATTAACCAGACTCGACACTATGGGTAAGTGTTTGTACGTGCATGTGTGTCTGTCTGTCTGTAACTGCAAGTTCATGGTGATTCCTCTCGTTTTCCATTGTTTATAGGTGTTTTTGAGTGTGCAAGACAGATAGAGAGAGACAGAAAGACTATCCGTCATTAGAAAAGTCACTTTTCCCGTACGGAATTATGGCAACTGTCAGAGTTTGCTCCGCCTCCGGTGTGGGAAGATGGAGGCGAGGAAGCACCGAGGGCGGTCTGACAGGACGTCGAAGCAGGGCAGGCTAAGCTAACTGCTAGCCCATGCAGACCAGCTGTTCCGATAACACCGAGGGTGGTCTGACGGCGGCCTCGCCTAGCCTTGACTCTTTTTGGTGTCATCGTGTGGAGTGCGGGGAGGTGTGTTGAAGGTGTCTGGCTGGGGGAGCTGGCGTGGATCAGCTGGGGGAGCCTGGTGTGCTGCGTCCAGTGGGCCCAGGTAACACGGCCCTGCCTGGATCTGCACCCAAGAAGGAAACACCGCGGGTGGTCTGACAGGACACGTGAATGGGGCAGGCTAAGCTAACTGCTAGCCCATGCAGACTGGCAGTTCTGACAGTCATCCCGGCTGGTGTTTGCGCTCTTGGAAGGTGATTTTATTTTTCTTTTATTTCATAAGTTAGATATGTTTTTGTAGTTTGTATATATGTGTTCTTGTTGTTTGGATTTGTGTTTTTGTCTTTGTGTTGCACTGTTGTGGGCTGAGGAAAACGACATTTTGTTTCATTTCATGTGCGAGGAGCATGGGACGAAATGACAAATAAATGTTCCTGATTCCTGAAAGTCACAAAAGATCCTATAGCCATTCAGTAAGCATTTAAAACTACACCAGCCGCACATTGTACTGCACAGTCAATGGCATTAACAAAGTCAAGGGTGCAGTGAACCAGCATTCACTTTTAGAGTGCTTTTACAGTGTTTCCTCCAGGTACTAAAACCATTAGCATATACCACCGAGTAAGAGCACTGCTTACTTTTAACTGCATCTGCGTGGACAAAGGTTGCCACCATCATATTGTGACACACAAAAACATACTATTTATTTATTTATTGCATAGAACAATTTAGCTGATCTAAAATATTAGAATCAAGCAGTACTACATACTCCAAGTAAAGTCAACAACTTGCAGTTTTTGATCAAGCAATGGAATAACGCCACCTTTGCACGGCACTGTTGGCAGCATGGGTTGAATATAAGGGAGTGTCCTGAGGGGAAAATATGTAAAAATATGACTTATTTGCATCCACACTGACCAATGATGCTAATGCATGCTGAGAAATTGTTCATGAAGGGAATTCCACATGCTTGCACATGCACACATATGCATAGATAAACACAGTAGGCACATAGATGGTTATAATAACATGCATTTGTGTGGTCAACCATAGATGTGGGCACGAGATGAAGTAAGGGGAAGAGCAATTGTGTAAAAGCAAAAAGCAATTAAATGGGAGTTGCATGTCATTTCAACGAGTATTAACTCTCATCAAGCTGAACTAATTGATCTCCCTCTACCTGATGGCTCTTACCTTCACAAACATCTCGTTGACAGTTGGAATGCCTGACTGCACTATGTGAAAGCCATTTGTCTCCCACTGCACATTATCAATAACTACATAATCTGCAAATGATCTAATTGGGGAGATGGGGCATCCTTACCCACTTATCCACTTCCTTATCCACTTGTCAGAATGGCCATTTGGCAATATTACATAAATCCTATGGCACTTTGCCTTAGAATTTATCCATTATTGTCATAGGTTGCAGCATGGATTTGATGAATGCAATCCATCAAACCAATGCATTATGGAAAAAGCATCATTAGATAATGACCGGGGCTAAAATGATTTAATACATTGAACTCAATGCCCTTCTCAGGTTCCTAAACATGAAACAGCTGTCATTTTCACAACAGCATGACTGAAACTGCAGGGTATCTCTATTAGCTGTGCTGAAAGAGGTCATCACGGAAAACACAACAACTTCTATAGTAATGTCTGCAGTTTCATAATCATAAGATTCTGTTTTTCGCAGCAAACAGAGTTGCCCTTCTTGGACTGTTAAAGACTAAAACGTTTATGGGCTTATTAACAATTTCTCTAATATATATTGTGATATGCTATGAAAAGCTTTTATTTTTTTTCTCTCTCTCTCTCTCCCATGAAACACTTCAATTTTCTAGTCATTGCATACTTTAAGTAGCATGAATTCACCAGGAGCTGTGTCAATTATTACAGCCTCCAATCAATAAGTTTTTAAACTTTTTAGAACAACAGTTGTAATGTAATGAAATAGCTAGCACAATTAATAAAAAAACAGTACTGGTGGTACCCGAGGACCAGATTGAGAACCACTCGACGTGAACATTTTTGACAAATTGATCACAAACAAATAGAGCTGAAAAAAATCTATAAGTTAATACATTCATATTTTCATAGCTGCACTCACCACTAAAAGTGCTCCACATTACCCCATGAATGTCTCCTCCTCTATCACCTCCTCTCCTCAGTGACATGGAAATAGATGTCTACTTTCATATTGCCTACTGTCCAAATGCTATAGGAGATAAGGAACGTGTTTAGCTAGAAGAGCCTCTGTTGTGGGCTTTGAATCAGTTTGTTGTGATTTGATAATTTAAAGCTGCAACCCAGGATTTTTCCTCATTAATAAATCCCCCCTCTTTTTTTCCCCCAATTGTACATGGCCAATCGCCCACTCTTCAGAGCCATCCCGGTCACTGCTCCACCCCACTATGCCGATCTGGGGAGGGCTGCAGACTACCACATGCCGCATGTCCTGGGCACGAGCAAGACACACTTGAACATAGCCACATAAACCACACACACACACACACACACACAATGTTGTGCATGAACACAACTAATGAACGTGAGCTCACGTGCTGTATTTTACGGCAGCTGGCTTGCCGGCATGTTTTATGGCAGCCGGCATGGCTTGTGCAACTGAATGGTTGGTGCTAGACTGCATTGACCGGAGGGAGGTGGGAGGGAACTCCGCTGCACGTCATCAAATGCTCACAGCGGAATCACGAATTATGTTGCTAGCTAGCGTTGCTAGCTTTATAGTTGTTTGGCTGTGTGTTTTTTACAATCCATGTTGACATAGAGTTGGTTAGTAAAGGTGCGAGAGCCGAAGGCCCGAGCTGCATCTAATGTCAATCTACTGTTTCCCGCGGTTCCTAAACTAAACTAGCCCCTACCCAAGCCCCTACCCAATCATAAGATTGGTCGATTCTGCTGTGAGCATTTGATGACGTACAGTGGAGTTCCCACCCAGCTCCCTCCGGACGATGCATTCTAGCACCAACCCAACTGAATCCATAGTTTTCAGTCATGTGAGTGACGCGGAGCCCTGGAGGGCAAAACAAAGTTCCAGCATGGCGGCCAACAGTGGAAACTCCGTAGAGCAGCAGCACAGACCTGACAATTTTCCAGCTGTTCCAAGCAACGACTATTTGGATCGCCTAACGAAAGAAGAAAAACAAAGCTATATTAACAAACTACAAGTTTTGGGCACTTGCGATCCATATACAGCACCCGCCGCAGTATTTCAGTCTCTAAAAACAGCGAAATCCCTGCCAGAGCTCCAATTTGGCGATGTTTACATATATCTTGTGGAGAATCCCGCTCCTTACACTGCCGCCAGGATGAACGCTTACAAAAGTACAGACAGTTATATGTATTTTCCTTCTGGATGGGTCAGTAATGCTGCCGTCTGGGAAGTGTTTTGCCTGCCAGGTGGGCATTTGAATATGAATGTGACGTCACGTGAGACGCAGCTGCCAGTACTGCTGAAGCCAGTTCATATGAATGAATATTTGAAGGAGTTTCACGAACAAACTGGTACAGATTCAAAAAAAAGAAGAAAAAAAAAGGCAAATTTCTATGCAAATTGTGCCTGCCCTGTTGCAGATTACAGTCGTAAACAAGCACACTTGTTCTGACAATATTCATAGAGATAAACGACAACAAGCTCCAATTTGTCCAGATTCCAGTTTTAAAAATCATGTCATGAGCTGTTGGATATCATCGTGACGGCTCTGAGGGGTGGAAGGCTCTAACGGGAGGTGAATGGTTTGAATCTTAAACCTCCACAAGATAGCCCGTGCCGACTGCCAATGCTGACTTGCGCTATGTTGCACAGACTGGTGCACTGCCACAAGCTTGTAAATTAGTCATCATGGCCAAATCTGGGCTTTAATTGGCCTTTAACTCATAGGTGTTCCCGGCTTTAACACAAACTAAACAGCAGGTAAGGGACAGCACTCCAGGTGATTGTGACAGGAGTACGTTGGTGTTGGACTATTCATCTGTTCAATGAACTTGAGGGGAATATGCATGACAAAAGCATATATTTAAAACACCACTGAGGTTGTCCTTATTTTTCTTTTTTTGACTCACTTCATGAAATATCTACTCAATGAGAATCATGTTTATTGGCCATGTAGGTTCGCAGAAACATGGAATTTGTCTCCGGTTTCGTGGCTCTCTAGGTGTACTTAACATAGAACAATAACACTACAACACAACAATCTTCAGTTATATACACAAGGATACAAGGATTGACTTATACAGGTGAAATAAGAGGTGATAAAGTGCAATGGTGCAGAGATGCATATATATATACATATATATATATACACACACACACACATACATAAACATATACACACACACAAATTTATATATATATATATATATATATATATATATATATATAAATAGAGAGAGAGCGAGAGAGAGAGAGAGAGAGGCTCCAGCATCCCCGCGACCCTGAGAGCAGGATAAGCGGTTCAGATACAATGGATGTATATATATATATATATATATATATATATATATATGGAGAGAGAGAGAGAGAGAGAGAGAGAGAGAGAGAGAGAGAGAGAGAGAGAGAGAGAGAGAGAGATCGATATATATCAGAGATACTGAAATAAATGTTAGCAGGTTACTTACATACATGCCTGAGGTAGAGGGACATGACCAGTATATATACAATGTACAGTACAGTATATGCAACATGGTTGGATATATTTGATAGTGTTAAGTGTTCATTTCAATGACAGCCCGCAGTAAGAAACTGTTTTTATATCTGGTTGTTTTGGGGTACGGTGTACTGTAGCGCCTACCAGAGGGGAGGAGGTGGAACAGGTTGTGACAAGGGCGTGATGGGACTGCAGTGATATTGCCTGCCCGTTTCCTGAATCTGGAGAAATAAAAGTCTTGAATGGAGGGCAGGTTGGCACCAGTGATTTTCTCTGCAGACATAACTGTCCATTGTAGTGTGTCCCTGTCCTGTTTGGTGGCTGAACCGAACCAGACAGTGATGGATGTGCAGAGGACAGAGTGGATTATTGCAGTGTGGAACTGAATCAACAGTTCCTGAGGTGGGTTGAACATCCTGCAAATACCCGTCTGCATTGCCAATAGTATGCATGCATAATATTCTAAAAAATTATATTTTCTTTGGTAAAATTTCTGCAAATTTTACCTCATCTGCAAATTTTATTCCATCAGACTTCAACTTTTCAATCCCCAGGCTTGTTGATGCCCAACCTGAGTTGAAAACAAATTGGACAAAATAAGGTAGCATTGTAGTCCGCGCTGGTGTAGCGGTCTAAGCATCAGCTTTGTGTCGATGCAGATGCCCACTGGGAAACCGGGGTTTGCGACCCGGTCTCGTCAGATCCGACTATGGCCAGACTCGATGAAGCAGCGATAATTGGCAACGCAGTCTTCGGGAAGGGGGCGGAGTCGGCTTGTATTCGTCACATGAATGCGTCTCTACTGTTATCATTTCCAACTTTTTGCATCCCTCCTAGGTCCTTGCAGTCAAGTGCTACGTGTCACAGACCTTACAACCACCAGTCAAAGCTACAGCTTAAATTAATATGGAAGCTATTTCCCGGCAGGAAGTAACTCCCAACGAGGGATTATGGCTTCCTAAGTAAAGGGATATCTGTCTGTGAGATATGTGCAGTGCGTTCAAACATAAATATGCCCTATGAGCTGTGGATAGTAATGTGCATTTGAATTGAAGAATGATGCATGCGTTGCACTAAAAAAGGGGATGGTGGAAGTAGTGGAAAAGAAGATATGGGGTAAAAAGACATTTTCTATGGATTGTGGTAGGCAGATTGATATTTATCCCACAATGACAAACTCGGGACCAAGACCCCTTCCTGTGTTGTGGACACTCAGTCCCCAATAGATTCTGATAAGAACGGTAACTAAGCAAATGCTATAACTCACAGAAATAACTGCACCCTGTAAGAAGAGTTTTTAGGGGTGGCATGGTGGCGCAGTGGTTAGCGTAGTCGCCTCACAGCAAGTAAGTCCCAGGTCTGAACCCTGGGTTACTCCAGCATTGGGGGTCGTCCCGGATCGTCCTCTGTGTGGAGTTTGCATGTTCTCCCCGTGTCTGCGTGAGTTTCCTCCGGGTACTCCGGTTTCCTCCCACAGTCCAAAGACATGTAGGTCAGGTGAATCGACCATACAAGATTGTCCCTAGGTGTGAATGTGTGTGTGTGTGTGGTGGGGGGGGGGTATGATGGCCTGGCAGCCTGTCCAGTGTGTCTCCCCGCGTGCCGCCCAATGCCTGCTGGGATAGGCTCCAGCATCCCTGCGGCCCTGAGAGCAGGATAAGTGGTTTCAATAATGGATGGATGGAAGGAGAACGTTGGGAATAGAAAACCCACAGGGAAAAACACTGCTACCTTGGAAACCTGAGGCTGAGGTCCCTTATTGTGAAAAGCCTTTTAAGATGCAGCGTCTCGACTAACGCAGAGATAGCAGCACTTTGTTAGCGGGACACATGAAAGTGAGTGAGCGAGACTGATGTTGACTGCACAGACTGGCCCGTGGGCAGGATTAGTGTCCTCCTCACCCAGACTGCTCTTATCAGGATAAAACATTTCAAGAGGATAAAGGTCATCTCTAAAGTATAATTTGGTATTTACTGGCCTCATGCCTTTGGTGGCACGTGTACTGACACACGGTGCCGTACCCTCATTTACTGCAACACATGTTCTTTGTATGCTTTGGTATTATGTTTTATTTAGGATGTTTTAATTATCATTACCCAAAGGGGAGTATCTGCCCTAGGCAAAAATAGCCCCGAACAACACAGGGTGGAATAAGAAGCCGGATGTCAAGGCCGCCGTGCTTAGTCTTGCAAGCAGAGAGGAGCATGTGACTGAGATGGGATGCTGTCAGTTGTAAGAAACAGTAGGGTGGTGTTATGGCAATCATACGGATGACATCATCCATCCATTACCCAAACCGCTTATCCTGCTCTCAGGGTCACGGGGATGCTGGAGCCTATCCCAGCAGTCATTGGGCGGGAGACGAGGCGACGCCCTGGACAGGCCGGCAGGCCATCACAGGGCTGACAAACACACACACAAACACACACACACACACACACACACACACACACACACACACACACACACACACATTCAAACCTAGGGACAATGTAGCATGGCCGATTCACCTGACCTACATGTCTTTGGATTGTGGGAGGAAACCGGAGCACCCGGAGGAAACCCACGCAGACACGGGGAGAACATGCAAACTCCACACAGAGGACGACCCAGGACGGCCCCCAAGGTTGGACCACATCAGGGCTTGAACCTAGGACCTTCTCACTGTGAGGCAAGTGCGCTAACCGCTGCGCCAACGTGCTGCCTACAGATGACATAAGAGGATATGTAGTTATCCAGACAGCGGTCGTATACCTTGCGTTCCTCCTCAACAGCAAATTAATGTTGTGGCCACAGAATTTGACTGGACAGAGCTGGCTTCTCAACATGCTGAGGCCTTTTAGCTGGAACTGGAGTTGGACTCCAGCAAAGAAAAAAAAAATTCAAAGTTTTTCATATCAATCTATTTTCAACAAACAAAACGTGAGCCTGTTAACAGAATGACCACTTCAGATGGTTATTTGACTGTTAACGTACAAAACCTTCGACAGCATTGTCTTGGAAATGAAAATATTTCAAGTGTGTTTACGTCGTACTTATCAACGTGTGATTCACTAGGCAACACGAGCATTTCAAATGGAGTCAAGGTTTTCAGTTAGTAGTCATACACCGTAACTCATCATGTACCACAGAAAATGTTACATGACTTCAAGAACAAATATTACAGCATGTTCACAGGTAAACAAGACAACAAAAACTAACATCTGTTTTCATAATTTCATAACTTTGTTTGTCGTGCAGAAATGTGTAAAAGCGGTGATTCTGTAACAGTGTCTGTTGTTTGCCGAATTGTGATGATGAGAAAATCATTAGCCAATGGGGCATGCGGGTGGCGTAGCACTCTATTCCGTTGCCTACCAACACGAGGATTGCCGGTTCGAATCCCTGTGTTACCTCCGGCTTGGTCAAGTGTCCCTACAGACACAATTGGCCGTGTCTGCAGGTGGGAAGCCGGATGTGGGTATGAGTCCTGGTCACTGCACTAGCGCCTCCTCTGGTCGGTTGGGGTACCTGTGCGGAGGGGGAGGGGACTAGCGTGATCCTCCCACGCACTTCTTCATCTGGTGAAACTCCTCACTGTCAGGTGAAAAGAAGCAGCCGGCGAATCCACATGTATGGGAGGAGGCATGTGGTAGTCGGCAGCCCTCCCTGGATCAGCAGAGGAGGTGGAGCAGCGATCGGGGCGGCTCGGAAGAGTGGGGTAATTGGACGGATACAATTGGGGAGAAAAACGGGGAAAAAATCCCCTCCCCCAGAAAAATCATTAGCCAAATTGCTAATGATTAAGCTATTATATCAGATGAAAACTCCGTCTGGTCTCAGGTTTTTTCGCAGACACAGATGAGCACCACATAAAAAAAAGCAAATGACTAAACTTTTTTTTTTTTCCTGGGCGCCCTAAATCCAGCTCTCATCACCAGGGCCAAGGATGGCTAACGTGACAGCGGGTGGTAGAGAACCTCAGGGTCTGCCTGTCCATGCAACATTTCATTCAAAATAAGATGTTAAAAAAACATCAAAGTGGGAGGGAGTCACAATTCCCTGGAAAAAAAACCCAAAACATTGCCACGGGGTAAAGACAGACCCCCACCCCCACCCCCAACAGTGGATCCGGGAAATGTGCTACATCAAAGCTTTACACGGAAAATTCTTCCAAATCAAACAACATTCCTGGCTGTCTGACATGACCATGAAATGCCACGCTTTGAAAGCCAAGTGGGTGGTGAACCTCAGAAGCAACGGCGGGTAAAAAGGTAGATAAGGAACTTAATGAGTTCATGGTTCCTACCGGCTAGAAGATGAGCTGATATGAATGAAATCAATGTTGAAACACTTGCCATTGCTAAGTTTTCGTGAGGCAGGACTATCATTAGACAGGGTAGCGTTAGATTCTGAACTAAAAGTTAAACCGAGTTGTAGTGTATAGTGCTGCTGCCAGAGGGCGCTTTAATGGTTAGTCAACACAGCCAATGCAGACTCACTTAACGTTTTGCTGTGAGAAGTGTGAAATAGACCACTTCGACACAAGAAAGATGAGAATGGCCAATTAGTGATGGGTTTTTTTTTCCTTCCTTGATATAAACACGAGATGACTGATTCAGTTTTGGAAATTTAACGCTTCACCCCAAGTGTTACCCAACGAAGAATCAGGAACATTTATTTGTTGTTTCATTTCATGCACTTGCGTACATGAAATGAAACGAAATATAGTTTCCCGCAGCCCACAGCAGTGCAACACAAACACATATCCAAACTACATTAAAAAACTACAAAAAACACAAATATCCAATATATTTTTTTTTTCAATGTCCAAGAGAGCGAACGCCAGGACGACTATCAGAACTGCCGGTCTGCATGGGTTAGTAGCAGTTAGCTTAGCCGGCCCCGCGTCTGGGTCCTGTCAGACCACACTCGGTGTTTCCTCCTCGAGTGAGGATCCAGGCAGGGCCGTGATCCCTCGAACCACCGGACGCAGCAGATCAGGCTCCGCCAGCTGATCAAACACCAGCTCTCCCAGCCAGACACCTTCGACACACCTCCCCACACTCCACACGATGACACCAAAAACAAAGTCAACGCTAGGCGAGATAGCAGCCAGACCGCTCTCGATGTTATCGGAACTGCCGGTCTGCATGGGTTAGCAGTTAGCTTAGCCTGCCCCGCTACCACGTCCTGTCAGACCACACTCGGTGTGTCCTCTTCGAGCGCAGCTCCAGGCAGGGCCATGATCGCTGGGCCCCACAGGACGCAGCAGACCAAGCTCTCCCAGCCGATCCAGCGCCAGCTCTCCCAGCCATCAAACGAAGACAAACTTGGATGCAGACGCTGACAAAGACAGTACTGGGTGAATTAACGGCGTAAATTCGTGCCGCCACCGGTACTGGGTGAGGCCGCTGCAAATGTGAATTCACGCCGCCATCTTCCCACACCGGAGGAGGAAGGATAATATACAAAGGTGGTTAAAGTTTTTTTTGTTTTTGTTTTTTTAGTGGTTGGGAGTATACATGTGGTTAAGCTGCAAAAGAACTGAAAACATGGACCGCACACCAATTTAACTATTTATTACTGCATAAACGTTGTGTGCCAGTGCCATTCCTTAGGCTGTATACTGGAGACCGAGTAGTGACTCAGCACAGGTGAGAAAAAGAAACTTTAACACAAAGATGTGACAAGCAAATGAATGTGATATGATACAAGAGTAGAGAAAAGGCATCCGGGTAGCGTAGCAGTCTATTCTGTTGCCTACCAACACCGAGATCGCCTGTTCGAATCCCCGTGTTACCTCCGGCTTGGTCGGGTGTCCCTACAGACACAATTGGCCATGTCTGCGGGTGGGAAGCCAAATGTGGGTATGTGTCCTCGTTGCTGCACTAGCGCCTCCTCTGGTCAGTCGGGGCGCCTGTTCAGGGGAAGGGGAAACTGGGGGGAATAGCATGATCCTCCCACGTGCTACGCCCCCCTGGTGAAAGTCCTCACTGTCAGGTGAAAAGAAGCTGCTGCTGACTCCACATGTATTGGAGGAGGCATGTGGTAGTCTGCAGCCCTCCCCAGATCGGCAGAAGGGGTGGAGCAGCAACCCGGATGGCTCGGAAGAGTGGGGTAATTGGCCGGATACAATCAGGCCCAGACAGCAAAACGAAACTGGGCCAGATCCGGGCCGGATGTATCACAGCAACTGCTGCGGATCTGTCCCCCTTTTTGCACAACGGGCCAATACCGATAACAGGCCAGAGGCGCGGGGCGGTCTAGGAGCAGATGCGAGTGCTATAATGATCTGCCAGAGTCAGCGTAGAGGTGTGTGTGTGTGTGGGGGGGGGGGTGTCTATGGGTGGATGCAATTCCTATGCGGATCTGCCGGACTCTGGGCGGATCCAGCCCAGTGTCAGGTGCTATGAGGGGGAACCCCCCCACCCCACCAAAAAAATAATAATAATAAATAAATACAAGGGTAAATACAAGGGTAGAGAAAGGGTGTAAAATAGCTGGTTTTTGTAATTACAAACTCAGTGCACATATCAGTGCTTTCATGTTTTGTTTATCCACTTTGAGAATTAAGCACCCAGACAACACTGCACACTTGAGTAGAGTGCGGTGATTTTACTGTTTAAGATACAAAAGAAGGCAAGACACTTAAATGTTTACTCCATCCTAGTCTCAAATTCATCATTGTCATTACTTAACACAGCTGTTTCACTTCCTTTGGCAGCGATATCTCTCATTTTGACGCCACGCGGCAGTTGAAGAGAACCATGTCAGTCATTTGTGATTAAGCACAGCGAGAACTCCCCATTTCTTCGACGCAAATGAAAAGCTTCCCAATATATTATTCATTGAAGACGTGCTGATTAAAAACCCAACCCCGAATGTTTGTCTGCAGCTCCGCTCCCTGCGAGGCTCTTCAGCCATGATCAACCTGCTAATTAACCAATCAGGTAGTCATTCGGTGCTAATCAACCACAGTGTTTGTTACATTGTGCCTGGATCAGGCCAGGCAGATGATTACTGAGCGGACGAGAGGGGCTGGGACGGATACCCAGGTAGATGCAGACCTCGGAGGAAAAAAAAACACAGGGTGAGTTGAGGCTGGGAGCCAAATAACGATTCCGGAAGCAGGAGGTGACAGGCTGAAGAAGGTAGAGAGGAAAGGGGGGGGGGGGTGGAAGGAGGTGTGGTAAAAATAGCAGACAGAGTGTGGGCTTCTGCACACCACTCCCGTCAGTCTGAGTGATTGCACCAAACACTGAGAAAGAGGGGGGGAGGGGAAAGGGAGAGAGAGAGAGAGAGAGAGAGAGAGAGAGAGAGAATGTGGGGAAGAAGTTAAAGAGACTAAGAGAGGAACAGCAAGAAAAGAGCAAGGGAGTGAGTGTTACGTTTGCGTGTTTGTGTGACTGCGTGCAAAATGATCTGAGCTGAGCTGAATGCTTCTTGTCATCCGTCTCTCTCCCTCTCTCTCTCTCTCTCTATTTCTGTCCAACTGACGGAGATGTTCTGTTGGCATGGATGTTTTTCTTCCTCCTTCTGTGTTTCTGCTCCATTACGTACAAACACTTTGATCCGTGGGACTGAGTGAATGGACACAAACACTCAGCCACAGAACTGGACAGAACAAAGCGGAAAACAGAACAAAGCAGAACGGGACAGGGAGGACAAGAGCACATCAGAGAAGAGAAGCATGTAAAAGAACGAGGGGAAAGGGAACGCAGAGGAGGGGCGGACGAAATCTCGTTCGTTAACCAAAACTACTCACTTCAGTTGCTTCTAATCCCAAGTGCAGATATGGGCAATACACTGGGGCGAAAAAACGAAAAAAACCAACTGGTCAAAATCCTGATCATCATCATGAAGAGATGAGCTCGTGAAAGAAAAGGAGAGGTAAATGGGGTGGTGATTTGTCTGCCAATAAAATATCCAACATTCTCCTTGTTAAAAAGAGGTATCTGATACCAAATAATTTACTTGGTTAAAATCCTCATTAAATCCAAACAAACCATATACTGGTGATGGCCCATGGTAACCTCTATCTATCCCTGTTAAATTTAACATAACACAGGCATCAATCACTAGAAGACCTCCGGGACGGAAGCACCGAGGCAATAACCCCACTTAGGCTGTATATGGAGCAAATTCAGTGGCTCATACATTATGAATCAATTCATTGAGTCATATACCTTAGCATCTCCAACTCTGCCACCTCCGGTGGAGCTGGAGGCAGCAGAGTTGAAGATGCTAAGATTTTTGTTGGGAGTGACGAAGAAGGACAGGATTAGGAATGAGTATATTAGAGGGACAGCTCAGGTTGGACGGTTGGTTTGGAGACAAAGCAAGTGAGGCAAGATTGAGATGGTTTGAACATGGACATGTGTGGAGGAGAGATGCTGGGTATATTGGGAGAAGGATGCTTAAGATGGAGCTGCCAGGGAAGAGGAAAAGAGGAAGGCCAAAGAGGAGGTTTATGTAAGTGCTGAGGGAGGACATGCAGGTTGCTGGTGTGACAGAGGAAGATGCAGAGGACAGGAGGAGATGGAAACGGATGATCCACTGTGGCGACCCCTAATGGGAGCAGCAGGAGGACGAGGAGGAGGAGGAGGAAGAAGAAGAAGAAGAAGAAGAAGAAGATTCATTGGGTCAGTAATCCTGCAACATTTCAGTGACAAGAAATCACTTTAGTAAAATATCCAGGCTATCCATTACTCATGTTTTGCTTCATAATTAAGAGTATACATAAGCCTGTTCGTGAAAATACAGAAATGCATTAAACTTGTTTTCGTTCCTTTTTAACATGACTTGTTAATTTTGTAACCACCTTTTCTTTTAACAACTCACACCTCTCTCCAAGACCAGTGTTTGTTAATTGGTTTCAAAATGTGACCCACAAGTCATTAGTTTCAAGTCATGTAATTTACTTCATTTCACTCTGGGAGCAGTAATTTGTTCCGTTGTTAATTATATTATTTCTGCTCAATTGCCTCGACACTTTGATTCTACGGGGGGGGGGGGGGGGCAACCAAATAAAACTGGTGTCCAATGGTGTTGTCGTCCTTCTACATAATAAAACAAAATTAACAAGTATTTCCACCTAGAGACAGTAATGTCCACCTACATTTTCGCCCTTTTTCTCTCCAATTGTATCCGTCCAATTACCCCATTCTTCCTTGCCGTCCCGGTCACTGCTCCACCCCCTCTGCCAATCCGGGGAGGGCTGCAGACTACCACATGCCTCCTCCGATATAAGTGGAGTCGCCAGCCGCTTCTTTTCACCTGACAGTGAGGCGTTTCACCAGGGGGACGTAGCATGTGGGAGGATCACGCTATTCCCCCCAGTTCCCTCTCCCCACCTGAACAGGCACCCCGACTGACCAGAGGAGGCGCTAGTGCCGCGACCAGGACACACACCCACATCTGGCTTCCCGACCGCAGACACGGCCAATTGTGTCTATAGGGACGTCCGACCAAGCCGGAGGTAACACGGGAATTCGAACAAGCAATCCCCGTGTTGGTAGGCAACGGAGTAGACCATCAAGCCACTCGGACGCCCCTCCACCTACATTTTGTATTTAAGCTTACACAGTGCCTGTCAGCATCTACTAAGGAGATTTTGACTATGATGAAAATAAACCAAAGACATGTGTAGAATATTGGTGTTGAACAATTCAACCTCAACCTGAAATAAAAAATCAATATCATTCAATACCAATCTGATATTAAGAAAATGGTATCAAAGTAACAAATGTTTGCTTGAGTCAGTGTTAGGTCACACGGACAATTTCAGAGTAGATAGGCACTGGTTTTAAGACTGTCTCTCCTTACATTGAGAAAAAGGATAAAAAATAAAAGTGGTGTAGATGAAGAGGACAATGATGGTGGTGTGGGTTAGACTGAAGGTAACAGTGTTGTAGTAAAACACCACACCCCAGCTTCTCACGTCTACCCAGAGAGTTTAGTTGGCTAAGGCTAGCATGTCACCTTTCTACTTGTCTAATATGTCATTGGTTTAACACGCTGCACCCCACGTGTGTTACCAATGTCACACGGGTCTCGGGTATTTTTGATGCCCCCATATTAAGTAGGCGGTTTGGAGGAGCTGATTGTAATGCTTCCTTTCCCCCGGACATAAGAAAAAGCATAGATTTCCCCCCTCAAAGCGGAAATATGGTGTGTCTCGTTTATTTCTTGTTGAATCTCTAATGAGGACAATCAGCTCAACCATCGTAGACCCACACCAACATATTCTCAGCTCCGTCAAATGTATTAGAAAAAAAGGGTTAGCAACCCTTTAATAATTTCTCATTTTGTACAATTATGGCATGGTTTTACTTTGTGTTTCAGGTAGTTTTTCATCAATGTCAACTGCCAAGTATATTGCAACAGCCAACTGGTTTGCAGCAGACATAACAGATAATTAGGACAAAAATGCTGTGTAAACCTATAAACACAAGGGGCTCAATAAACATCTAGCCAGAGGAAAATCACTGCTATGAAATAGTAAACAACACTAATAAGTACACTGGCTTTACTTGGATAATCTCCTGTATTGATTATAAGACACTAATAAAACAGAATTAAGATGCCATGCCCAGATATAAAGGGAGGCTATGAATGATCAGACAACTTGTTGCTTGAGATTGTCTGTCCTATCTGATGATGATGCCTTCTGAGCCATGTAGGTGAACTGGAGAGCTGTGTCAGATCTCAGATCTTCTACAAAGTGTCAACACATCTCTTCTCTCAGGTCTCTTCCCACAGGCCCTGAAAACTGTAGTCATCAAGCCACTCTTAAAAAAAAAAAGAATAATCTAGACACTTCACTAATGAACAGTTATAGGCCCATATCAAACATCATGTTTCTGAGTAAAATAATGGAAAAAGCTGTTTTCCAGCAGCTCAACAACTTTTTGGCACTAAACAACAGTTTCAATGTATTCCAGTAAGGCTTTCGACCACACCGCAGCACTGAGACTGCTCTTGTTAAGGTATTTAATGACATCTGCTTAAACACAGACAGTGGCAGAATCTCAGTCCTGGTATTACTGGATCTCAGTGCTGCATTTGACACAGTTGACTACAACATACTAGACCGACTGAAAAACTGGGTGGGATTTCTGGCACAGCACTAAACAGGTTTGAATCCTACTTTTAAAGGAAAGGGACTACTTTGTGTTAAAAGGTAATTACAAATCTGAACATACAATAATGACCTGCGGAGTTCCCCAAGACTCCATTCTGGGGCCGATTCTGTTAACATCTATATCCTCCCACTAGTCCAGATTATGGAAACCAACAAAATAGGCTACAATAATTATGCAGATGAAACACGGATTTACATAACCATATCACCAGGGGACTATAATCCCATACAAGCACTGAGCAAGTGTAGTGAATAAATCAACGGTTGGATGTCTCAAAATTTTCTTCAGTTAAGCAAAGATAAAACTGAAGTATGTGTCTTTGGAGCCAAGGAAGAACAACAAAAAGTCAGCGCTCAGCTACAATCGGTAATGTTAAAAACCATGAACCAAGCCAGAAAGCTTGGTATAGTCATGGACTCAGACCTGAATGTAGATAGCCACATTAAGACAATTACAAAGTCAACCTACCATCACCTGAAGAATATATCAATATTAAAGGATTTATATCTCAGCAGGAATTGGGAAAAAAAATGTGTTCATGCATTCATCTTCAGTTGACTCAACTTTAACGGTGTCTTTGCAGGTCTTTATAAAAAAAAAAGATTAATCAGCTGCTACTGATTCGGAATGCTGCTGCTTGAGTCCTTACTAAGATAAAAAGAGTGGATCACATCACTCCAGTCCTGAGGTCACTACATTGGCTCCCTGTCTGTCAAAGAATTGATTTTAAAACTCTGCTCTTGGTTTATAAATCACTGTATGGTTTAGGGCCAAAATACATTTCTGACCTACTGCTACATTAAGAACCCTCCAGACCACTCAGATTGTCTGGGACAGCTCTGCTTTCTGTCCCCAGAGTCAAAACTAAACAATGGAAAGACAGCTTTCAGTTTTTATTCACCACATATCTGGAACAAACTCTCTGAAAACTGCAGGTCTGCTACAACTCTCAGTGATTTTAAATCTGGGCTTAAGACTTTTGTCTTTGCCACTGCCTTTTATTAAATAAAGCTTGAAGCTTTTGATTTTCATCTTACATGACACTGTGACTTTTATTCTTTTTCTGTTAGTTTGTATTTATTTATTTATTTTGTTGCCTTATGTTGCTTCTTTTGATGCCTTTTGTGTTTTGTGAAGAACAATTTGAATTGCCTTGTTGCGGAGATGTGCTATATGGATAAATTTGCCTTGCCTTGCTCAGGGGCACAAACGGGATTATTGGCCCTAACATGGATTTTTTTTAAATGTTTTTTTAGCTACTATGCAACAAATAGCTGGAATAAACTTCCAGAAGATTTGACACTTGCTCCAACACTGACTACTTTTAAATCACTATTTAAAAAGTTTATGTTTACAATTGAATTCTGCTAAACTGCAAACCTTGCATTTTGACTTTTGCAAAGCTGTAAACCTTGCATTACATTTTCATTTTATTAATTTATTATTTATTTTAAATATATATATTTTTATGTATTATTTTTAAATCATTTTTTATTGTATTTCTTAATGTGAAGCACATTGAGTCTACCTTGTGTATAAAATGTGCTATAAAAAATAAAGTTACCTTGTCTTGCCTTGCCTTCTGCAGTAGAGTTGTAACCTGCAGCAAAAAGATGTTAAAGGGCACAGATGCAATCACACAGCCCTACCTGACCCTAATGCCTAAACAAAGCAGTCAAATAAAAATGGCTTTCACTTCAGCCACAGAATTGAACTGGAATTTAACAATAAACAAACAAAAAAACAAACTCCTCTGACAGTCAGGATGACCCACCAGATTAGGTCACAGTGTACAGTTTCAAATCCTTTGGAGAGCTCCACAGTGGCCACAAGTAGCGTTTATTTCTGTTGGTGGTATGTTCCTTTCAACTTGTGTGTAAAAAACAGATTATGTCCACTGTGCTTCTGTTCTTCTTAAAGCCACACTGGGACTTTGTTGGCAGTTTGGCCAGAAAAGTGGGAATGAGCCTTTGGATCATGATCTTTTCTACAATTTTGCCAGAAATTGATAAGAGGAATGATAACCTCTGCTGTTGCCGCACACAAACATAGCTCCATTATTTTTGTAGTTGATAATGATATTTGTTTCCCTCCATTGCTGTTGGATGTCCCTCCAGACCTCAGTGATAAGCAGGAAGATAGTAGGACTGCAGAGGTAATCCTTGACCTTTTGGATCTCAGAGTTGAGTTTTTTTTTGTTTTTTTTGGGGGGGGGGGGTCCAGGGGACATGTCATTTTTGAGAAACCTGATGGCTGAGCAACCTTCAGAAAAAGATGGAGCAGCATCAAGGCATCAAATCTTTGTGGAGTTTGCATGTTCTCCCCATTTCTGTGGTGGGTTTTCTCCGGGTGCTCGGGTTTCCCGCACCATCAAAAACACATGCATGTTAGGGTTAATACTCCTGTCTGTGCCCCTGACCGAGGCATGGCAAGACGAACTGGAGTTGGTCCCCGGCTGCTGCACGGCGGCTGCCCACTGCTCCCAGCGACACAGCTAGGATAGGTTAAAATGCAGAGCCTAATTTCTCCACAAGAATTAATGTAGTCTATCAAAAATAATAAATAAATAAATAAATAATGTCTGAAAACTAAAACGGTGGTTAAATATTCATAAGTTAACAAAATTCTTTTTTTTATATCAGCTTTGTAAATGCTGCTATGTCTCAGTTTTGTCTCCATTTTAAAGTAAAAATAAAGACATTAACATCTATTAACACATATACAGTGGTGCTTGAAAGTTTGTGAACCCTTTAGAATTCTCTATATTTCTGCATAAATATGACCTAAAACATCATCAGATTTTCACACAAGTCCTAAAAGTAGATAAAGAGAACCCAATTAAATAAATGAGACAAAAATATTATACTTGATCATTTATTTATTGAGGAAAATGATCCAATATTATATATCTGTGAGTGGCAAAAGTATGTAAACCTTTGCTTTCAGTATCTGGTGTGCAGCAATAACAGCAACTAAACGTTTCTTGTAACTGTTGGTCAGTCCTGCACATCGGCTTGGAGGATTTTTAGCCAATTCTGCCGTACAGAACAGCTTCAACTCTGGGATGTTGGTGGGTTCCCTCACATGAACTGCTCACTTCAGGTCCTTCCAAAACATTTCCATTGGATTAAGATCAGGACTTTGACTTGGCCATTCCAAAGCATTAACTTTATTCTTCTTTAACCATTCTTTGGTAGAATGACTTGTGTGCTTAAGGTCGTTGTCTTGCTGCATGACCCACGTTCTCTTGAGATTCAGTTCACGGACAGATGTCCTGACATTTTCCTTAAGAATTTGCTGGTATAATTCAGAATTCATTGTTCCATTGATGATGGCAAGCCGTCCTGGCCCAGATGCAGCAAAACTGGCCCAAACCATGATACTACCACCACCATGTTTCACAGATGGGATAAGGTTCTTATGCTGAAATACAGTGTTTTCCTTTCTCCAAACACAACGCTTCTCAATTAAACCAAAAAGTCCTATTTTGGTCTCATCTGTCCACGAAAAATTTTTCCAGTAGCCTTCTGGCTTGTCCACATGATCTCAAGCAAACTGCAGATGGGCAGCAATGTTCTTTTTGGAGAGCAGTGGCTTTCTCCTTGCAACCCTGCCATGCACACCATTGTTGTTCAGTGTTCTCCTGATGGTGGACTCATGAACATTAACATTAGCCAATATGAGAGAGACCTTTAGATGCTTAGAAGTTACCCTGGGTTCCTTTGTGACGTGGCTGACTATTACATGCCTTTGCGTGATCTTTGATGGTCGACCACTCCTGGGGAGGGCAACAATGGGCTTGAATTTCTTCCATTTGTACACAATCTGTCTGACTGTGGATTGGTGGAGTCCAAACTCTTTAGAAATGGTTTTGTAATCTTTTCCAGCCTGATGAGCATCAACAACGCTTTTTCTGAGGTCCTCAGAAATCTCCTTTGTTCTCGCCATGTTGTGAAGATCAGACTTTGATAGATCCATGTTCTTTAAATAAAACAGGGCGCCCACTCACACCTGATTGTCATCCCACTGACTAAAAACACCTGACTCTAATTTCTCCTTCAAATTAACTGCTAAGCACAGAGGTTCACAAAATTTTGCCACTCACAGATATGTAATATTGGATCATTTTCCTCAATAAATAAATGACCAAGCATAATATTGTTTTCTAATTTTTTTAATTGGGTTCTCTTTATCTACTTTTAGGACTTGTGTGAAAATCTGATGTTGTTTTAGGTCATATTTATGCAGACATATAGAAAATTCTAAAGGGTTCACAAACTTTCAAGCACCACTGTTTGCTTCACTGACGCATGAATGAAAAAAAAAAGCCAACACATAATTTTAATCGAGCAGTAAAAAATGACAGGTGTTGTATGAATGTCTCACACATCCTAGCACAGCCAGCCTAGATTGCAAAATTAAATACAATGGAAATCTCTTAGCTTCATCAGGCGCATACACCTTACATGTATCCAAAAACTCATCCAGTGTCGATTAGGGGTTACACAATCGCCTGCTTCCTGATTGACTGCAAGGGCAAGCAAAGCAAGTTAACTGTTACCAAGAGGGTTGTACACTTGTGAGAAATGAATAGGCAACTTCCCTCTAACAACTGCACAAGATGCATCACAACACCCTATGTGAAGCCACACACAACACACACAGTACACCACACTCTACTATAAAAGAGCTACCTTGACCCTTACCTTGAACTATTTCCAAGAAGCGACTGGTTAGAGCACGTGTGTGTGTGTGTGTGTGCGTGTGTGTCACATTTAGACACTCCCACACACACACACACAAACACTTGTTTCACTATCCTTATGAGGACCCCTCATTGACTACATTAATTTCCTAGCCCTTAACCCTAACCTTAACCATGCAAACTACATGCCTAGCCCTAACCCTTTCCCTGACCTTAACCTAACCCTAATTCTAACCTTAACCCTAAAACCAAGTCCTAACCCTAAAATAGACCCTTTTCCTTTTGAGGACCTCTAAAATGTCCACGCAAGGTAGGTAGTTTCTGGTTTTTCTATCCTAATGAGGACATTTGGTCCACATTAGCATAGTTAAACATGTACACACACACACACACACACACACACACACACACACACACACACACACACACACACACACACACACACACACACACACACACACACACACACACACACACACACACACGGGTCAGACCGTTGAGTTTTTAGTGTGATTATGCAGATGGCTGTTGATGTTTTGTTAAAGAGTGTCAGCAAATGGCGGGCCGCTCCATACGCCTCGACACTGGATCATCTGATTATTATCCAGTCCATACACAATGTTGCGGTCAGTGTGTGTGCCTATGCTTGTGTTTACGTGTATGTACATGCGCATGTGTTTTTTTCCTACTATTTCTGTGTGCACATGTGTCCCTGTTTGCATGTATGCAAGTATAACATGTCATATTACTTTTCTATTTGTCTGCATGTGGATGTCTGTCTGTTTTCATCTCTAAGTGTGTGTGTGTGTGTGTGTGTGTGTGTGTGTGCGCACGTGCACGAGCATGTATCTCTGTATGGGTGTGTATCAGTGCATCTCTTTGTGCACATGTGCCTCAGCTTCCATGTGTGTCGTGATGATGTTCTAGTCCAGCCCACGGAGTCCATTAAAGAGATTATGAAGATGTGTGCATAGTGTAGCTGACAGTCTTTCAGTCTAGTGTCAGAATATCACAGCTGCCATTATCCGATCACCCAGCTGACGTGGCACATCACACATTAACTGCAACAACAGCATTAGATACAATGTCCCACTGTACACTTCTGTTCATTAGGGGGAATATGGCCAGCGCTAATGGCTTGTCACCCCTTCAAGAAGAGCCGATCTAAGTACCGAGGAAAACATCACACATGAAATTGGCCATATAGCAACAGACACACAAATCACATCAGACTGTGTAAGCCAAAGAGGAATGGAAGGGTTCTTATACAGAGTACCGCCAAACGCTAACAAGATGCCATGCAGTTAAAGTGAACAGGGCAAATGAGAATAGAAGTCACAGAACCGGACCAGAACTAAATGGGGGGTCATACTCAAAAGAATTCATGTAAGCCTAGCAAAACACATAAAAAGATAGATAGTTTAAAGCAGGGATAGGCAACGTGGTCCAGAAAGGTCCGGTGTGGGTGCAGGTCTTTGTTCCAACCAAGCAGGTACACACCTGATTCTATTAGTCAACTATAAATAGTTAGTGAAATAAATAGTTAGTAAACTACAAATAGTTAGTTAAATAAATAGTTAGTCAACTACAAATAGTTAGTTAACTATAAATAGTTAAATAGTAAATTCTATTAGTCTTTACTAAGGACCTTGACTTGTAGACTCCAGTGTGCAACTCCTTGGTTGGAACGAAGACCTGCACCCACACCGGACCTTTCTGGACCATGTTGCCTATCCCTGGTTTAAAGGATGGTTCAGAAATATTTTAAGTCTGCTGTCACTGTGCCGTGCAAAGGGCCAGCAAAAAACTTAAGAGATCGCACTGTAAAACCAGTAACATTTTGAAACAGCCAGTCAAGTTTGCCATAATAGATTACCATTGCATTGCCCTATGGGTGGCTTTGGGTGAACGGTGGAGTGTTTTTCCTTTTTTTTTAAGTGAACGAAAGTCATCTGTCCTCGTTGACGTGAATTGCAATGCAGCTGGCTAGCAGGAGCTATGTATTCATTATGCATCACAGGATGGACTTATGCTTTGTCAAGTCAGTTTTATTTGTATCGCCCAGTATCACAAATTACAAATTTACCTTGATTAAAATGAAATCCACCTACTACTACTACTACTAGTACTTTTGGCTGCTCCTGTTAGGGGTCGCCACAATGGGTCACCCGTTTCCATTTCTTCCTGTCCTCTGCATCTTCCTCCGTCACACCAGCCACCTGCATGTCCTCTTCACCACATCCATAAACCTCCTCTTTGGCCTTCCTCTTTTCATCTTCCCTGGCAGCTCCATATCCAGCATCCTTCTCCCAATATACCCAGCATCTCTCCTCCACAAATGTCCAAGCCATCTCAATCTTGCCTCTCTTACTTTGTCTTCAAACCTTCCAACCTGAACGACCCCTCTAATATACTCGTTCCTAATGCTGTCCTTCTAAATCAGTCCCAATGAAAATCTTAGCATCTTCAACTCTGCCACCTCCAGCTCCGCCTCCTGTCTTTTTGTCAGTGCCACTGTCCCCAAACCATATAACATAGCTGGTCTCACAACCATATTGTAAACCTTCCCTTTAACTCTTGCTGGCACCCTTCTGTAGCAAATCACCCCTGACACTCTTCTCCACCCACTCCACCCTGCCTGCACTCTCTTCTTCATCCCTCTTCTGCACTCCCCGTTACTTTGGACAGTTGACGCCAAGTATTTAAACTCATACGCATTCATCACCTCTACTCCTTGCATCCTCATCATTCCACTGTCCTCCCTCTCATTCATGCATATGTATTCTGTCTTGCTCCTCCTGACCTTCATTCCTCTTCTCTCCAGCATATACCTCCACCTCCCCAAGCTCTCCTCAAACTGCACACTACTCTCATTACAGATTGCAGTGTCATCCAAAAAACATCACAGTCCATGGAGACTCCTGCCTGATCTTGTCCATCAACGTGTCCATCACCATTGCAAACAAGAAAGGGCTCAGAGCCGATCCTTGATGTAATCCCACCTCCTCCTTGAACCTATCTGTCATTCCAACCGCACACCTCACCATGGTCACACTTCCCTCATACGTATCCTGCCCCACTCCTACATACTTCTCTGCAACTCCAGACTTCCTCATTCAATACCACACCTCCTCTCTTGGCACCCTGTCATATGCTTCCTCTAAATCTACAAAGACACAACTCAACTCCTTCTGGCCTTCTCTATATTTCTCAATCAACATTCTCAAAGCAAACATCACATCTGTAGTGCTCTTTCATGGCATGAAACCATACTGCTGCTCGCTAATCGTCACCTCTCCTCTTAACCTAGCTTCTATTATTCTTTCCCATATCTTCATGCTGTGGCTGATCAACTGTATACCTCTGTAGTTGCTACAGTTCTGCACATCACCCTTATTCTTGAAAATCAGTACCAGTATGCTTCTTCTCCACTCCTCAGGCATCCTCTCACTTTCCAGGATTTCTTTACACAATCTAGTTAAAAAAACCCACTGCCATCTTTCCTAAACATCTCCATACCTCCACAGGTATGTCATCAGGACCAACTGCCTTTCCACTCTTCATCTTCTGCATAGCTGCCCTCACTTCCTCCTTGCTAATCAACTGCACTTCCTGATTCACTATCCCCACACCCTCCAACCTTATCTCTCTCTCTCATTTTCTTCATTCATCAGCTCCTCAAAGTACTCCTTCCACCTTCTCAGCACACTCTCCTCACTTGTCAACACATTTCCATCTCTATCCTTGATCACCCTAACCTGCTGCACATCGTTCCCAGCTCGGGCCCTCTGTCTAAAATGAAATCCACCGATGTGCAATATTACTGGTTAGTGAAAAACATGAATTGACAAAAAAAATTCTCATTTACCATTTTAACGTTAAACATTGCACATATTGCATGGCTAATGGGAGCAGTGACAAAACAGGTCAAATCTTAACACAGTATTGCACAATTAGATTATGCCTCATAATGAGGGAGGATGCACAACATCACACATGACACAGTATATGCAAACAAAACCACTTGTGAGAACGGGCATGCCCAATGAAAAGAGTGCTTACAGCATAATGTGGCCAAGGATATTGTCTTATTTTTAGAACGCATTACATTAGAAAGCACAGATTATTCTTCGGATCTTAAAGTAACCTAATAACAAAGTGGATTTTAGTTTGCATGCTTTTTATTTTATTTTACAGTTCAGACTAAGTTTTTGTTCCCTTAGTGCATCTGGCAAGAGAGAACAGAAATGATAACACATCACACATAAGACAGAGAAAACCTCATGCTAACTAGATGTCACACATTATGCTTAGTTACTGTTGAAACAAAATACATCATTCTCTCAGTGACAAACTGCCACCCCAGTGGTTCGCTGCAGCGTGTTAGCTCATCTCTGTGGGAACAGAACATTGGGCAGTGAGATAGGCCAAGTCCAAGACATCAGACAGTTGTATCAGGACATCAAAACAACCAGACAACATCCCTTCAACCTTGTCAAGTCTGCCTCAGCAACACAAAGGAGCAGAGCCTCTTAATGAGAATATTTTGCAGTCCAAATCACTCCTAATGTGAGACCATACACCCAGAGTTTAACATCATCAAAATAGAGCAGAAGAAATTGTCATAAAAGCGGAAAATGGCTCGAGTGAAAAGCGCTCTAAAGAGGACAAAGTTACATAAAAAGCAAATGGATGTACTTGGTAGCCAAGCAACACTTTGAATCAAGAGTGAATCCTTTAGAGCAACATTTTGAATCAGGAGCAATTCCTTTATCCCTATTCTGCCACAGACGCCTTGATCCCAGGAGAGAGTGGCCGAAGCCACAAAGGAAAAGACAGCAAAGGATGAAAATGACAGGAGAACTTAGTGGTGAGAGGAGATTGGAGAGATGGTTGAGGAGAGATTGTGGTAGTAAAAGTATTTACATATTGGATATTCTGATATTACTGATATTATATTATTACTAACAGAGGTACCCAGCATTGCCCAGGGAAAATGTTCTCACCAAAACAACCAACACGATCTGATCTTTACAATGTAATTGATGATGAAATATAGGATAATTTATAATATGATACATGTGATAAACGAATGTCAAATAAGCAAGTCTTATTAACGAAAATTATCAAATGTCATAATTTTCAATTCATTCATCAAGCTTCTTTGCCAATGTGTGTATTAATCACTCAGTGCTCAAGTGCCTCAAGGTAAACCACATAGTGTGCCTTCAGGCTAGCACTGACAATGTTAGGTGTAGTGCCTCCCTTGCCCACTGGAAGGATTCGCTGGAAGTATGCACAAAGCATCATTGGAATGCCTCTTTTGCAAATAAATCAAATTTTTACTTGGTTTTTGAAATATTTTATCGAACTGTGCAATCGATTGAAAGTGCTGATTCTATATATACCTTTCTTTTTGTTCTACAATGAGTATTTCTGGAGTTTTAAACGAACATACAATCATACACTCTTGCTTTATATATATATATATATATATATATATATATATATATATATATATATACATAAGATATTACTGAAGATTGTTGTGTTATAGTGTTATTCTATATTCAGTACACTGAGACAGCAACAGAACCAGAGTTAAATTCCATGTAGGTGCAAACCTACATGGCCAAATAAACATGATTCTGATTTGCTGGTAGTTTCCCCTTGTACCTGCAATAGCTTTATGTAAATGTAACTAATTGTTTTCAGGTTAGTGCTATATTCACAGAAAGTTGAATCAGTTCATCTGGATACAACGCTTATTGAGAGATACGTTTCATTACTCATCTAAGTGACCACTTAAGTCTCAACTGACTGCAGGTATCCCCACCCTTTATAAACAATACAGTGGCATAATGACTGAACCCAACAATCAGATTCATATGCCAATTGTCATAACCATTAACTAGAGTTACCATGACCATGTGTGCTATTCACACAGGGTTGGGGGAATAGTTGCAACAGCATTGTAAGATGGTGACAGAGGACCCTGACACACCAGGCCGACGGTTGGGCATCGGCCAATCTCGGGCCATTGGTGAGCAGCTGTGTCCCTAGTTTTTGTGGTGTGTCCCGCACTGGTGGCATTTGTTGGACCCCCGTCAGCAGCTTTTCAGCCAAATCAGCATGTTGAATCGGCAGAGCCCGTCAGTGAGAGAGATCACTCTGATTGGCTGTTCAGCTGAGCAAATCAGTGCAGAACGCACATGCGAGTTGGCTATCGGCTGTAGTCTTTGCGGTGTGTTCAAGTGCTACTTTTTGGACCAGACGGCAGGCGACATGAGGCAACGCAACAGTTGGCGTTCGTCACCACTATCGGTTTTGGTGTGTCTGGGCCCTTAGCACCTCGGTTCAGGAATGGCCGTTCCCTCTTAACATAGATGGCCTCTTTGACTCCACATTCAAAACATCGCTCCTCCCTATTAAGGATGTGCACGTCCTCATCCTTGAAAATGTAGCCGCTGGCCTGTAGATGGGTGTAGACTGTGGAGTAGTGTTGTAGTACTCGAGATCGGTCTTGGTCTCGAGACCACTTTTTAAGGGTCTCGGTCTCGTCTCGGAATCGAAGGCATTTTTACTCGGTCTTGTCTCGGTCTCGGACTGGGCGAACTCGGGATTTTTGATCAAGACCGGTCGAGACCGGGCCAGCACTGTGATAACAGAGAAAAGAAGAATGCAGCTGCTGCCTTCCCGGTGTCACGCACTCTTTGTGACACCCGGAGTGACACGCCCCCTGTACAGAGTGGATCAAGACGACTGGAGACGCTGCGCCCCCGGGAAACCCGCCATGAAAAATGTCAGCAAACTCAACCATCATTAAGTTTGGTTTCCAAAACCATAAGGACTTTATCTGTAAAAGGACATACAAGCGAAAACACTCAGCAGTGTGCAAATTCTGCGGTGCACAACTCACAGAAACCGCCGGGACAACGTCAAACTTTTATCGGCACATTGAGAGGAAGCATAAAGACAGGTAAATTAACCGTTAAATTAGCTACACTGGTAAAGTTAAAATCTGAAAATTTCAACACCCCATCCTAAGACATTGAGCCAAAATGAGCTCTTTTCTTCCCACGATCGTTTTTTTTGCTAACTTTCAGAGCACCGAGTGTATATTACAGCCAAGTTAGCTTGCATAGCTTTGTCAAAAGCAAGATAACAGAATAACAAACAATGAACCCGCCAGGTATTAGTCGAGCCCCCAGGCGCCAGGTATTATTCGAGCCCCCAGGCACCAGGTATTAGTCGAGCCCCCAGGTGCCAGAAATTAGTCGAGCCCCCAGGCGTTACTTGGGAGGTTCTTATGCAATGCAAACGTTTTTTCACTACACCAGTAAATGCAGTAAATGGGTTGAACTTTAGATGCGACCATCGGGAGATATTTCTAGTCTACAGCGTCCTCCATGTTGGTGCTTCGGCTGCAGAAATTAGATCGTTTGGCTCAACAATGAGACAGAAAGCTAATGCTGTGCTAGCTAGTTCAAAGTCAATAACACTGAATGAGTACGGTTAATCTAATTTGTTTGATAAAAAATATTGTAAAAAAAACATTAAAAAGCACATTTTAAGACAATAAAAACTCAGTAAGGGTAATGCTAAAAAATGGAAAAGCTTGTTTAAAAGCAGTAATTTAAAGGTACATTTGATTTCATTCATTTTAAAAAAGTGAATATATATTGACTATATAGTGATGCATGATGTCTCTCTGGCTTCTATAATTTGTTGCTTGTTTGCACTAAGCACATGCCTGTTAGAGATGTAACGTTTGAATCTTCTGAGAATTCTCTCTTGGTATTGGTGGGACTTAATCATTTTAGTTCCTCCTCAATTTCAGGTTCCTGGAGTACGAGGCTGGACAACAGGCAGATGCTACACAGCCAACTATGGCATCCTTTGCCCAGAAAGTGCAGATCTACAGTCTCCATTCCCCAAGGCAGCAAGCCATCAGCGATGCCATTGTCAAAGATTTGATAATTGGGTGTTGCCTGCCACTGTCCCTTGTGGAAAATGAACATTTTAAACACTTTCTTGAGATTGTAGATAACAAGTACACACCAATATGTAGGAGAACAATTTGTGAGAAACACATACCAGTTTTGGTAAAGAAAGTTAAGGAGACTGTTCTTGAGAAGCTGGAGAAAAGCTCAACAGTGTCCTTAACTACTGATATCTGGTCTGATTGTAGACTGCTTTCCTTCCTCGGAGTAACTGCTCATGTGTGCAACAAGTCAAATGAATCCTATGCCCTTGAATCCTACTTGCTGGACTGTAGACGTTTCACAGGCAAACATAGTGGAGAGCGAATTTCTTCTGCCTTTGAGGAGATCACCGATGAATGTGGTATCCGTCAGAAGATAAGTTATATTGTCACAGACAATGCTGCCAATATGAAGTGTGCTTTTAAAGTTCAGATGCCACAACAGCAGTCAGATGACAGTGAGAGTGAGGAGGAGAATCTAGATGATGAGCACCTGTGGGAGGACATGAATTCTGTGGAGGACACAGAGCTACTCTGGTCATCAGGTGAGCGTCTTTCTTGTTTTGCTCACTCCCTGCAGTTAGTTGTGAATGACGGCATGAAGGAAGTTAAAGCCATCTCTCGCAGCATTGCCAAAACATGACGCTTCTTAACTCAGTTACACAGCAGCTCACAGTTCAAAGACAAGTTTGACGCTGCATTTGACTCCACGAAGACTATTCCTGATGCAAACAACACTCGCTGGAACAGCACTTTCAAACAACTGCAGGCCCTCACAGCTCTGGACCATAAAGCTCTGACTGAAATGTGCAGCAAGGACTATGAAGAAGTGGTATTCAGCACTCGTGAGTGGAACCAGCTTAAAGAGCTGACTTCAGTTCTCGCACAATTCTCAGAGGCAACAGACCTGACAGAGGGAGAGAAATCCGTTACCATTAGCATGGTTGTTCTGACTGTTCTGGACCTGCATACACACCTTGTGAAGATGGGAGAGACACGAGTACAGTGTTGGCCATTAGTAAAGGCCCTCCATCAGTCTCTGATTAAAATATTCAGTGGAATCTTTGGCAAAACAAATATGACTAAAGACAGTGGGGGACAGGAACCTTCCAGCCATAATGTGTATTTTTTAGCTACAATGCTTGATTCACAGTTTGGATTAAGCTGGGTGGATCTGGATGTTACTAATGGGCTAAATGCAATGCCACTCATGAAGTTTAGAGATGAGCTGAAGAAAACGCTGACACATACATTTTACATCAAGAGAAAAATATTGTGAGAGCAGTTTTATTTGATACCTGCAGACACTGTATATCCTTTAATCTAACCTGTTTTTGTTTTTTGTTTTTTTCCATTTGCTTGTGTTTTTCAGACACTTTGATCGCTGAGGTTGAAAACTTGATGGACTGTGAAGGTAGAGCAATGGACTACGGAGCCAGAAATGAAGAGTCACCTGGTGATTCACCTCCAGTCAAATGCTCACGCCTTCTTTCTCGTTACAAGGCTCACAAAAAGCGCAGCACAGGCCAAGATACAAGTATCAGGGCACAGATAAGTAAATACTTTGATGCCATACAGAATACTGAAACTGATGATGCACTTGTCTTCTGGGACAAAAACCATGACAGATTCCCACAACTCCACAACTTGCCACTGAAGGTGTTGTCAGTTCCAGCGTCCTCTGCACCAGTTGAGAGGGTATTTAGTAGAGGAGGCATCATCATGAGGCCCCACCGAGCCCGTTTAGGTCACAAAATGCTTCAGGCTCTAATTTTTCTGAAGTGCAACCAAGCTTTTGTTTAACCTCCTCATCCCTGGAGCCATGCAGGATCCTCCCATCTCACCCTAACCCTGGCCCAGAAATGGGACCTTTGAGGTCTTTCACAACCACCCCTTTGTGAGTGTGTTCTTAGTGTTGAGCTCAGACTTTTAAGGGTTTTACACATGTTGTTCATGCTTGGCATGCCACAATTTTCAGTTAAATTATTCCTAGTTAATTTATGCTTTAATTTTATGAAGCAAAGTTGTTATGGCTGCCTAGGAGAATTAATACTTATAAAAAGGACATTGTCTGGCCTTCGCTGTTGTGAAAGTTCTTCATAGCCGTGCACCTAAGTTGTTTTTTCTTTTTCTATGTGAGTGTGCTCACTTTTTTGCTTCTTTGGAAATCTACATGTCTTTTATAAGACTCGTGCAAAAACTAAAAGAAAGTGTATCTTATTTCAGATGATGTATTTATCTGTTTACACTTAGGCACAATAATTCAACAAATCCAGATTAACATCTTCTTGCAAAATATAAACAAAAAAAGACTTAATTGCTTGAAAATGAGTCAAAATAGCTGGCAAAGCACCAAAAGGCAAAATGTTCAAGAAAATTATTAAAAAATACCTTGCTGAAAAGAAATGTTGCTGTTGCATTTATGTAAAAGCAAACTTGATTAAAGAAAAAGATACTGGTCATTTGTTCTGTTTTGTTGTGATTTTTCTTTGATATATATACAGTCTTGGTCTTGTCTCGGTCTCGACCTCCAAATGTCTTGGTCTTGTCTTGGTCTCGACCTCCAAATGTCTTGGTCTTGTCTCGGTCTCGATACTCTCTAGTCTCGATAATGTCTTGGTCTTGGTTGGTGCGGTCTTGACTACAACACTACTGTGGACTCCTGGCCTGATGTATTAGCTCTCCTGTGTCGTGTCATCCTCTTGGCCAGCATCTGCTTGGTGTCCCCGTTTTATAAGTCACTGCAATCCTCCCGGCACTTAACAGCGTACACTATATTACTCTGTTTGTGCCAGGGGACCCGATCCCTGGCGTGGACCAATTTCTGGTGCAGCATGTTTGGGGCTTGAAAGCAACCGAGACGCGGTGTTTGGAAAATACAAGAAGGTTAAGAGTACATCTATTGCCATCTTACAATGCTGTGATTGCAACTATTCCCCAATCCTATGTGAATAGTACACATGGCCACTGTAACTCTAGTTAATGGTCACGGCAATTTGCATATATTAACCTAGTCTTGCTTTTTCTCTCTGTCAGAATTGTTATCAAGACTGTTCTACAACTAGACATCACTTCGATGGTTATATAGTTATTGAAATTTTAACATGCAACATGACTGTTTTTTTCACTAGATGGATAATTGGCCTAATAAGCCTAATTGGTATTAAAAATACCAATAGACTACAGTTTATTTTCATTGTTATAGTATTTAAATACAGTAAGTAATTCATTTACAAATGTGACTACACTATTTAAGTGGCATAATTTCATCTAAAATATATTGAAAAAAATGTCATTTAAAAGATGTTACAAACAGCAGCCTACCTTGGTTTATTCAATGTGTTTGATTACCATTATTTTCAAATAAAATTATTTTCTTCATTCATTCATTCAAAAAAAAACTTGGTCTTTTAAAAGTATTTTCCCTAAAATTAGTCTTGAAAAAAAAAGGGGGTGGTCTTATAATCAGGGTCGTCTTATATTCGGATCCATTCAGTATTTCTATGTTTGTAATTTTTATCATCACTTCCTAATCAGAATCAGAATACTTCACTCATCCCCGAGGGGAAATTGGGTCCTATTACAGAAGCTCATGCTCTTGTAAAGAAAAACTCACAAGATACAAGATAACACAAAAATAGAAATAAATAGAATTAAGAAATATAGAAATAAATAGAAATAGAAGATAAAATAAGAATAAAATATGTAAACATATGTGCAGCGCGTGTGTGTGTGTGTGTGTGTGTGTGTGTGAGAGAGAGAGAGAGGATGAGAGTAACAAATTCCTCAAACCTCTGTAGGGAATTTCCACTACCATTTCATTATTTTCAAAAATCACATATCAAGTATGAGCAGACGAATAACTTGACATTAAAGAAATTATTTGACCATCAATATTTGATATATTTCATCATATTTCATATTTTATCATGTAGGTCAGGTGAATCGGTCATACTAAATTGTCCCTAGGTGTGTGTGTGTGTGTCTCTGTGTGTGTGTCTGTGTGTGTGGGCCCTGTGATGGCCTTGCGGCCTGTCCGGGGTGTCTGCCAACCTGCTGCCCAATGACTGCTGGGATAGGCTCCAGCATCCCCATGACCCTGAGAGCAGGACAAGCGGTTTGGATAATGGATGGATGGATGGATGTGCAACCTGCTCCAGCACATAAAACCCTATCTATACTGTATTACTGCAGCGTAAAACAAACACCACAAACCGACACCCGACAGGGTAAAACAAATCAGAGTGCCAGTCTAATGACTATTGACTCAGAGTGTCTGAGTCTGAGGGAGGAGTTGAAAAGTTTGATGGCCACAGGCAGCAATGACCTCCTGTGGCACTCTGCAGTGCATTTCGATAGAATGAGTCTATCACTAAAAGTACATCCTGTGCCCAACCAGCACGTCATGGAGTAGGTAGGAGACATTGTCCATGATGGCACATAACTTCAACAGTGTCCTCCTCTCAGAAACCACTTCCAGAGTCCAGCTCCACCCCCACAACGTGGCCGGCCTTGCAGATCAGTTTGTTGAGCCTGTTTGCACCCGCTACATTCAACCTGCTGCCCCAACACACAACAGCAAACAGGACAGCACTGGCCACCATAGACTCATACAACATCCTGAGCATTGTCTGGCAGATGTTGAAGGACCTCAGCCTCCTCAAAAAGTAGAGACGGCTCTGTCCCTTCTTGTAGAGGGCATCAGTGTTCTTAGCCCAGTCCAGTTTATTGTCTATAAACACCCCCAGGTACTTTCCAGTGTCCACACTGACCCCCTGGATGGAAACAGGGATCACTGGTGTCATGTCCCTCCTCAGATCAACAACCAGCTCCTTTGACTTAGTCACACTGAGCTGCAGATGGTTCTGCAGATGGAATCATCTGCAGATGGTTCCAAAGCATATTGTTTTAGGAAACAATGCATGTAACAAATCAAATTACAGGAGCAATAATGGAAATACAAGCTTAAAGATTATTTTCACCAGGTTTTAAATCATTTTTCAGTCCTCTATGAAATGGAAAATACAAATAGCTAGTGAATATAAGGTGCAGCTGTGATTTAGAAAATAAACATGTCTAAAAGCTTGGACAATAAATATGTTGACATTGACTTTTCAAATTAGGAGCAAAGAAAACAAGCCATTGAGCAGTCTCCAGTTTAAGAGCTTATGTCTGGCAGGGAACTGTCATCCATCAAGCTATTTTAGGAACGTCATATGACATCCTCATATCTTATATGAGGATGTCATATAAAATAGCAAATATGACATAAATGTTTTCACTCCTGCTTTGAAGTGAAAAGGCAATTAAAATCTCCACTGACAAGCAACACTTCTGAATTCTTTTCTTGTTTTTATTATTTTTTGACAGGGTAGTTAGCTCACTCAACTATGCTAGGCTACTAACTTACCTTGGTTGAGATAGTGCTGCACATTAGTTACTTGATTGGCTGTCCTGTAAAATAATCAACCTGTTTGGCGCCCAGGTAACTCACTTGGTAGATCTTCTACCACATATCAAGGCAGAGTCCTTACCGCAATGGCCTGGGTTCTAGTCTAGCCCAGGCCTGTTGCTGCATGTCATCCCCTCTCTCCACCTTCGCTTTCTCTCTCTACTATCACTGTCAAAATATAGAGGAAAATGCCGGAAAAAAATATCAACCTGATTATGTCAAAATAATGAAAAAATTATTCAAGATAATTATCAATATTGTTTTAATGCTCAGCACTCGTTTAAGTACAACCCTAGCCAAATTTCAAATTGTCAAACTGTCCAATTAAAACAAGCTCAAAGAAAATGCATGATTTACTCAGAACAGTGTTATACAAGAAACCAAAAACTAGGAGGGTGACTTCCAAGTTCTATGGATGTGTACTGCTGTCACCCAAAATAAAAAATACATGAAAAAAAAAGTTTACTCATTATGAGAAAAGTAGGTCACTATAACATCTCAAAATTGTGAGATATGCAAATGATTAGCATGAGAAATTATATCATAATGAAATAGAGACTTCATTAGTGCCAGATGGATATCCTGTCATTTCAAGAAATATTCTCCTGAGAAATATCCCTGTCATTCAGGCAAGTTAACAGTACCAATACCAAATGGAAAACCAAGCTGGAGGGATGTGATTTAATTCAGAGTTATTTCATTCAATTCAGGGTTAATTCATCAATTTCATCCATCCTTCGGATGAGACATTAAATCGAGGTCCTGACTCACAGTAGTTATTAAAGATCCCATGGCACTTATCGCAAAGAGTAGTGTCCCCTGGCGTCCTGGAAAAATTCCCAACCTGGCTCTCTCCATCTGGCCACTTAAGCATCCCCCTGTGTAATTCACTTATATAATTCCTCCCTCTCCAGCTCAAGCTGATGTGTGGTGAGTGTTCTGGTGCAAAATGGCTCTGGTGCATCACCCAGGTGATGCTGCACATTGGTGGTGTTTGAGGTGAGTTTCCCCCTATCACCGTGAAGCACCTTGGGTGTCTAGATAAATCACTATATAATGTAATCTGTTATTATTATTATTATTATTATTATTATTATCAGCAGGCATTGGGCAGCAGTTGGGGAGACACCCTGGAGAGGCCGCCAGTCCATCACAGGGCTGACACACACACACATTCACACCTAGGATCAAGTTAGAATGGCCGATTCACCTGACCTACATGTCTTTGGACTGTGGGAGGAAACCCACGCAGACACAGGGAGAACATGCAAACTCCACACAAAGGATGACCTGGGACAACCCCCAAGGTTGGACTACCCTGGGGCTCGAACCCAGGATCTTCTTGCTGTGAGGCGACCGTGCTGCCTTAAATATGTTTCATTAGACTGAATTTGGTATCCATATTTTATTTACAAGACTCTTTTCAAGGAGATATCTTTTCAAGGCCCAACTGATCCCCGCATTGTGACTGCTGAGGATGTCACTACAGGTATTGCTAGGGTGTTGATAGCTTCAATTCTGTTAACCGCATTGAGTTCACTCTTCAGTACCATACGCACTCTCCTGTGGTACTCTTTCTGGATCTTCTCCTTCATCGTTGAGTGTTGTATGCCATCTCCTTTGTTTACTCCTAGGTACTTGTAGGTGCCATCCTAGTTTAGCTCTTTGATTACAGTGTCAGTGTCAAGGTCTAAGTCTACAGTCTTGGTAAGTCTTCCTTTCTTGAAAGTGGCTTTGGCACACTTGTTGATTCCATATTCCATCTTGATGTCGTTACTGAAGGTCTTGACGATGGTGAGTATACCTTTCTGCTGACTGCCGTCCTTGGTAAACGTCTTGAGGTCGTCAATTTAGAACAGGTGGGTCAGTTTGCCATTCTGTGATTTGTACCCATAGCTGCTCTTATTCAGAAGATTGCTGAGTGGTGCTAGTGCAAGGCAGAAATGCAGTGGTGATAGTGAGTCCCCTTGGAAGATAAAGCTTCTGATGTTGCTCGATCTCGATGTTAATGACTCCTCTGCATGATGGAGATGCAGGGTGGTCTTCCAGGTCTTTATGCTCTCCATGATGTATTTGACAGCTGTTGGGCGCAGTCTGTAGATCTTGAGGCTCTTCTCTATCCAGGTGTGTGGCATGCCTAACTGTAGTCAATCCATGCTGTTGACAAGTTATTTTTCTTCGATTTGACCTCTTGCAATATGGCTTTATTGATGAGTAGCTGGTCCTTGCATCCATAGCTACCTTTCTTACATCCCTTCTGTTCTACTGGTAGCAAGTTGTTTTTGTCGAAGAAGCTATAGGTCCTCTCTGTGATAATGGAGACGATGATCCCGTACATTGTTGGTAGGCAGGTAATGGGTCTGTAATTATTTGGTTTCTGTGTTTCCTCTGTCTTCGGGAGCAGGTACGTGGTTCCCATGTGAGCCATTTGGGGCATTTCTTTGGATTCTTGATGATGTCATTGTAGGCCCATGTGAGGTCTTTGTGGATGCTAGGTAGGTTCTTGATCCAGAAGTTGGCAATTCTATCTATCCCTGGCGCCTTCCAGTTGTTGGTCTTGTTGATGGCAGCAGTGGTCCCAGTGGTGTTGATGTCTGACCATTCTTGGTTCTCTATGTGTTTGTATTGATCCTGTTGTTGCTGGATCCATGTAGCTCCCTCAATGTGTCTTTTGTTGTACTCTCAGATCTTACTCCGGAACTCCTCGACTTCTTTGATTGTAGGTGGTTTGTTGACGTCGATGTTCTTCTTGCTGAGCTCACGGTAGATTTTTATGGCATTTTATTTGAAGATCTTGTTTTGCCAAAAGAACTTGCTCCTCTTGTTTAATCTCTTGAATCTATGTGCCTTTGCTTGAATCTGTTGTTTCATCATCTCTTTGATATTGGTATATCATTCCTCTGTTTGATGTTGAGCTTTTGTTCCAGTTGTTTCCTTTTTCTCTCTTTGATGTTGGAGTTTTTCTCAACTTTACTCAGGAGAGATAGTTGTCTCCACAGTTTCCTAATCTCCTTCCCAATTTTTTCTTTCCAAACTGGTTGTTTTCTCTTCCATTTCTGTTGTTGTCTTGGTCTTTTTCCTACTGTGTCTACTATGGCTGAAGCGGCCGCATATATGAGCTGGTTGATTTCTGTTAGGTTCAAAAGTTTTGTCATCTCGCCCTTGCAGTTTTGGATAACTTCGTTGGTGAGTCTGATGGCTTCTTTGGAGTGGTGGTCTTTCTTGATCTTTGAGATTATTGGTCGTTCTTCGATAGGGATTTCTTTCAGGGTTTCCTATCTCTGCCAGATGCTTACTGTCATCTCTGTTTCTTTCTCATTGTATTCTTCCTGGACTGCCTCTGCTTGGTGTTGTACTTCTGGGGTGTTCATGATTGTGGTTTCTGCGTGTTCTTCTTCCTCTTCACCAGTTGCTGCTGTCTCGTCTGGTTTGTTGATGTTTAGCTCCTCGATGTTCATGTTGGGGATGCTCTCTCTGATCTGTTTTCATATGTTCTCGAGTTCCAGGTCTGTTAGTCTTTGGTTTTTAATGATGTCGCGCCTGACATTGGACAGTCTGTTGGCATTCACATTCAATCTGACCGTGGGGTGTTTTTCTTCCCAGATGTTGTAGGCAGCTTTGGATGTTGACATTACTGTTGGGGTTAGTGAAGCAGTGTAGAATGCTTCCATGACATCTTTATACTCTTCCCTAGACCATGTCTGTCTTCTTCTTTTTTTGGGGTTTTTTAGTTGTTGTACATAGAAGGACACTGTGAGGAGTGTCCTCGGTGTGGTGTTCCTCTATGGCTCCACTGCATTTTGAAAAGACCAAAAAAATAAACTTGGCAAGTTTGCACCTTTATTCTTCCTTTTTACAATATAGTGGATTGAGAAGCAACTACAGCTTTGTGCAGCCTAACTTAATTTAAACACTGGGTTATTAAAATACACACATAGGTCTGGATTGCTTTCATGAGATCTAATGAGGGATGTGTGTTGAAGCTGGATGAATAGGTGCACACACACACACACACACACACACACACACACACACACACACACACACACACACACACACACACACACATTTATGTGGCTTATATACGTACACCTTTCTTTCTTTTCCCTATTGTCATATGAACACAACAGCACTTAACTGTGTTTTTATTAATAAAAATCATACACACGTGCATTATGGATTACTGTTCTGCTTTGCACATCATACACAATATAAGTTACCTTCAAAAATTAAAAGCAGAAGAGAAGCAGTTGGGGGAAAGGATGGGCTAACAGGACACACAAGCAGGCGATGAGAGACAAGGTGTAAAAACTGATCACAGCAATGGAGAGGAATGGAAAGAATTAGAGATGGGAACTGTTAACAGGAGATAGATTGGAAAGGTTGTGTGGCAAGAAAGCAGGGAACAAAGAAAAGAAAAGAGACGAGAGAATGCAAGACAAATTTGAAGTTGTTGGAAATGAGATGTACAGAAAAAATATATTTCAGCATTTCTTTCTCTTAGCATCAAGTATTAATGCCATGCTTTCAAGACACCTGATATAATTATGCGTATTAATGTAGTGTGTACTTGACTCCGTGTGCCAGTGCAGAGGTATGTAGTTCACAATATAAGAAAGCATATTGATACTGTCACCAGAGGTGATTCTAAAGTCTGAGGAGGCTCCAGGCAGGGGAAAAAAAAAAACACCAATTAAATAATCATTTAATGGGGGCATTATTCAAGTTCCTGACTTGAATAATGCACTTGAATAATGCCCCTGACGAAAGATAAGGAAGTGATACGGACAGGGTTTGGCTGTAAAAGATGATACATGTTTAGGCAACCTACCCCGTATTAAAAACAAAAAGAAAATATCATCAATGATCCTAATTCTAGCAGCATATTAACAGAGAAAATTCATCACTTTTCATGTAGGAAATATCCTTGGAATAAATCTTTGAAATATTACCTTTTTTTAATACGTTTTAATATGCTCCCTGGGCACGGTTGTCATCATACAATTTAATTATTTAAAACAAAATAGGTTTCCCAAACCTATTTAGACTACATTATATGTTAATTAATCTCTGTTGAAGGCTCATCTATTTGCCTATTTACATTTGTGCACAATCTAAATCAGCCAACATAGACACCTTTTCAAGCAAAATAACTTTAAATCAATCACTGGTACTCTATGCTCCAACAAAGAAAAACCAGAGTATATTTGGACAACTGTTTGAAAAAAGATTCTAGCTATCTTACTAACCAAACTATTCTATTAATATTAGTGTTCACATTACTTAGCTAATTTTGGGCTACATTCATAGTCATATAAAAAGAGCACCTACTAACAAACTGTTGGTCTCTGTCAGCATCCTTCACATTAATCTTCATTCTCTGGTGCACACTTACCACTGTCATGTTTTTCTTTTTCTTCCTCTTTTTTTTGCTACCAGACAGATAAGTGCATAAGTAAGTGAGTAGAGTAAGTAAGTAAATAACTAAGTAAGTAAGTAAGAGTTTATGTATATAGCACCTTTTAAAAAAGTTATAAGTGCTGCACAAGATACAGAAAAATAAACATCATATATAGTATACAGTTATACACAGAAAAGTATAAATTGCATCCCCTTTATGGGGAATGCAAGTCAGTAGAGATGGGTTTTGAGAAGGTTTTTAAAGCTATTTACAAACCCAGCTGATCTAATGGGGGTTATTCCAGAAAGACGGGGCCCTGACAGCAAAAGCACAATCACTCCTAGAGGTGGAGCACAGATGCAGAAGTTCCCGAAATGTTTAAAGGGGCAAGACCAATTTAGGGCCTTGTATGTGATAAGCAGTATCTTGTAGTTTATTCTATACTTTATGGGCAGCCAATGAAGTGATGCGAGGATTGGTGTGATGTGGGATCTGAGATTGGTAATGGTTAGCAGCCTGGCTGCAGCATTTTACATGAGTTGCAGGTGGGACAGGGCTACTTGGCTGAGACAGGAGAAAAGAGCATCGCAGTAGTCAAGGCATGAAAAAATTAGGGTTTGGATTAGTAATTCAAGATCTATCATTGATAGCATTGATTTGATTTTTTGCGATGTTCTGGTGCTAGAAAAAGCAAAAACAAAAAGCAAGAACAAGCTTGTTTATGTGTGGGTTCAAATTCAGAATTTGGTCAAAGAGTACACCCACATTTCTTGAGGAGGGCTTAACATTGGTAACCAGAGGGCCGATAAAAGATTTCACTTCTGACACTAACTTATTAAGACCAATAAGGAGAACCTCAGTTTTGTCTGAATTGAGCTGAAGGATATTGAGTGACATCCATTCCTTAATATCAGCCAGCCAGTCATGACGGGTACCAATATTACCCATATAATTTGGCTTAACTGAACAATACAGCTACATGTCATCAGCATAGCTGTGGTGAGAGATGCAATGGAACTGGCAAACCAGATTGCCTAGAGGTAACATGTAAAGTGAGAAAAGGACGGGACCAAGGACTGAACCCTACAGAACTCCACAGAGCATAGGGGCAGTTGAGGACACAAAGTTGTTTATGACAACCTAAAACTTCCTGTTAGACAGATAGGATGAGAGCCAACTGAGAGCAGAGCCCAAGATACAAACCCACTTATTTAAACCATACACAATGATAGAGTGATCAATACTATCAAAAGCAGCAGTTAAGTCAAGCAGGACCAGGATAGAATGTTTGCCATTGTCAGCTCGCATGATGATGTCATTTGTCACTCCTAGTAGTGCTTTTTCTGTACTATGTTGGTAGCGAACGCCGGATTAGATTAATATAAAAAAAAATGTGGCCCTGTGATGGTCTGGCAGCCTGTCCAGGGTGTCTCCCTGCCTGCCGCCCAATGACTGCTGGAATAGGCTCCAGCATCCCCGCGACCCTGACAGCAGGGCAAGTGGTTCAGATAATGGATGGATGGATGGATGAAAAAATGTGTCCTTCAATGACATCAAGGAGCTGCTGTGCAACATTTTTTTTCACAAAATTTTGGAGCTGGACTCCACACCAGGTGATTTCACTGATTAGCAACCCTTCACCCAAAGAGGAAGAATCTATCAGAGAAATCACCTGGTGTGGAGTCAGTTGGAATGAAATCCTGCATACACATGGCTCTCCATGGCACATGGTTAGCCACCCCTGCTCCAGTTAAAAACTCCACCACCATCTCTCATAAACAGCTCCATGCCTCCACATGTGGCATGGGGATGTTTGGCATCTGGACCAGCCGCCTTTCCACATTTCATCCTCTTCATAGTTGCACTAACTTCCTCCTCTCTAATATACTTTCTGATTCACTATCGCCACATCATCAAAATTCTCTCTCATTTTCATTATCATCAGCCCTCAAAGTACTCCTTCCACCTTCTCAACACACTCTCCTCGCTTGTCAGCAATTTTTTATCTCTATTCTTCATTTTCCTAACCTGCTGCACATCCTTCCCTGACCTTTTCTCTGTCTAGCCAGTCGGTACAAGTCCTTTTCTCCTTCCTTGGTATCCAACCTCTCCTACAACTCACCATACACCTTTTCCTTTGCTTTCACCACCTCTCTCTTTCACTTCACGCCACATCTCCTTTTATTCCTGTCAACTTTCTTCATCTCTCTGACTATCCCACTTCTTCTTTCCCAACCTCTTCCTCTGTATACTTTGCTGTACTTCCTCATTCCACCACCAAGTCTCCTTGTCGTCCTTCCTCTTTCCAGATGACACACCAAGTATCTTCCTAGCTGTCTCCCTCACTATTTCTGCAGTAGCTGCCCAGCCATTTGGCAACATTTCACTATCATGTCGTGCCTGTCTTAACTCTTCCCTCTGAACTCAACACAAATCCTCCTTCTTCAACTTGCACCATTTGATCCTTGGCTCTGTCTTCACTCTCTTCCTCTTCTTGATCTCCAAACTCATCTTACAGACCACCATCCAATGCTGCCTACCTACTTTTTCCCCTGTCACCATCTTGCAGTCTCCAATCCCTTTCAGATCATGCCGCCTGCATAAGATATATTCTACCTGTGTGCTTTCCTTCACTCATATGTATGTCACCCTGTGTTCCTCCCTCTTCTTGAAATATGTATTCACCACAGTCATTGTCATCCTTCTCATAAAATACACCATCATCTGTCATTCCACATTCCTCTCCTTGACACCATACCTGTCCATCACTCCCTCATCATCTCCATTTCCTTCACCAACATGCCCATTGAAGTCCACTCCAATCACCACTCTCTCGTCCTTGGGTACACTCTCCACCACTTCATCCAACTCACTCCAGAATTCTTATTTCGCTTCCATCTCACACCCAACTTGAACGGCAAATGCGCTGATAACATTCATCATCACACGTTTAATTTCCAGCTTCATGCTCATCACTCTGTCTGACACTATCTTCCCCCCCAAGACACTCTTGACCTACTCTTCCCTCAAGATTACTCCTACCCCAGTTGTCCTCCCATCCACACCATGGTAGAAGAGTTTGAATCCACCTTTGTTGCTCCTAGCCTTACTCCCCTTCCCCTTGGTATTTTGCACACACAGTATATCTACCTTCCTTCTCTCCATCATACCAGCCACCTCTCTTCCTTTACCAGTCATAGTGCCAATATTCAAAGTTCTGACTCTCACCTCCACACTCCTACCATTACTCGTCTCCCACTGCCTCTGGACACACCTTCCCCCTCATTCTCCTTCACCCAACAGTCGCATTGTTTCTACCGGCACCCTGCTGGCCAACAGGCAGTTGTTGGTAACCCAGGCCTTGACCGATCCAGTATGGAAATATGATTTATGATTCACATATTTGATATGGCAAAGGTTTTTGCCAGACACCCTTCCTAATGCAACCCCCCCCACCCGGCAACCCTCCCAGTAATAAGAATGCATTGGCTTGTGCATCCTCAGTGGCTGGATTTTCAAATGATCTGACAATGTGAAAACACAAAGAACTAAGGCCCTTTTCTGTTGGTCCATTTTTTGATCCACTTTAATGGGACTGATTTTTTTAAGGACTATATGTAAAAACACCCTTAGTTTACTTTCATATGATCCACACTTAGTGGAATTGAGAAAAATAAGTGTTTCTGATCAGCACATCCAAAGGAAGTTGACTGCAAATTTGTTTTGTCAATTGCAAACTTTGGCTGAACTGCTGTATACATTGTGGTACTGTGAATTATTGTATCAATGAAATGGACAAAGAAGGAAACGACCAGAATGTATATAGCACAGCTTTTTTTTCTTTGTTGTACATTTGTTGTGCATGCATTGGCTGCTTTGGCAGGTCTGGATGGGTTTGGATAATTAATCCGAATGAATGCAATCAAGCAGTTTAGGGATATTAATCACATTTATTCATAGTGATAATCTTAAATTATATATTTTTCTGTACATGAAGTTGACCCACCAGCAACCCGCCCAAACTTTCCCAACAATATTTTTTTTTGATCCACACCCATGGGTGCTGCAGGTAAACCCGCAGGTCATGCAAACTTTGAATCAACTCCCGTATCACTATCACAGAAACAGTCGATGCCTTGAAGATTTTGGAGTTGAGCATGTCTGCCCATCTGTGTGCCTTTATGAGCCATGGTTATGTAACCCCTTTTTACCTGGTGTTACAATGCACACAGGAGTCAAACTCATATATTTAACAAAACAGGATCCTAGGTTCTCAGCGGTCAAGGGTGAGATGGCTGAAATTTCTGTCTACCCCTAAATGTCACTAAGTTAGTATTATTATTAGACTAGGTAACTATTACATGTGACTGAAAAGTACAACAAGACTGAAAAGTAATAAGAAAACTTGAATGGAAATGTAACACATTAAGTTGCGCGGTGCCTCCACTGCGGAAATACTACACCCACAATTAAGTTCGCATACTATGTATTTCCCCAGCATTTAAGATAGAAATATTCTAACACTGGTAATTGATACCTATTACCCTATAGCTGTGTGTGCAATTGCTGATCAAGCCTGTGATGCCCCTAATAAAAGGTGTAATGCACTAGAGGTGTTCTATATTACTAAGCACATTGAACCAGCACTCTTAACCAGTTAAAATGAGCAGCCAATACACCCAAGATATAATTAAATATAACAGTAGATTATTTATTAATTAATAATAGTTATAGTTAATAAAATGAAATGAAATAAGCAAAATAAAACAAACAATGAGATATATTTGAGAGCAGAGGGTGAATTGTAAAGTGCTTTGAGTGGCTGTTGCAGCTAGAAAAGCGTTATAAAAAATGTAACTTGATTGACTAATCGATTGCCCCCAAGGTGGCAAAGTGGCTCTTTGTATCTTAAAGTGATATAAAATAAACCAAAAATAAAACAGAAGAAAACAAACAACCCTCTTATTGTACCTTGACTTCAGTCGTCCTCCAAAACCAAATCTTAACCGTTAGCTGGCTGCAACCTATAACCATTATCAGTGTGATTAAACAAATAAAATGTATAATATCGTAAAACTATCAATCAATTGAATCACAGTGCGCGTAAAAAAGAAACAAAACAATTGTGTCATCAGAACCACAAAGTACTGTAATCAGGCGTGCCGGAATCATTTCAGAAGTGTGTGTGTGGGGGGGGGGGGGAGCATCAAGGATATACTATATGCGTGTGCAGGGGTGTACTGTATAGCGCTATAAGAGTGCACTGGAGCACAGCTCCGTATACCTGTATTTGCGGTTTTAATACAATAAAGCCCGTTATTGAAGATAAATGTCTGCCCCATCTTTTTACTTTGTTGCAGTTAGGCAATCTCAATGTAGCATTCTGTGTTGAGATTGAGAGCTTAAGTGATACATTGTATTCAGTTTTGAAATCCCACTCCTGCTGTCTGCCCATGGGGTAACAGTATAATTCAAACATAAACCAGGTACTGCATGTGGGATTAGATACAAAGATGTCTTGTTCAATTAGCCTAAACTATGAGTTTCTAAGACAATAACACTGTAGTAGCAAGCAAGCAATAGCAACGCAATGTGGCCATGTGGCAACATTACCGTTTGGGGGGCCAGGCTCCAATGGAGTTGTGGGCAGTAGGGATGTAACATTACTGTTAAAGTTTAGTTTTGTTTGGCTGTATGTTACTTCCTTATTCACTGGTTCTTTTGCCATTTTTGCAGAAGCAAGTGTTCGCAATATTGATAGCTAGCAGAGCTGACGTTAGCTAAGCTAATGGCTCAAACAGACAAACAACGCAAACACACCATTTTATTGGTTGCTATGTAGGCTACAATGCATTTGATTTGTGCTGCAATGTATCCTTTGATTGGATTAAAATGTGAATATTCTTCCTGATCTATATATGCATGCTTTATTTGACCTAAATTCTGGTGGAGTGGACGGGAATGAGTGAAACGACTTTTTACCGTAAGTTTTGCAATATAGGGGCATTTGCGGGGATACAGGGATTCCTGACTTGAAAAAAATGTGGAAAGAGGGTAAAAGTGGGGGGCCCGTCACAGTCTGCTTCTCCTCAGAGGGAACAAGCAGCAGTCCTCCAGTGGTAGGTCGCTCTCCAGTGGGCCCAGCACCAGAGCACAAATGAGTTCCTCTCCTCACGAAATTAGAAGATCTCTCTGAAGGGAAACAGAGCTAGCTCACAGCAGCTAGCAATCTTGTCAGCGATCCAGCAGTTGCTAACATGTAGCATCAGCTAGCTAGTTAGCTAACACCAGTAGCCAGCTAACTAACATTACTTAAAAAACACTGCTAAACTTAATATCAGAAAACAAGAAAAACGCACGAGGAGCAAGGATGATCCGAATGACAAACACTGTTTTACACTAGTGGGCCTATGTATCAGAATATACTTTACACTTGGTCTCCACAAAACCAGCGGTAACGCAGAGCAGCACAAGACTTAACCTCTCTCCATCAGGGTGCACACTCGGACTGACTAGGAACCTGTTCACACTTGGTTTTAAAATGCGTTTTGGGTGATAGGCTCACAAGTGGACAGCGAGACACATTGCCGTTTACACCTGTGTCTATCATGCGTCTCTAAATGCGTCCTGCTGAACACTTATGATCACATTTCATTACTCCGAAGAAGAAGAAGAAGAAGAAGAAGAAGAAGAAGAAGAAGAAGAAGAAGAAGAAGAAGAAGAAGAAGAAGAAGAAGAAGAAGAAGAAGAAGAAGAAGAAGAAGAAGAAGAAGAAGAAGAAGAAGAAGAAGAAGAAGAAGAAGAAGAAGAAGAAGAAGAAGAAGAAGAAGAAGAAGAAGAAGAAGAAGAAGAAGAAGAAGAAGAAGAAGAAGAAGAAGAAGAAGAAGAATAATAATAATAATAATAATAATTCCTGTTACGTCCTTGTCTGGGACACATCAGGACGCATTAGCGTTTACACTACAAAAGATATGTGGTCAAATGCGTCCCAGACCACCTTGGCAAGTGGTTTGAGTAACCACTTCACAAAACATTTTGGTGGTCATGTACACTTGTATTTAGCTCTGTCCGTTTGTGAGCCGATCACAAAAAAAAAAAAAACGCATTTTAAAACCAAGTGTAAATGAGGTCTAGATTTCTCCGCGATTTCGCAGCTACGATGGATTAACAAATTATGATTGGCTCATTACAAAATTCAAATCACATAACACACTAAAAAAATTAATCTGATTGGTCTCAATTCACAGAATTCCCCCTCAACAGCAGACATTTTTACATTACAAAACATCCTGGTAAATGTAGTAACAGCAGAAAAAAAATACAGGATATAAAGTAGAAAAAAATATACGTATATAGTATGCATTAACCATATTTTACAGGTCCTTACAGTTATCGCTGTCACAAAGTAGATGCATGTAAAGCTTTTTCAAGTTTTTTTTAATACTTTTTCAAAGCTTTTCATTATTTAAATCTTTTTTTTCTTCCCCAGCTATTCATTTTGAGCAGTGACCAGTCTACATTGTTGCAGAAATAGTAGAGTGAAGATTTAATAGCGTGGGCTCTTGGACAACTTGAAAGCCCGACCATTTTCACACCAAAGCACATCTGGCCAATTGCTGGGAAAGTGGGTGTAGACCTCTGAATATCAGCCCTCTGAGAGTCACAAACATTTTCAGCACAGTGCTTTTAAAGTCAACCATCAGATGGGATCTTGCTGCAGCAATACTAAGCTTTTCAATGTTTCAAACTGGACATAAACTTTAATCTACTTTAATCCTTTCTTTATACCATGTATATAAGCCTATGGGCCTGAAATGGTGACAAATAAGTACAATGTCTTCACATTTCACACAATCCTGTCTTTTATCTAGAGGTCAGACTGATTCTTGCAAGTTTCAAGATCCAAGTGCACATAAGGCTAAAGCACAAATCTACTCAGTTATAAATACACATTTAGGAAGTGCTGTAACCTGTATTATGATGCAATATGTGAGCTTGCTGACACTGCCTGTGATGGTAATTGCTACTGTTTAGGTCGAAGGCAGTTTAAAAAAAATAACTTGGGAAAATGTTTTTCTAACGCCTAGTAGGCTTCTATAAATGTAGTGTGTGCTTAGATGTTAACAGTGAAAAATAGAAACTTTACAGGTTGCAGAAAAATGTGGGGTTTTTTCTAGCTCCATAATTTTCTTTTGATGGGTGGGGAGGTAATTGAGTTACCCTCCACTACCCTTTAACAACTGCTATTAAGGGATCTTTATTCAAGCCACTTAACTGTCAACTGCTTTAGTGTAGCTGCTCAATTGTCCATAGTAGCAAAGTGGTTGAACTGGGTGGGTTCCAGGTATAAATGTGCATTACAGTATGGGAGAGGAAAAGCACATTACTATGAAAAGCAGTGTGTGCTAAATCAACATCCATCCAGTATCTGTACCTGCTTAATTCAATTCAGAGTCTATGCCAACAGGCACCAGGTCCAGTCCATCACAAGGCCAACATTTGCACTCACATACAAGACTCAATTTTGCGTGATTTAGAGACTCCACTTCACTTAGCATGCCGTTTATGCGAAATCAAGGAAACATGCAAACATCATAAAGATCTGATGAAATCAGACTCAGGCCCCTCTTTGTTCTAAGTCATCATGATATGGGTAAAAATAAAATAGATTAGATAAAAGGAATGGTTGCTGATTGCCCTTTTTTTGTAAATTCAGCATTCTGGACTGGAAAAAGAAAAAAAAAGCACCATTATTAAAAACGATTGTCTTGTGGGCTTCTGGGTAGCGTAGCGGTCTATTCCATTGCCTACCAACACGGGGCTCGCTGGTTCAAATCCCTGTGTTGCCTCCAGCTTGATCCGGCATCCCTACAGAGACAATTGGCCGTGTCTGCGGGTGGGAAGCCGAATGTGGGATTTGTCCTGGTCGCTGCACTAACGCCTCCTCTGGTTGATCGGGGCACCTGTTCAGGGGGGAGGGGGGACTGGGGGGAATAGCGTGATCCTCCCACCACTGGTGAAACTCCTCACTGTCAGGTGAAAAGGAGCGGCTAGGGACTCCATGTGTATCGAAGGAGGCATGTGGCAGTCACCAGCCCTCCCCAGATCAGCAGAGGGGGTGCAGCAGCAACCGGGACGGCTCAGAAGAGTGGGGTAATTGGCCAAGTACAATTCACAGAAATAGGGGGGGGGGAAAAAGAGTTAAAACTTGTTTTTAAATCAATTTACCCTGTATGTTTTGTAAAGTATGCTAACATGTTTTCAAATTACTATATAAATAACAGAGATATCATTAAATGAAATTGCACGTATAAGTCACCATACAAGCCAGTGAAGAAAATATGTAACATTAGAAAGAGAGTTGTTCCTTTTTTAAATACTCAGCACTATGTTGTCCTGGTTCCTCAACACCTGACGAGGACCTTGTTGACCCAGGCGACATCCAGGCCGGATTGAATCTATTTGTGTTACTTTCTCTCATGTCTGAGGTAGTTGGCTTGTAGAGTATTAAAATTCTAACCCCCGGACTCTTACTGGAGACTCATCCCAACCGGGGTTTGAACCACTGGTCTCCGGCGAGAAAGCCAGTATTCTTACTCGCTGAGCTATCCAGCTGCTATCCATCAGATTGGTTGATGCAGTGGTCTACCACACCAGCCAAGACCCAAGATGCAGGCTGTATAAAGACACCCCTGAGACAGTACAGCCCTTAGTAGCAGGGTGTAAAATGCTAGCCGGGAAAGTGAACACTGAAAGGCATAACCAAGTGGCTGGAATAGTGTACAGGAACCTCTGTACTGAATACAGACTGGATGTACCCAAATCCAAATGGGAGACACTGCCAAAGGTGGTTGAAAATGGCAGAACTAAGATCCTGTGGGACTTCAAGTTCCAGACTGACAAGCAGGGGCTGGCAAACCAACCAGACATTGTGGTGGTCAACGACGAACAGAAGACAGCCATCATGATCAATGTAGCAATCCTTAACACTCGCATTATGTGGTTGTGGCACGTAATGTGTTGTGTTAAAATCACGTGCCGGCACCAGGGATGATTTTTTGTTCTCCAAAAACACTGATTTGTGTGTGATACAACTCATTTTTATGTAATGACGTTAGGGTTACTGTTAGGTTTTTTTTGTGCCTATGAGTGATCTCAGTCCCTCCACGTTGAAAGTTGACGTTAAAAGGGTACCTAGAGCGTTGAACAGTGACGAAGAGGTCGTCCTCAACAAGCGTCCATATGTGACGAGTTGGGAGTGAGAATGGGATCTAGAAACAGCTAAGATACTGCGCAGAACCCTCAAACTCCCAGGCCTCTGGCAGAGGACCCGAGCTTGAGGAAGGCACACACCACCCAAAAAAGGATGAGAGGGATGAGTATGAAAATGATGTAAATCATATGCTATGGCCTTCGCAGTAACCAGATCTCAACCCAGTTGAACACCTATGGGAGATTATGGACAGACTTCTTAGTGCTCTCCACCACCATCATCTAAACACCAAATGATGGAATATATTTTGGAAGAATGGTGAGTTCAGAGACTTGTCGAATCTATGACAAGGAGCACCGAAGCTGTTCTGGAGGCTCGTGTTGGCCCAACACCTTACTTAGAAACTTCGGGCTCCAGGTCATAGCGCAGTTCAAGGCACAAGTTCACGGCACAAGTCAATCTAAGGTGTGGCCAATACGTTTTTGGGTGCAACGGAGGCGCAGTTGTGAAGGGGTTGGATAAGAGGGAATAAATTACCAGTAGGAGTGGTGGGGGCAGTCTTTAATTATGGCCAATCAAATCAGCTCATCTCATTCCCTTTAAAAGCAGTGCGCACTCTGTCATGGCAAACTGCCAATTTTGTAATGGACAGTGAAAGTCCAGACTGGCTAAGGCAGAAAAGCTTCTCCCAGGAGGAAACTGGTGTCCTTGTTCAAGAGATGCTGATTCACCAAGTGGACATACAACAAACATTAACAATTCTATTGTGACACGAGACAACACGTAGACATGATTATTGGACAGGCTACCGTTTAATGTGTTCTCACCAGCATCTTTCTGTCTGTCCTGTGCATTCTATGAACACAGCAGGATACCTTAAATATTTGTAATCACATATCAATTGGCCTAGGCAATCAGTTCGTTCTTTCAGGTTGAAAGGGGGTTAATTTAAATATTGAGATCCCCGTCACCATGTTTCCATTTCCATGTGTAATGACGCACATTGTCTGTTTTATGTTGCAAGACAATGATACGCATGCAGATATTTTGTTTTGTGATTACAAAGGTTCAGGACAGTGGTCACTAATTAAATTATTCATGAAATAGGCAAACATAATATACAAAACATTGTAAATTCTAACAAGCTACTTACAAAAATTAGGGAACCGATTACCTTGGGAAAAGTAAGTAAATGAACTTAATTATGGCAAGTTATGTGAACTCATTTCGCATAAAATGATCTCACATAACGTCACACAATTAGGTTAATTTACTTACTTTTCCGATGATAATCGGTTTCCTATTTTTTTTTTAAGTAAACTTAACTTTTAGAATGTATAGTGTAGCGTGTGTGATTTTGGATAAGTCTATGTGTAGTTCATCAAAGAAAGCTGAATCAGTTCATATGGACAGGTTTATTGACAGAAACATTTCATCACTCATATAAGTGACCTCTTCAGTCTCAACTGACTGCAGGTATCCCCACCCTTATAAACAATACAGTGGCATGACTACCGAAACCAATGATCACTTTCATATGCAAATTGCTGTGACCATTAACTAGTTACAATGGTCATGTGTACTATTCACAAAGGATTTGGGAATGTTTGCAATCATTGCATTGTAAGATGACAACAGATGTACTCTTAGACCCCCCCCCCGGTTCAGGGATGGTCGTTTCACATAGATGGCCTCTTTTGACTCCCTGTTCAAACCAGTGTTCCTCCCTATCAAGGATGTGCACATCCTCATCCTGAAAAAGTGGCCACTGGCCTGTAGATGGGTGTACTCTGTGGAGTCATGGCCTGATGTGTTAGCTCTTCCGTGTTGTGCCATTCTCTTGGCCAGAGTGTTTAGTTTCCCCACCTTCACCTTAGTGTACCTTCACCTAAAGCCCAGAAACTACCACATAACACATGCGTCTGTGCTAAGACGTGGTCTGACCAGGCGGAGATGAAGACACCTGAGTTTGACTGACACACTCTCTTACTGCGCCCCACACCCATTTCAGCACAAGAGATGTAATGTCAATTTAGCAAATGTGCCCAGGTGAGAAAAAAAACACCTTGCGTCCAACAAAATTGTCACTACATCTGCACTAGCATTACTGGTGGGCTTGCGCCATCCAGAATCTAGAGCCCTTTATGTCGGTTTTCCTTTAACTTGTCGAGACAGAGAGTGAGAGAGAGAGAGAGAGAGAGAGAGGAGAGAGAGAGAGAGAGAGAGAGAGAGAGAGAGGATATCATAATCATTGTTTTTGTTGTTGTTATAATCATTGTTGCTGTTGTGTTGTTGTTTTACATGCTTTGGCAATATGTACAAAACGTATGTCATGCCAATAAAGCAAATATTGAAATGAATTGAATTGAGAGAGAGAGAGAGAGAGAGAGAGAGAGAGAGAGAGAGAGAGAGAGAGAGAGAGAGAGAGAGAGAGAGAGAGAGAGAGAGATGCACTGAATATATGACACTATATATAGGTGTACCATATGGTTGAAACTGGAACCTGGTTATGTTAAGACAGGAGTCAACTACAGCAACTGGTTGCTGCTGGTGATGTGACTAGTGGACCAACAGATGTATTGCCTCACCAGTAATTGAAGGACAGAAGAGTGTTACATACACTTTTGTTTTCCATATCCGTCCTGCACTTCTAACCTTGCCATGTTTTTGTGTCTTTGTGTGTCTGTTGAGTTTTTGAAGCAGTGGCAACTAGTTATGATTTTTGACCTCAGCTCAGGAACATAAAGTTTATATTTGGTGGAGCAACCCTCATGTAACCTCCCACAGAGCCTGTCACCACCCACCCACACACACACTCTCTCTCTCTCTCTCTCTCTCTCTCTCTCTCTCTCTCTCTCTCTCTCCTCTCTCTCTCTCTCTCTCTCTCTCTCTCTCTCTCTCTCTCTCTCTCTCTCTCTCTCTCTCTCTCTCTCTCTCTCTCTCTCTCTCTCTCTCTCTCTCTCACACACACACACACACACACACACGTTGTCTTATTTCGCACTCACAATAACAAACAGTCCCAACATCGTTTGTCCCCCCCCCCCCCCACACACACACAGACTCAGTCCTGTCATTCTGCCTGCAGCCCATATTCCTTTAATTTCTAATTAGCTCCACTAGATTTAAGAAGAAGACTCCTGATAAAATGTGTGTGCCAATGTATATGTCTGTGTTTGCACATTGCATTAATCCAGGCCTGTGTCTATGTCTTTGACACAGCATTCTCTTTGAATTTGTATGTATGTGAAAGAAAAGACAGACAGACAAGTCCAGTGCTGGAGGCAATCCAGTTCTGAAACATTTATATCTCATTACCCTGAGAGAAAAGTAGGGAGATGGACACTACTCAGAGAGAAAAGGAGGAAGATGGAGTGGGAGAGGGAGGGAGATAGGTGGGAAGAGAAAGAAACAGAGGTGGGAATATAAAAACAGATACAAAGGAACAAAGAGAGGTGGACATGTATGCATAAGTGACAGAAAGAGGAAAAAAACAATGGATAGACAGACATGGGTGGTGGGAGGTGATAATGCATATTTGAGGGACTGTGACAGGCAGAAAAAACCACAGCTTACTCCAGACCAGCTTCATGGTGGCCATTTATTTTAAAAATGACCACAGCGAGATAATAGCTGATAATTGATGTTGGAAGTTCTCATTACTGAGTGAAAATAATTTTGGTGAATTAAGGCTCTAGTTTTCAGGTCATAGCACAGTCAAAGGCAGACTCATAGCTGTGGGTGGACCTAGGTGGGCCTGGGCTTCGACTGTTGTGTGTGCTTATGCACTGAATAGCAATTTGGAGTATCCAGCCTTCACAGAGTATCTGAGTGGTGTCCTGGATAGGGTTCATCCTGGGGACTCTGTAGTTCTGCTGGGGGACTTCAATGCTCACATGGACAATGATGGAGAAACCTGGAGGAGCATGATTGAGAGGAACGGCCTCCCGATCGGAACCCAAGCGGTGCCTTGTTATTGGACTTCTGTGCGAGTCATGGATTGGCCATAACAAACACCAAGTTCGAACATAAGATAGTTCATAAGTGTACTTGGTACCAGATCACCTTAGGCCGAAGACCAATCATAGACTTTGTGTCATATCATCATCAGATCTGCAGCTGTATGTTTTGGACACTTGGGTGAAGAGGGGAGCAGAGCTGTCAACTGATCACCACCTGGTGGTGAATTGGAACAGATGGCAGCAAGACTGCCAGACAAAACTGGCAAACCCAAACGTGTAGTGAGGGTGAAGTGGGAACATCTGGTGGAGGCTCCTGTCCATGAGGTCTTCAAATCCCACCTCCAGAAGAAGTTCTCTTGTATCCCAAGGAAGGCTGGGGCATGGAGTCTGAGTGGGCCATGTTTAAAGCCTTTATTGCAGATGCAGTAGGTAGGAGCTGTGGTCATAAGGTTATTGGTGCCTGTCGAGATGGCAACCTAAGAAGCTACTGGTGGACACCGGTGGTGAGGGAAGCCATCAGGCTGAAGAAGGAGGCTGTTCAGGCTTGGTTGGCCCATGGGTCTCCTGAAGCAGCAGACAGTTACCGGAAGGCCAGAAGGGCAGTGGCTTTGGTGGCCGCGGAAGCAAAAGCTCGGGTGTGGGAGGAGGTTCAGCAAGGCTATGGAGGAGGACTCACACTGCTCAACCTACCTGGGAAATTCTACTCTAGGGTGCTGCAAAGGAGGCTCCGACCGATTGTTGAACCTCGGATCCAAGAGGAACAATGCAGATTCCGCCCTAGCTGTGGACCAATGGACCAACTCTTTACCCTTGCGGAAGTGCTGAGGGAAGCATGGGAGTTTGACCAGCAAGTCTCCATGTGTTTTGTGGCCTTGGAGAAGGCTTATGACCATGCACCCCAGGGCAATCTATATGTATGTATGTATGTATGTATGTATGTATGTATATGTATGGGTACTGCGGGAGTATGGGGTACTGGGGCAGTTGCTACAAGCCATGCCGTCCCTGTATAACCAAAGTGAGAGCTGTGTCCGTATTCTCGGCATAAAGTCAAACATGTTTTCGGTGAGTGTTGGCCAAGGTTGTCCCTTGTCTCCAATTCTGTTTGCTGATATTCATTGACAGGATCTCAAGGCGCAGCAAAGGTGAGGAGTGTGTCCATTTTGGAAACCTCAGAATTGCATCTCTGCTCTTCGCAGATGATGTGGTTTTGTTGGCTTCATCAGAACGCGACCTCCAGCGTGCACTGGGACTGTTTGTTGCTAAGCGCAAAATGGCCAGGATGAGAGTCAGCGTCATGCAGAAAAGAAAAAGAAATTTTTTCTGGGCTTTGTAAAATGTTTAAATATATTAAAACCCCATGGCTTAAAAACATACAATACAAAGAGTAATAATTGACAATGATAGCGGCAGGTGTCCTGTCAACAGTTTTACAGGCGTCTCTTTTACTGTAATGGTGGTCTATGGGGAAAACGCTTTTTGGGCCGCTGGGGAATTTTTGCTGCAATACCGTGAGTGACCACTGGAAAAAAAACATTGGCTGCAAGGCTGAGAGGCGGTGCCGTATCCAGTTCTACATTGATACATCCACGGTCCAGACCGGTTAATGCAGTAAAGCTTCACCCAAGAGGAAACTGATATCCTTTTTGGGAGGTGCAGAGTCGTCAAGTGCGCATACAACAGACATTAACAACAATTCTTTTTTTTTTCCACTTTTTTCTCCCCAATTGTACTTGGCCAATTAACCCACTCTTCCGAGCCATCCCAGTCGCTGCTCCACCCCCTCTGCCGATCCGGGGAGGGCGGCAGACTACCACATGTCTCCTCCGATACATGTGAAGTCACCAGCCGCTTCTTTTCACCTGACAGTGAGGAGTTTCACCAGGGGGACGTAGCGCATGGGAGGATCACGCTATTCCCCCCAGTTCACCCTCCCCCTTGAACAGGCACCCCGACCGACCAGAGGAAGCGCTATTGCAGCGACCAGGACACATACCGACTACAAAATTTCTAATGTGATATGAGACAACACGTACACATGATTATTTGACAGGCTACCGTTTAGCTTGTCTTCATTCTCACCAGCGTCTTTCTTTCTTTCCCGTGCATTCTATGAACACAGCAGGAGACTGTAAACAGTTGTGATCACCGATCAATTAGCCTATTGTAGCGAATTCGGGGGCAGCCGGGAACCGCCGCAGCCGGGACGCGAACCCGGGGTGACTGCGCTAACAAGTCAACTAAAGGGTCTGACCCGTTAGCCAAGGGCTAGCGAGTCTAGTCATCCGTGATCGTTACCCTGCCCCCCTCCTTCGGGAAGCACGTCCCCGCGCTTCAGCATACCAGCTCCCTCATGCATCTGGGCGCGCATGCTTCCGATGGACTCACGGTCTCACCATCCCACCTCTGACACCAATGTAGCCAAGGGCTAGCAAATCTAGTCATCGGTGATCGTGACACTAGGCAATCAGTTCGTGCTTTCAGGTTGAATGAGGTTAATTGAAATACTGAAATCCATGTCACCATGTTGTTTTCCATGTGTAATGACACACATTGACTGTGATTAAAAAGGTTTAGGACAGTAGTCATTCATTAAGTTATTCATGAAATAAGCCAACATAACATAAACAATTTATCGATTTATTGATTTTATTGATTTTATTGGTTTGCACGAAAATACAATAATCAAGTACATAAATACATCTTTCACAAAGAAAGAGAGAATGTGCTGGTGAGGTAAAAAAAAAAAAACCCCGAGGAGGGCTTATAAGGAAGACTCATCATATCAGTACATTTTAATCATGACAAAAAAATAAAAAATACATAATAAATAAATAAATAAATAAGAAGAAAAACAAACACACAAACAAAATAAAAGTAGAATAAAAGAGGAAGATAAAAGCAGAAACATAGATGCAATGCAGATGCCTAGCATCTAATTAGCCAACTGAGCACACAATTTATCTTTTAATTTCCTATTAAAGATCAGTAAGGAGGGTGAATTGCCTACTAGATGTAAATGCGCATTCCACAATAAAACACCTCTGTATTTCATAGAATACTGCCCTCTGGTGGTGTGACAACGGGGAACATCCAAATGGTTCGCTTGTCTCGTTGAATAAGAATGAAAATTGGAATTTTTGCAAAAATATTGTTGGAGGTGGTCTGCTTAAATGTAACCTTGATATTTCACCTTGTACATAAAGACATGTGTTAGCAGGATGCTAATATCAAAGATAGTTAGGATTCTAAGTTTAAAGAATAGAGGTGGTTAACGTAGTCACCCGTGGTGCGGGAGACCGAGGTTTGCGTCCCGGCTGCGACAGTTGCCACCTGTCCCCCCCCCTGAATTCGCTATACTGGTGACAGAAGTGGGATGGTGAGACCATCGGAATCGCATACACCCAGAGGCACGAGGGAGCTGATATGCTGAAGCACAGGGACACGCTTCCTGAAGGAGGGGAGGGGTAGTGTAATAACCATGAATGAGTACAAATGCAAGCCCGTTGGCTAACGGGTTAGACCCTTTAGTCAACTGGTTAACGCAGTCACCCGTGGTGCGGGAGACCCGCGTTCGGTTCCCGGCTGTCCCCGAATTCGCTACAAAGTGGAGACAGGCTAATATATAAAACTTCAGAAGACCAGTGTTATGTTAGGTTTGAAAAAGTAAGCTTTTTATTAAAAGCCAAACCTAAAACTGTATGGCCAGGTTATTCTCTATATTGTGTCACATCTCAAAACATATATCTATAACTGCTAAAAATAAGCAAGCAGCATTCAACTTTATATCGCAGCATTCAACTTTATATCCCCCCTAATGATATCCATCCATCCATCCATTATCCAAGCCGCTTATCCAAAGTCAGGTCACGGGATGCTGGAGCCTATCCCAGCAGTTATTGGTTGGCAGGCAGGGAGACACCCTGGACAGGCCGCCAGGCCATCACAGTGACACACACACAGACATTCACACCAAGGGACAATTTGGTATGGACGAGTCACCTGACCTACATGTCTTTGGACTGTGGGAGGAAACCAGCACACCCGGAGGAAACCCATACAGACATGGGGTGAAAACGCAAACTCCACACAGAGGACGACCTGGAATGAACCCCAAGGTTGGACTACCCCAGGAATCGAACCCAGGACCTTATTGCTGTGAGGCGACCGTGCTAACCACTGTGCCACCATGCTGCCACTCTCTGCATATGAGTCAGAAATATCCAGTATTCCTGAATAAATCCAATCACTTAGGATGGAAACTGAGCTAATTATGTCTGCAATTTAACAAATAGGACAAGCTGTACACATGCCTTAGTACCTTTGCTATCAGCACCTGGTGTAGCCCGGGTGACTTTTTAGTCTGCCAAAAGAAGAACTACTTTAATCTATTTTTCCTACTTTATTAGTGTGCAGTGTGGTGAAGCATTGTTGCATATTGAAAAGTCTATAAAAATGTGTTTTTCTCTTGGTGCGTTTTTTCTTCCTTTTTTTTTTATCCAAAAAAAAAAAAAAACTAAACTAACTCTCCCAATGGCCCTACCAAGTCAAACATTACAACAGTGGTATATGGAGAGTGTCTCTAACCATGGTAAAGATGCCAGTTAGTATTGTGTAACCCAACACCATGGTCCAGATGAATAAAAAAAATCTATTAGTGGAGAAAAATCCTGGATTTCAACTTTATTGTCCTCTTTGAAGCAACCTCCCGTCATTTACAGCAATACTTTGCTATTTTTGCAGTCAAAAAGCCATCATCAACATGTTGCCTCAACCGAAAAGCATCCATCTATCCATCCATCCATTATCCAACCCACTTATCCTGCTCTCAGGGTCATGGGGATGCTGCAGCCTATCTCAGCAGTCATTGGGCGGCAGGCGGGGGAGACACCCTGGAGAGGTCGACAGGCCATCACAGGGACACACACCTAGGGACAATTTAGTACAGTCGAGTCAACTGACCTACATGTCTTTGTGGGAGGAAACCCATGCAGACACGGGGAGAACATACAAACTCCACACAGAGGGCGACCCGGGACGGCCCCCAAGGTTGGACTACCCCGGGGCTTGAACCCAGGACCTTTTTGCTGTGAGGCGACCACGCTAACCACTGCGCCACCGCGCCGCACTCAACCAAAAATCACTAACACACAAAGACGGTTAGATATTTTTGGCTTCTTGCATGAGACACATGAAAAATAAACATTTAAACCTAATAGCACCCTTTTAAAAAGAGGAGGAGGCATGGAGTAAAGATGTGGAGGAATATCTGGGTGCATCGAGAGAGCTATAGAGATCAGGCAATTTTATATATGAAATAACATTTTCACTTCTGTCTTCTATGCTGTGGTCTCAGGGTGTCTCTGGTACTCTGCTGGTCAGAGGTCAGATCATGAGAGGCAGATTAAATAAACCGGAGGACTGGGAGAAGACTGGAATGTAGTCTGAGGTGATTTTGAAAGAATCTGGGTTGGCTGAACTCGGAGAAAAAAAGTCAGGTGAAGAGAAATAGAGACAGAAATAAAATGAGGCACTGACAGAGACGGAAAAAGCGATTGATCTTTTAAGGGCAAACAGTATTTTTTCAATCATTACATTCAATTATTAAGGAATAACGCATTAATAATTGGATGTTTTGCTGCAGTCTGGCATTGTTTGTCCTCTCTTGTGTAAGGAATAGCTTAGCTTGTCTTGTTGAATAAGGCATTTCACTCTTCCCATGAAGGTGTAGTGTCTTGCTGAGTTTTATAATGACTTGTGTTGCTTTTCCCCGAATAGGTCACATGTTTATTCGTCTTTCCCCCCCACACACACAGAGGCACAAAGTCAACAGGTGAAAAAAGGTGAAGAAGGAGAGATGAGGAATGGAAGGCATGGTCTATTCATAAAAACACTATCTTCTATCTCCCCCCTTCTCCTGCTTCGAATTCTCTCTCGCCCCCTCAAATTCCTCTCACCCTCTAACAAGTTTCCTCCCTTTCTCCATCTTAGCCTGTCTTCCTCTCCTCTCTTTCATTCTGACTATATCCTCTCCTTCACTACCTCGTTTTATGTATCACTCATGCCCGTTCTGCCCTCTGTCTCCATCTGTCTCAGTATTTTATAGCTTCAGTGACGGCAATATGACCTTTCCTCCTGGTGATTACTTTATAATGAGAACACCACCCCCTCCATTATTATCCCTCTCCCTTGTTCTATCCCACCAACTCCACCGTCCTCTCTCTTTCTAAACCTCCATCTTGTTTGTTATCCAAATTTGCCCTGATTGACATATAGCTCATTTCATTTATTGAAATTACTTCATGGGTTTTATGTTTCATCAGAGTGCAGTGTTAATAAGGGGCAGAATAAGAAGACAGAGCTATAATGTACAGTAGTCAGGAGCTACATTTAAACCACCTAATCTGGAAATACAAGCCTTATGTGCTATGTTCTGCAGATGTCTCGGTTTTCACCGGATAGGTTAATACTCATTCTCTTCTTTGACAGGCATAGAGAGAGCATTTAACACTGATGCAAAATTATTTCTTTTGTAAAATCTGAGTCGATGATGTGTCTGAGGATGTGTTGGGAAACTGCCAAGGTGGCAAATTCCCTTTTAGTCATAAGAAATCCATGTTTTAGCCATGTGTATATTCGAACCATTAGGACACAAATTGCTGTCCACCCATTATCCAAACTGCTTATCCTGTTCACAGGGTCGAGGGGATGCTGGAGCCTATCCCAGCAGTCATTGGGCGGCAGGTGGGGAGACACCAAGGACAGGACGCCAGCCCATCACAGGGCCGACGCACACAGACATTCACACCTAGGGACAATTCAGTACAGCTGATTCACCTGACCTACATGTTTTTGGACTGTGGGAGGAAACCGGAGCACCCGGAGGAAACCCACGCAGACACGGGGAGAACATGCAAACTCCACACAGAGGATGACCCGGGACGAACCCCAAGGTTGGACTACCCCGGGGCTCGAACCCAGGACCTTCTGGTTGTGAGGCAACTGCGCTAACCACTGCGCCACCATGCCACCAATGTTTCTTTTATATTATTATAAAGCTCACCAGGTTACATGGTATGGTGAGTATATAGTCTTCAATAGTTTGATAGTCGTCAGCTTTAATATGATGCTCAAAGTTAAACTTAGATTTGAATGGCTTTTTTCCAGGCTTTCTGCCACTGCAGATTTGAGCTAACAAATTGCCACCTATTTCTACACTGTCGTCTGCTTTTACGGCAGATGGTAACTATAATGAGGAAATTACGCAAAGTAATGAATTAATGAATTAGCAGCCCTGATCTACAACACCACATCCGTAGCACATTGCAAAAGGAAACAATAGGTAGTGATGGTCGTAATGAATGAACGTGCAGAGATAGATAACGCTGTCATGTTCTATTAACACACCATTCATTCTCCTCCTCCTTGTAGAGGAGTGTTCATTCACTTCCCATTATTTGGTCCCATGTAAACTGATAATGATTAGCAGTGAGCTCTACTTATTACCATGGCAACCCCCCCACCTTAACAACATAACTCCATCAAAAAAATAAAGCCCGAGTCAGAGGGCTTATATAACTAGTCCCCCAAACCTATAACTCCTGTACATCTCTCTGAGCCCCGTCGCAGATACTTTGGGCTGACTGTCATAGCACAAGCTCCCTGGTTCAAATCCAGTATTTTGCATAGTATTTATCTTTCCACCATAGTAGAGAAGAGCAAGATATTCTTGCTCTTCATTGTGGAGAGTACACACATCTGAAATTCCTGGGATTAAATGCATAAGGTGCGGAAGCACTTAAACAGCATCCCTAGGGGGAAAAAAAGTCACTAGATAATGAATGTCAACAAAAAAACGTGTTGGCAATGAATGGAATTTACTGTAATGCACAAACAGTGTTGCAGTTAAAGTCATGGTTTTTTGTTAAGGTCCCTTTGAACGCCCTTTGACAATGATTACATTTGCATGTGTCCGATACGACTATACTGGGCCGTTCCGCTGTTGATTGCTGTCTTGAACTGTTTTGGCATTATCAATGACATGTATACCTCCTTTTCATCCTCCACAAAGAGATGGGCAATTCTAAAATCATTTTTGCAACTTCATGTCAAAAGTGCCTAAATATTTGTCAGACACTAGGTGGGAGGCAGATGCAAGAGCCACAGAAGCTATTTTGGATAGTTACGGTGCTATCAATGATGCCCTCAGTCATCTGTACTCTGATGTTAATGGGAAGGGGGATATTGTGGTATTTTGATACCAGGCTTCAAGCTAACAATCTTTTGCAGAAAATTTAAGAACCGGAATTGGTGTTTATGCTGCATTTTTGGACCCGTGTGCTAGGTCATTTTCACAACGTCAGCAAAGCCATTCAGAAATCAGAACTGTACTTGGTTTTCTGTCTCAATGAATTTACAGACCACTGTTCTGCCGACAAGATTATAGAGTATAGATTACGACTAGTTGATGACTTAATTATGACTAATGACTATTGCAAACTGTTCTCTTCTCTAATATGTGTTTTCTCTCTCTCTGAATGATGTCTTCTCCTTCCTCTTTTTCTGTGTGTGAATGGTGTCTTGTGAGTCTCCCCTTGTGTGCATATGCAGTCGGTTCTCCTCCCAGGTCTCCGTAATGATGGTGATCGCCTCTTCACACTGCCTGCCATTCCCCTCATCACATGTTATTTTTATAAATCCATATCATTTGTTTTTTTGTTTGTTGTTGTTTTGTTTTACATGGTGATGCTGGTCGCGTGGCTTGGATCCTGGACTGTTCCGCTGGCGTCTGGACACTGCTTGGCATCCTGCTCATCATATTCTTCATAAATTTTATAAGTCTATTAAAATTCTATTATCCTTTTTCACTGTTGTATTATGTAAATTGTGCGAACACAACAGCCATTGCGCGCTGTCCGTCTTGGGAGAGAGATCCCTCCTCTGTTGCTCTCCCTGAGGTTTCTACCCATTTTTTCTCCCTGTTAAAGGTTTTTTTAGGGAGTTGTTTCTTATCCGATGAGAGGGTCTAAGGACAGGATGTTGTGTTGCTGTTAAGCCCACTGAGGCAAATTTGTAATTTGTGATATTGGGTTATACAAATAAAATTGATTTGATTTGATTTAGTGTATTTGATGACTGCAGTTTTTTTTATCATTTCTTAATATGTATTTTAAAACCAACTGTTTAATGACAACATAAAGTAGGACCTAAAAGTGTCACATTGTCACTGTCAAGTAGTCATGATCATCTTATTAACATTTCCCAGGCAATAAAATTCTAAGCTCAAGTTTTGTTTTTTTAAGCATATAACAGTAAATTTACAATTTAACTTTCCTTAAAATCCCTGTTTATTCCACAAATGTTTACAAAGTTAGGTTATTGTAACAGCTTTTCACAGTGTTAACTTTAACATTTATGATTTTTTTTCAATCACTACGGTATTTAAAAATAACATCTTGTGTCCTTTAGAGGAGGACTTGTGAATTGCGGAATTTTAAACAGCCGTCATCATCCTCGGCTTTACTCAGTTTTGTTTAAAACACTCTCCCATCTTCCTCTAGTCGTGAGGGAGGAGGATTGGGAGGGGCCTCACAAGTGGAATAGCCTAGGGCCTCCCTTCATCTAAATCCGGCACTGCGCGCACACACACACACACACACACACACACACACACACACACACACACACACACACACACACACACACACACATTTAATAATAATAATAATAATAAATTAAACTTATATAGCGCTTTTCTAAAACTCAAAGTTGCTTTACAATAAACGGGGTGAAACAAGACGACAGATAAACATAACACAGACATACAGGGGTGGATGGGAAGGGGGGCTAAGAGTGGGAGAAGTGACAGCCACACACGACGCCAGCAGTACTCTCCACACACACACACACACACACACACACACACACACACATCAACAGACACCACCCATGAAGAGGAAATCAGAAGAGACCAATCAAGCAGAGAAGAGATGTCTCTGCAGGAGGGATAGGGAGTAAGAGAGAGAGAGAGAGAGAGAGAGAGAGAGAGAGAGAGAGAGAGAGAGAGAGAGAGAGAGAGAGAGAGAGAGGCAGAGCAACAGAGGAAGAAATGGCAAGAGATGGGAGGGGAGAACGAGAGTTTGATAACAAGAGTGACAGGCGACACAGACAGACAGGGAACCCTGCCTAACATACTGATGCGTGTGTCTGTTTGTTATGATCAGCTTTTTTAAAACAAAAACCAGAAACTTAAAAAAAAACAACTTTACATGTTTTGCTTACCTGTTATTTCTCAATTTTCCACCTATGCTTTCGTTCATTGCTAAATAAGTTATTCTTGACCCCCCCCCCCCCCCCAAGCGGTGGCAGTGTGAGAGGAGCAGGACTTTGCCATGCACAGCCGTTCAAGGGCATCTTACTGTAAGCAAGAAAAAATAGTACTATCAAACACCTGTAATTTGTTTTAACTTTTCAAGATGCTACTACTTTCCATTTCCATCTCTTCCTGTCCTCTGCATCTGCATCTATCACAGCAGCCACCTGCATGTCCTCTCTCACCACATCCATAAACCTCCTCTTTGGCCTTCCTCCTTTCCTCTTCCCTGGCAGCTCCATATTCAGCATCCTTCTCCCAATATACCCAGCATCTCTCCTCCACACATGTCCAAACCATCTCAATATTGCCTCTCTTGGTTTGTCTCCACACTGTCCAACCTGAGCTGTCCCTCTAATATACTCGTTCCTAATCCTGTCCTTGAGCATTACCCCCAATGAAAATCTTAACACCTTCAACTCTGCCACCTCCAGCTCCACCTCCTGTCTTTTCATCAGTGCCACTGTCCCCAAACCATATAACCTAGCTGGTCTCACGACCATCTTGTAAACCTTCCCTTTAACTCTTGATGGTACCCTTCTGTCGCAACTCCTGACACTCTTCTTCACCCACTCCACCCTGCCTGCACTCTCTTATTCACCTCTCTTCTGCACTCCCCGTTACTTTGGACAGTTGACCCCAAGCATTTAAACTCGCCTTCGTCACCTCTACTCCTTCCATCCTCACCATTCCACTGTCCTCCCTCTCATTCACACATATGTATTCCATCTTGCTCCTACTGACTTTCATTCCTCTTCTCTCCAGTGCATACATGCACCTCTCCAGGCTCTCCTCAACCTGCACCCTACTCTCGCTACAGATCACAATGTCATCCGCGAACATCATAGTCCAGGGAGACTCCTGCCTAATCTCGTCTGTAAACCTGTCCATCATTGCAAACAAGAAAGGGCTCAGATCCCTTTTCAACTTTTCAAGACGGTACTTAACCTCAAAACCAATATCATCAATTTAGAAATGACAGCATTAAAATATAAATTGGGCTGAGAACCGGCCTATGTGAGTGGATGTTGTGTGCAATGCATCACAACAAAGTTAGTTGAGGTGTTTTTCAAAGCCCAGTTTAGACAATCTTGACTGTTGCAATTGATGCCAGGTGAGGGAAATATAAAACTAATTTGACCATAGTATTGCTTTGAGGGCCATCATCTTAGCATAGAGTCCGTCAGGGTAGGATATATAATATTTGACACCCATGTGTTGTAACTAACTCTGCTCTCCATTACTCAGAGAGAGAATCTCGGCTGATTTGAATTTAATAAATTTGTACAAAACACCCCCATCGAGCCAAAGCCATGATTCATCATGATGAATAGAGCTGTATCAATTTGTCTTCAAGACCAGCTCCCTTCTTTTAGGCTTTGAAAGTCTGAAATAAACAAGCAAGCTGACAGACAGAGTTTTTAATCATTTTCAGAATAGCAGCAATGTAAATTACCTTTCCTCTCTCACACCAGCCCATTTCAAGATCAATTATCCTAACTAGATCAGGGTCCATCTTGGGGAGGGGAGTTCTCTGCATCACAACTGTGTTAGCTTACCATTCTATAATATGGTGGGTTAAAATATGGTAATAAGCTAACAATCTAAGTAACAAGCCCTGACAAATAATTGATTCCAGCCATTATCCAAACTGATTATCCTGCTCTCAGGGTCGCGGGATGCTGGAGCCTATTCCAGCAGTCATTGAGTGGCAGGCGGGGAGACACCCTGGACAGGCCACCAGGCCATGACAGGGCCGACACAAACACACAAATTCACACGTAGGGACAATTTAGTACGGCCGATTCACCTGACCTACATGTCTTTGGACTGTGGGAGGAAACCTGAGCACCCAGAGGAAACCCTTGCAGACATGGGGAGAACATGCAAACTCCACACAGAGGACAACCCGGGATGACCCACAAGGTTGTAAACGTGGTAAAAAATTGTGGAAAACAAATTCTACAAAATCAAAATAACTGATTCCAATATCTCAAAAAGTTTCTTGAAGATATTGAGGGTATCTGTCAACTGTACCATTGGCTACCAAATAACTGTTGTTCTATTACAGAGATTAAGATTTAAATTCAGGTTTGACGGTTTGGAGACAAAGCAAGAGAGGCAAGTTTGAGATGGCTTGGACATGTGTGGAGGAGAGATGCTGGTTTTATCGGGAGAAGGATGCTGAATATGGAGCTGCCATAGCCGCCGTTTCGAATCCTCCGGCTCGGCTTGGTCGGGCTTCCCTACAGACAATTGGCCGTGTCTGCAAGTGGGAAGTCGGATGTGAGTAAGAGTGGGGTAATTGGCCAAAGTACAATAGCTTGTTTGCAGTCACGTGATTCTGAGGACACGCGAGATTCAAATGGAGGGCAGGAAGTGAAAAGCAGAATGGACGAGATGGATCTAGTTTAGCCCGAACTGTGTTAGTTTTGACGATATTATGAGAGAAAGGTATAAACAGAAAGTAAGATATGTTGGACATGATCCTTATGTTATGAAGAGTGATTTTTTTATTTTTACGAAGTGGTCACTGCACACACGCGCGTTATCCGACTCGGCTCCTCCCAACCGCAGACGACAGTTCACAAGCCATTTTTTCTGGCCTTTTCGGGCAATTTCTTGCACCCCCCCCCCCCCCCCCCCATGAACAACAACTTTTGGTACTCAATAAAAACTTGTGGTTTCTCAGTTAATGACGCCAAACATAGGCATTTCAAAAGTTTGCGATAGTGCTTCCTGTGTAGTAAATCACTTCCTGCCCTCCGTCTGTAGTTCGTGAGATCATATGCAAACAAATCGGGGAGAAAAGGGAATAATCCAGAAAAAAACAACAACGGCCTATTTTGAGACTTATTAACTATTTCAGTGTTATTTTAAATCAAATTGTTCGTTTATTTCACCATTAGGCTATTTTTATATTAAAGTGTTCTTTATTAAAAAAAAAAGTATATATATATATATATACCTAGCAAAAAAAGTAAGGACATTTGTGTTTGGTAGATTATTTATTTGTTGTAACAATGCTTCTTGGCAATAAATCTTATACCGTTGGAAAGCCTGTTTATTTCCCTTTGAAATGGTGCCACATTTGTAAGGAACATGCATTTGTGGGATGAGCAGAGCCGAGTATGTGGGTTGTGCCCATGAAACATTTGCCAAATCTTCTCTGCCAATGCCAAACAGCTTATTTTGCTGTTGCTATTGACTCTTGTTTTGAGCTTCTGGTACCCCAGGTGCTGCCAAACAGGCGCCTGATATAAGATATATTGCCAAGAAGCATTGTTACAACAACAAAATAATATACCAAACAAGTTTCCTTACTTTTGTTCTGCTAAGTTTATAAAAAATAAAAAAAGGTTTTTATTAACTTGATCCACGTGCCCGTGTTAATGGCTTCACATGCCACCGTGGGCATGCATGCCTTGATTTAGATGTTCAGAGGCACATTTATATCTGATAAATTATTTAGGAACTGTATACTTTAGCGATTGCTGTGTAATGTCTGGTGAATGATTACCCGCTCTTATTTAGTTATGGTGCCAAAAGGATGAGCTAATTGCCTGTGGAGCGATAATCAGAATCAGAATTTGTGTGTATCCAAATGATATTGAGAGGGATCAGGGTGAATTGAACAATAAATTGACTGTAAAACCAGTTACAAATGTACCAATTACACAAAACTGTGAGAGAGTTATTGAAGTTGGAAACGTATACCCACGGGGGAAAAAACAGGTAAAAATAACACTGTTCCAGTCATATTGAGCAGAATTTAAAGGTAACTGCACTTAAATAGATTGGCACTAATTGGGTAACAAATAGCCTTCTGACATATACATTCAATACCTTCAAGAAAATCCTTGCACATTGGAACTACCCGTCGAATTCAAGAAGTTCCCAGGTTTTTACCAAGCCATATTATAAACTGTGATGGCCTGGCAGCCTGCCCAGGGGGTCTCCCCGCCTGACGCTCAACACAGTTGCATATACACTCACTGGCCACTTTATTAGGTACACCTTGCTAGTACCGGGTTGGACCCCCTTTTGCCTTCAGAACTGCCTTAATCCTTCGTGGCATAGATTCAACAAGGTACTGGAAACATTCCTCAGAGAGTTTGGTCCATATTGACATGATAGCATCACGCAGTTGCTGCAGATTTGTCGGCTGCACATCCATGATGCGAATCTCCCGGTCCACCACATCCCAAAGGTGCTCTATTGGATTGAGATCTGGTGACTGTGGAGGCCATTTGAGTACAGTGAACTCATTGTCATGTTCAAGAAACCAGTCTGAGATGATTCGAGCTTTATGACATGGCGCGTTATCCTGCTGGAAGTAGCCATCAGAAGATGGGAACACTGTGGTCATAAAGGGATGGACATGGTCAGCAACAATACTCAGGTAGGCTGTGGCGTTGACACGATGCTCAATTGGTACTAAGGGGCCCAAAGTGTGCCAAGAAAATATCCCCCACACCATTACACCACCACCACCAGCCTGAACCATTGATACAAGGCAGGATGGATCCATGCTTTCATGTTGTTGACGCCAAATTCTGACCCTACCATCCGAATGTCGCAGCAGAAATCGAGACTCATCAGACCAGGCAACGTTTTTCCAATCTTCTATTGTCCAATTTTGGTGAGCCTGTGCGAATTGTAGCCTCAGTTTCCTGTTCTTAGCTGACAGGAGTGGCACCCGGTGTGGTCTTCTGCTGCTGTAGCCCATCTGCCTCAAGGTTCGACGTGTTGTGCGTTCAGAGATGCTCTTCTGCATACCTCGGTTGTAATGAGTGGTTATTTGAGTTACTGTTGCCTTTCTATCAGCTCGAACCAGTCTGGCCATTCTCCTCTGACCTCTGGCATCAACAAGGCATTTTCGCCCACAGAACTGCCGCTCACTGGATATTTTCTCTTTTTCGGACCATTCTCTGTAAACCCTAGAGATGATTGTGCGTGAAAATCCCAGTAGATCAGCAGTTTCTGAAATACTCAGACCAGCCCGTCTGGCACCAACAACCATGCCACGTTCAAAGTCATATAAATCACCTTTCTTCCCCATTCTGATGCTCGGTTTGAACTGCAGCAGATTGTCTTGACCATGTCTACATGCCTAAATGCATTGAGTTGCTGCCATGTGATTGGCTGATTAGAAATTTGCGTTAACAAGCAGTTGGACAGGTGTGCCTAATAAAGTGGTCGGTGAGTGTATATATTCAAATCATTGTTGTTTAACTGTACCAAAATTATATTAGCAAACAGGCTTGAAGAGATCATGTAATTTTATGTATTAGTTACTGGTACCCGTGTCTTGTCTCTCTTTTGATGCAGGTGCGCCTTGGCTTATTTTTTATCCACAGATCGATATGGAGGGTGGCATGGTGGCGCAGTGGTTAGCATGGTCACCTCACAGCAAGAAGGTCCTGGGTTTGAGCCCTCGCAGTAGTCCAACCTTGGGGGTCGTCCCGAGTGGTCATCTGTGTGGAGTTTGCATGTCTCCCCGTGTCTGCGTGGGTTTCCTTCTGGTGCTCCGGTTTCCTCCCACTGTCCAAAGACATGTAGGTCAGGGGAATCGGCCATACTAAATTGTCCCTAGGTGTGAGTGTGTGTGTGTGTGTGTGTCTACCCTAAACCACCATCAACTCAGGTGGCTTGGGCATGTCATCTGCATGCCCAGCCAATGACTGCGAGTCTCAGATGTAAAGTCCTCTATGGCCCAACTACACCTTGGTCAATGCACTGCTGGTGGGCAGAAGAAGCGGTTCAAAGACCAAATGAAGACCACACTGAAAAGATGCCAGATCAACCCCTCTTCTTTGGAGGAATTTGCCTCCTACTGCACCATCTGGCACTCTCACATCTAAAAGGGAGTGATGTTTATGGAAAACCAGCGTACACAACACCGTGTACCAAAGTGTGCAAAGAGGCATGCCCGCAAAGCTACCCCTGCCCCCCCCCCCGGCGCCACTTTTACATGCCCGGTCTGCAATCGCAACTGTGCAATCAGGATCGGACTATTCAGCCACCAAAGGACTCACTTTGTTTGTTTGCTGGTTGTCCATCGTATCCGATGATGACCATCTTCTCCTATTTGTGTGTGTGTGTGTGGGCCCTGTGATGGACTGGCGGCCTGTCCAGGATGTCTCCCCGCCAGCCACCCAATGACTGCTGGGATAGGCTCCACCATCCTCACGACCCTGAGAGCAGGATAAGTGGTTTAGATAATGGATGGATGTCTATGTAGATTCATCTGGGTCATCCCAGAGGAATGATAGCAGACAAAAAAGAAATTAAATGTGCTCAATTGGAGTTGGAACTGGAGATGATTTTATCCAGAGCTGTTGTTACTCTAATTTGCTATTGGTTGTGCTTCATCTGGGATCACACTGGGAACAAGCCGAAGAGCTTGGACGTGACAACGTGACAACCCCCGCCTTGTACTGATATTGATTTGGTTCCTCCAAGCAGTTAATCCTATTTTTCCCTCAAGGTAACTACTGAACAGGTGAACCTGGCACTAGAAACCCACCCACTTGCCTTTTGTGATTAAAGCAATGTTTCACTTTGGCATTATATCCTTACATTTTAGCATAGGGCTTTAAAACCTACCCTGTCCATCTGCAGTAACCCATTTGCAGGCAATAATGGATACTAACCCCCTCTGGAGGACTACAATTATCGTACTACCATTTGTTACCATTTTAAAAAGAAAGACTACGGGGCTCTCCAGTGGCTCACCTGGTAGTGCGCGTACTACATACGGCTGCGTCCTTACCGCAGCGGCCTGGGTTCGAATCCGGCCCGGGCCCTTTGCTGCATGCCATCCCTGCCTTTTCTGTCTCTCTCTACTACTGCTACCAAATACGGGTGGTAAATGACCAAAAAATTACATGATTTTCAAGATGTGACCTATTAAGCAGTAGTTTGACGGGCCTAGAGACACAGTGTCAGCACAGTCAGGTGATCTGTAGTGATGTAAGCAGATTAGGACTCAAATCACTCATTATCGATCCAGTTGGAAACATCACAACTGTTTTAAACACGCTCGATTTTTAGGACTTAAACCTGGGTAAATCTTGACATGCTCAATTAGAGTAAACAGGCAATGACTCACATCTCAACATGTACCAACAGTCAATGAGAGTAGGTGGCTTGACAACTCGGTAGTTTGTGAGCCAAGTCAAGCCAAGTTTGTTGGTATATCCGTTATCTTATATCACAGTTCCAGTCTCAGAGGGCTTTATGTTCACACACTGAACAACGGGTAGATCGAGTAAGCAACAATGGATGATACTTTCCATCTGCAGACCCTCAATTTGGATGAGAAAAGGTTTCAGAGAAAAAAAAAATAAATGGGAGAAACCTGGCCAGAAATATAAATGTGAAGTTTAGCCTCTTGCCTTGGTGCAGATTATCAAACATCATTTCAGGCACAGCCAAGGAGCTGGAGAGGTGGAGACAGAGAGAGAGAAAGAAAAAAAAAAGAAACATTCTTCTTTTTCTTTTTTTTATGTGAGCTGAAGATGAAACCTTTGTTAGGCTATTTTAGACTGTATCTTAGATTATATCTTAGATTATATTTTAGACTGTATCTTAACACTGATCCAGCCTTACATGAGGCAGGTTTTATTGTTTTCCTTCACATATCATGGAAATGTACCAATTTATTAAATATTTATCAAAGAATTACCTTCTAACACGCCAACACAAACATTAATAATCTTTTGAAATACATTAACCCATTGGAACTTTTATGCAACTTGCCCAATATCATGTACCGGAAAATGGCTGTAGATATTACAAAACTGAGGTCAGATTTTTTTTCTTTTCTTTTTTCGATTCACCCCCTTTTTTTTTCCAACCCAATTGTATCCGGCCAATTACCCAACTCTTCCGAGCCTTCCCGGTCACTGCACTACCCCATCTGCCGATCCGGGAAGGGTTGCAGACTACCACATGCCTTCTCCGATAGGTACATGTGGAGTCGCCAGCCACTTCTTTTCACCTTACAGTGAGGAGTTTCTCCAGGGGGCCGTAGCACATGGGAGGCTCAAGCTATTCCCCTCAGTTCCCCCTCCCCCCCCCCCCGAACAGGCACCCCGGCCGACCAGAGGAGGCGCTAGCGCAGCGACCAGGACACGTGCCCACATCCGGCTTCCCACCCACAGACACGGCAAATTGTGTCTGTAGGGACGCCCGACCAAGCCGGAGGTAACACGGGGATTCGAACTGGCGATCACTGTGTTGGTAGGCAACAGAATAGACTGCTATGGTACCTGGTGTCAGTACTGAACCACAGGCTTGGACACAAAACAGTTCACAAAAATCAGTCCTTTTTATAAGAATGAGGTCAGTACACAGGTGATCAGATAACAAGGCAACAGTGTCCAAATCGACAGGCGAAAGGCGAGGTCAAAAAAGGCAAAAACAGGTCAGGAAACTATAGGGCTTAAGAAACTCACACAAGGAAAAAATGCTGGAACGCTGTCACAAGGAACAAGACGAAGTGGCACAGAAGGAAGGGAACACTAAGACTATATACTCTGGAGGACGGGAGACAATGAGACACAGGTGCAACACATTAGGGCAGGGCAGGTAATCACACAGAAGGGAGACACATGAGGGCAGGAAGTAAAGGACCTGAAACTAGACAAGAGGTGAGTATCAAAATAAAACAGGAAGACAAAGAACACTTGGAGAAACAAAAGATAACTTAACTATCCAGACGGGGCGTGACACCCGGACGTCCCAGAAAAATGTTTTTAACATCTAAATACTTTTTCCTTTCAAGTCAGTGTCATCACTCACTGATATTTGGTGAAAGCATCAATAGCATTTCTGTTACAAGCTTCATAATGAGCATGTCTTATTCATCTAAATAGCCATGTAGACACTGTACCATACAATCTTATCATTATCTTAATGACAGCTTCTCTGAGTATAATGGAAAGGGCACACCAGAAGGGGAGAGAATAGAGGCAGCATTAATGTAAAAGAATGATGGAGCGATACAGGAAAAGCAGACGGAGGGGAGTAGAGATGTAAAGATGGAGAAGGGGGGGGGTGAAAGGAGTGAGAGGACAAGATAAAAAATTAGAGGATGGAGGAGAGAATGGACAGATAAAGAGTGACAACACAGTGAGAGTCAATGCCGGGGGGCGATGTAAAGGACTCTCCCTACACCTGGAGACCTTGGCTGTCGTTGGTAAGAAAACTAGGCTGAAAGTCAGTCTGCTATCCAAAAGTACTGCAGCATCGGAGGTATTATGTTTTCCTGTACAAAGAGATGTACCAACTCCAATTGCTTGAAAATCAAAATTGTATAGGGGGCAACAGACTGACTCCCAGAAAGAGCGGAGGACTGTCGAAAAATATGGGGAAAGTGTGAGAAAAGAAGTTACAGCCTTTAGAATATCTATTTTGTTTTTTGTTTTTTTACAAAAAGAAAAAAGAAAGAGAAAGAAAAAGAATGGCAATTTTTGCTGGAATCAGTTGACCCACATGCCTTTTGAATAGTGAGAGAGAGAGGGGCAATGTGGTAGGATGGAGAGAAAGAGCAGAGAAAGGGAGGGAGCTTATACTGATTAGACTATAGATGGGGGTAAAGACTGAGGAAGTGAGGGACAGAGGGAGGGAGCAACAGATGGGGAAGAGTGCTAGAACGGTGGCATGGGGGGGAGGGAGAAGTGGGGAGGAAGGAGAAAGGGGAGAGATGAATAAGAAAGAGACAAAGGCAGTGAGGGAATAGGGAGCACAACGATCAGCTCACTGTGGTGAATTCAGCCTTTGCCTGGAATAATTCACAGTCACGGTCAGTGCCATAGACACTGCAACAGTCACACACACACACACACACACACACACACACACACACTACAGACATGTCTGCCCACCAGAGACCTTGAGCACCACAACAATGCAGCAGGAATCTGTCTCCTAGCAACAGAGAGGTAATTGTGGATGATAATATAACTGCTCAATGAGGACAGGTCACTGCCACACAAGGGCACATGAGAGGGAGCAGCATAAACAGAATTAGATCTGAAAATCAAGTCACTTGGTCAAGCAGTAAATAAATCAGCCGGCAAATTAGTCAAGTGGATATCAGCCCCAAAATGAGTCATTCAGTTAGTGAATCAGTCATTTAGTGAGCCACTGAGCTAGGCTGCAGCTTGGTCAACATGTCAGCGGATCTACAGATCAGTAAACCACTTATCAGACCTGGTCATCAGTCAGTAAATTTGGTAGTTAGTGATTCAGTAGATCGGGCAGGCAAAATTTAGTCAGATATTCATTAAGTTAGTATGAGTTGAAGTGACGCTATCTTTCACTATAAGCAACATCATTCGGGGTCTAATAGCTAATGACTCTCATAATGTCGGTGAAATTACCTTCATATTAAAATGTAAATTATAGTCAGGGGGCCAAAACTGATATTGCAAATTAAGATAATGCCTCTAGGTAAAAGCAGACAACCTATACAGTATTACCATTTAACCCCTTTACATGTGTAACCTGCCATGTGGTCATCACACAAAAAAATATGATTTGGGTCATTTTATCATTGCATACTTACAGCTGATAAAACCTGACTTTTTTTCATAATAATGCCAAATTATTTTAAATATGCTGCTGTAATTTTGAGCAAATTTGCAATATTATGCATCCCATGTCCAAGTACAATCTTAATTATTGATGAAATTATCTAATGCTAATAGTAATTGGTGCTGGCTAGGGTGGTGATAAATATTTCTCTGTCTTTCAGGTGAGTCAATTTGGAGCCAGTGCACATGACATTAACTAGCAAAAATGCTTTATTTGTCAACATGACTATGGGAAAAACAGGCAAGATAAACTGCTAAGAAATGCATCTGAGGATGGACTGAAGTGCATTACATTCAGAGCAAGTGAGCGAGTGAAATACAAACACATGGAGTATGTTGATACTCTGGATCTAATTCAAGACGCAGAAACTGAAGCAATCTAATGGAACAAAACATGATATGCTGCTTTTACCAATGTCACTGTCATTGTTCATCTTAAAAAGTGCTTTAAAAGCACATGTGCAACCACATACTCACATGAAGAAAAGGACTCACTGGAACCTGCAAGCAGCTGCCACCCTCACTCAAGTAAAAGTTCAATGCCGCCAGTCACTTGGGTAAAATGTATTTTTTTGTCAGAAGGATAAGCCTGGGGACAAACTTCACAACATCCAAGTCTTGAGTACATCCGAAAAGATTCTTCACCGAGCTCAGCTAGACACAGAATTGTGATGCAGGCTTGCTGGAGTCAATGATTTGATTGCCACAGAAGGTAAATATCACCTCATCTGCTACAGGGCATTCTTCACGAATTGCCAAAGCACTACATCAGGAGCAGATGTAGATTATCCCTATACTATTTGATTACACAATGTGGTAGATGAGCAGGACTTGCCAGGGATTAAATATATTCTTTGAAAACAGTTTTGTAAATATACTGTGAACTAATTTTAGACTTTGATTTTGAGCCAGGCAGCATTTCAAGACAAAACTTGAAACATTGTTTCAGGGAAAATCATTATTTGTACATTTACTGAGACCAACTGAACCCATATTGATATTTCCTGAAATGACAGCCCAGGCTGCTCTCCATAGCCTGAAGAAAACAATGGGGGATGAACAGGAATCCCAAGATATCACTGAAGGGATGAATATGGCTAGTTGTGAAACTGGCAATATGGACACTGAGATACTGAGTTAGCAGTACTGGGAGTCATTAAAGATCAAGGAAGACATCAGGGAGTCCCCAAGACAGGATGTCCTCGGTGGTATAAGTCAGCATCATGCAGAATATGTTGTGCCTGAGAGTCTGTACCTGCGTTATGACCCCTTTTCATTGGAGACAGTTATGGTGACCAAGAAAATGAGGATGAACAAACCCTGAACACAAAGGCCCTCAGCACTGCTCAAGACATTGTTTTCTTAGCATCTGGTGCACAGAAACTAATACCAAAATACATTGGAACTGGAGTTGCAGTACACCAAGCTACATGCTCAAAGGAATTAGTGTAGTTACTTCATGCCGCTGGGCACAAAATAAGCTATGAGTCAGTGTTGAAGACAGATACTACTATAGCAAAAGAGGCTCTGAAGGGATACTTTGACAATTGTGAAGTATTTATTCCACTGAACTTTATCAAGGCAAGGATCCTTGGATACATCATGTATGCAAATGACAACAGAGACATACATGAAGAGACCCTTGATGGTAAAGGAACCTTTCATGCCTCCCAGACTGCAGCTTCCAGATGTAAGTGAGCCTCATGAAGAAACCCTCAAAATAAAGCTGAAATCAGGCAGATCAAAGTAGGTCTCAGCTCCACCAGGGCTGTTTGAGCTCAAGGATGCTGAAATGGAATCCAAAAAAAAAAAAAACATCTAAAATGTATTGGGCAACTTACACCAGAACGCTATGATGAACACATGACTATGAAACAATTGGACAGTGTTATGAAACTGCCACAAAAACAGTACAAAATTGGACCAAAGGTACACAATCATAACCTGTGATGAGCATCTCTACTGCACAGCAATTAGGCTTCAGTGGTACCACCAAAAAGAGTGTGAGAACATGGTTATTCTCTTGGATGGCTTTCTTCTGCAGATGAAATGTTCAAAGGTCATTGCCCAGCATCTCACTAATTCTGGACTGAGGGACAGTCTTGAGGAAAGTTGTGTGTTTGGAGAGAACACAGATGAAAACATAATGAAGGCAAAGGGCTGGAACCGTGTAGCCCATGCACACAAACTTGTATTTGAAGCACTTTGGAGAATATTGTGACCAAGGTTTCTGCAATGGGTGGAGGATAATGAAAGCACAATAGACAGCAGTTACTTTGAGCTGGCAGATGCACTATCAGAGAACTTAAAAAAATGGAGAAATTGAATCAACTGTAGTATGCTATGAGGATCTTGTGCTGAAAGTTGGAGAGGTTCAGGATCTCCTTGCAGAGTTTGACAAGGCTAATGAAGAAAAGCCAACCTTTAACTTCTGGAGACAATACAGGGACCTTGTGTCTATTCTCCTCGCTTTCACATGGGCACTGAAGTGTGGATATTGGAACCTGTACATGTCAGCCTTCAATAGCATGATGCCCTGATTTGACTCTTATGATCACACCCATTATACAATATTGAGTGCTGTATTCATAGCAGATATAGAACATCTGGCACAGACAGCACCACATGTCTACCATGGCTTCCTAGATGGTAATTTTACAGCGAAGGAGAACAAACACAACTCAATGAGGTGACTTTTGACCTTTGCCTTGAGCACATAAACAAAACTGGAAAGGTTGCAGGAAAGATTAATAGGCATCACTTGAAATGAGACAGCTAAAAACCGTTTGTCCATCGCCTACAATGAATATGCATTGTTGGCAAAGGATACCAGATCACTGTATGGACTAACACATGAGGACAATGACGATGAAGTCACCCAAAAAGACTGTCCCCACCAAGACTCAAAAGGGGTCATAATGATGTCATTCAAACTGTTGACCAGTTCCATAGAAAACTTGTCTTCCAACAAGATAATATGTATGATCTAGTGTCTCTGACAACTGGGGATGTTGCTTCAGAAGATATACTGAAGGACCTTCCAATTGTTGTAGCATCTGGCAAATGAATGATCACCAAGTTGGTAAAAAACCGACCTGCCACAAGGAACACAGACTTTCAAGACAGCCTCACCAAGAGAAAACTGAAAACATTCTCAAGCCGAGAAGCCCTTTGGAGAATATTGTGGCCAAGCTTTCTGCAATGGATGGAGGATAATGACAGCACAATAGACAAAAGTTGCTTGAGCTGGCAGATTCACTATCAGAGCACCTAAGAAGTGAAGAAATTGAAGCAGCTGCAGCATGCTATGAGGATCTTATGAGGATGCCAAGCTTGAAAAACTCAAAGCCACCTGACAAGGATATTTTCCGCTGCATTATTGTATCCATGGAGAGGGGCAGAGAGGTCAACATGGATGGGCTCTTCCAAAAGGAACTGTGTGTAGTCCCCCTGTCAATTGCCACAACAGATTCAATGCTCAGACCTACCAACAAGGCTGACTTGGCCACCATACTACAAGTTGATGCAAAGGAGACAGCACTCAGTCCATCCAATGTGAGAACATGTACTAACATTGATGAAATGGCCTTAGTAAGAGTCATGGGAAACTTCAAAATGCATCAACCTTGGGGGATTATGCTGATGAGTTCACACAGAGAGTGACAACTAATCAACATGGAAACATCACAAGAGTGGATCTAGTGTTTGATTAGTACCAGCAGAACTCCATAAAGGGTGGAACAAGAGCTAAACGTATCACTACTCTGCAAAGGGTTCACACCATTGTGACTATCAGGTATGTAAAGCTACCTGCAAACTGGAATAGCTTCATTGAAATGGATGAAAGCAAAGCCAACCTGATCAATTTCCTGTCAAATAAGCTTGAAAGGTACACGCAAAATTATGGTCAGGAAATTGTTATTAGTGGAGAGTTTTATGATCCTGGAAATGTGGCATTAGCATCTTAACTTGAATAGGATAAAATAATTTAATATTGCAACTCTTCTAGACTTTCCAAATGTTATCGGACCAAATGGAAAGTAGTGAAGTAGTGAAGTGGTGCTGGATCGGCTGGGAGAGCTTGGCCTGATGCATCCTGTGGGCCCAGGGACCTCAGCCCTGCCTGGAGCTGTCTCCAAAGAAGAAACACCAAGGGGTTTCTGAAAGGACGTGGAAGTGAGGCAGGCAAAGCTAACTGCTAGCCCATGCAGACCGGCATTTCTGATAACACCGAGGGCGGACTGGCAGCGGTCTCCCCTGGCGTTGACTGTGTTTTTGGTGTCGTCATGTGGAGTGCGAGGAGGTGTGTCGAAGGTGTTTGGCTGTGGGAGCCTGGTCTGTCACCTCCGATGGGCCCAAGGACCACGACCCTGACTGGAGCTGTGCCCAGAGAGGAAACACCGAGGGCGGCCTGATAGTATGCGGAAGCAGGGCAGACTAAGCTAACTGCTAGCCCATGCATACCGGCAGTCATCCTGGCTGGCGTTCGCTCTCTTGCTCTTGGACAGCGATATTTTTTTTCTTTTTTTTTTCTGGATATGTTGGCTATAGCTATGTGTTTATGTAGTCTTCTAGCGTTTGTATGTAGTTTTCGTTTTTTTTTGTAGTTTGGATATATGTGTATTTGTAGGTTTTGGATATGTGTTTTTGTCTTTGTGTTGCACTGCTGTGGAAAACGATATTTCATTTCATTTCATGTGCACAAGTACATGAAATGAAATGACGAATACATGTTCCCGATTCCATCTGGTGGTAGCTAGCTAGCTAATTCACCAACGCATGCCTCGAAGGGTATAGATATAAGAAGCTTTTTTCAAAAAGAAAAAGGATGAAGGCAACGAGATGCAGGTGAGGCTAGAGGAGGTGGAGAAAGACTTATTGCCTGTTACTGTAGCAGCAGATGAGTCAGGACGTGAGAGTGCCATAATTTTTAACAGATACAGTTTATGTGTGTGTGTGTGAGTGAGAGAGAGAGAGACAGAGCGACAAGAGCACAACAGAGGAACGGATGAGGCCATGAAGATAGATGTTATCAGATGGAGAGAGCGCAGAATCCACTGATTAAACCGCAGTAAGTAACAAATAGCAATAGAATGCTGACTGATGTACATCTGTTGCTGCATTGAATATTGGTGGGTAGCTGGCATCCAATAGTGTTGTCGTGTTTTGTGACTGTCAGTCCATATAAAATAATGTGTATTGATGACTATTTAAACCGTATGGGATGGAATAGTGCGTTAATGATTTGCTTTTGTATAATCTGATATTGGCTGGTCAAGTCAAGTCAAGTTAGGGTGACCAGATACCAACAAACCAAATGTGGGACAAAGAGTATGTTCGTGTGGGGACACGTTACCAATGCTGAGAGGTAGTCTAAAATTTTGATATAGCGTCTATCTAAATTTAAAAAAAAAAAACATTTCTATTCTCCCCTTAACTCGTAAAGCATAGCTATGCTTTGCCCTCTGGTTGATTCAGTAGCACTCAACAGACTATGCAGGTTACAGGTTAGGCCTTCAGCATGGAAGGACTTCATTATATCTTGATGTCCAGTCGCAGATCATTTTCTTTTAACTTGTTCGTAATCTGGCAGTGTATGCTAGCAGATGACTCATCGCCATCCTCGTAAAAGTCAAACATCTTGTTTTTCAAACCCAACTCTGCTGTCCAATATCTAACAGATAGTGGGGAACGTGTTGTGGTGCCATGATTAGAAGCATGTGAAGCCACTGTCAAAGAATGGCATGTGTGCGTTCTTGTCACTTTGGAGTTGAACCATTGGTGTTTTTAATTCTCTCAAACAAGTGTACACAGGGGCACATGCAAGCACATCTTTAACTATGGATGCTGGTTTTGAACGACCATGTGACTATTTTTTTGGGCAAATTTCGCAAAAAAGTCTCTGGGACTTGCCTTGCACTGGCTTTAACCAGTCACAAGTTGTTTCCTAGTCTTTGTTGTTGCTGTATTTTGTTGTTACTGTCCATCATATTCCGACTAAATCTGCTGTGACTTTATGGTGACTCGCAATTTTTCCCATTAGGCGTAGCCCGTGGCAGCAAAGACGGTGACAGGTTAACCTTCACTTGACCCACGTGTGCCCAGTTTGATTGACATCAAACACAGCCCTGTGATGACAGCCTCCCGTGCTTTCTTCACAGCCATTGGATAAAAGTCAGATTTTAGAAATACGTCTGTGCTGCAGTGGGCTGACTTTTGGAAACTACCGCCAATCAAAATGTGTCCAAAGGGATAAAAATAAAAATGCTGTGCAGTCCCCCATAAAGCGGGACACCTGGGGCCTCATGTATCAATCGTTACTATGGGCAAATTTGTGCGTACAGACCCATGGGATTTTTTAGCCCTGAAGTTCGTCTCAGAGACCAGTGTAGAAGCTGAATAACCCCTGAATTTAAACACCTATTGGCTAACACTGTTGTCTTTGCACAGGGGCACAATGGAGGGCGGGGGGGTGCAGAGGATGCAAAAAAAAAGGCGCCGCATCAGAGGGGCACCAAAAGTACAGTGTACAGTAAACAATTTCTGGTTATAGGCCTATTTGTTTCTTTAAACATTTAATATTCATAAATATTATTAGTTAGATGAGAATTTTGGATAAGAATATATAGTTACATGTTATATTTTTTAATTATAATATTTTTACGTATGGTCTTTTGGCACTCCTGCTAATGCGGCGCCTGTGTGCATTGCACCCTCTGCACCCCCCCTCGTTGCACCCCTGTGACTTTGCAGGCCTGGGTGATTGCTCGCTGCAAGAGGTAGACAATAGATGTTAGGAGGAAGGAATTACCATCATGCTTTGGTGCGGCTGTCAGACAAACTTGAGGGCTAAAAAAATCCATGGGTGTGTACGCACAAATTTGCCCATAGTAACAATTGATACATGGGGCCCTTGGTCACCGTAACTCAAGTCAATTTTAGTTGTATAGCCCAATATCACAAATTACAAATTTGCCTCAAGGGGCTTTACAGCAACACAACATCCTGTCCATAGACCCTCGCATCAGATAAGGAACAACTCTCTAAAAAAACCCTATAACAGGGAGAAAACATAGAAAGATCCCTCAGGGAGAGCAACAGTAGAGGGATCTCTCTTCCAATTATGGAAGTTAATGATGGGACCATACACTGGAGAGAGGTGGGGGGGAGAGAGTGCGAGAGAGAGAGAGAGAGAGCATCCTGATGGCCTAGACAATTTCAGCTGGTTAGGAATTTCTATCCCAATACCATCTAAAATGATTCCTGTGCATTTGTTGAACTCAACTCAGAAGTGATTGTGTACATTATCACTTTCTCTTCAATCTCAGTGCTGTCACCAGCCGGCAGGATGTCCGGGTCAGGCAGCAGGGCACAGGCCTCCACGACTCAGTGGTACCAGCTCTCCTCCTTCACCTGGCCAAACACAATGTGGTCTTTAAGGGTCACATTCTGGATCCACACCTGTTGGGGCACATAGGCCACTGAACCCTTGACAGCCACAGTGTGGTTCAAATAATTGGCTGTCTATGTATAAAATAAATGTATTTATACTTATTATTGTTGTTATCTATTATTGTTATTTATTGATATTAATAGTTATTTATGTAATTGTTTATGATCTAATCATCAAATCAAAAAATAATAGATGTGGTTAGATTTTGGTTGGCATATGCGCATTGCATCCTTTTTACGACCAGGAGGGGAGAGAGGGGAAGAGAACAGGAGGAGAGGGCAGAGGAGGTGAGGAGTGCAACAGACATATGAGACGCCAAAAGAGCTACTGGAGAGGTGAAGAAGAGGAGAGCATCAGATAGACAAGACACAACACAGAGTTAACACTGTTTGTCACAGTTCAAAAAAATGTCACACAACAGAAGCAGAAGATATGAGGCCAGAGTAAGTCAGTTTTCAAAACTGAACAAAGCATTAGCAACACACAATCTAGGAGCATTTAACTGCTTCATCTACATCAAGGCTCTTATTTTTTCTTATTTTTTCTTAGGGTTTTACTGCTGCTGCAAATAAACATAATGATGAAGTTGAATGAGACCTCAGATTGAACTCATTTTGTTTATTTTAATGTCATGTTGTGACAACCAGCCTACACACCTGACCGGAACTTTCTGGGAGAGCAGTGTGTCGCTTCTTATAATCATTTTACTCTGAAAGAACTTGAAAATGGTGCAATTAGGCGGCACAGTGGCACAGTGGTTAGCGCAGTCGCCTCAAAGCAAGAATGTACTGGGTTCAAGCCCCGGGGTAGTCCAACCTTGGGGGTCGTCCTCTGTGTGGAGTTTGCGTGTTCTCCCCGTGTCTGTGTGGGTTTCCTCCGGGGGCTCCGGTTTCCTCCCATAGTCCAAAGACATGTAGGGCAGGTGAATCGGCCGTACTAAATTGTCCCTAGGTGTGTGTGTGTGTGTGTGTGTGTGTGTGTGTGTGTGTGTGTGTGTGTGTGTGTGTGTGTGTGTGTGTGTGTGTGTGTGTGTGTTTTGTATATTTTGATATTTGTATATTCAGCACTAACACCTTTTGATATACATATTTATTTTCTGTATTTTCACTTATGATTGCGTTGCAATTTTGTTGTCATTTTTTAGCACACTGTGTTACCCTGTGTATGAAATTTGATATACAAATAAAGTTTGACTTGACATGACCTTATAACTAACAGACAAAATTTTGATATCAAAGTAAATGGGTAGCTACATCCAAAATTCAACCAGCTCTGCAAATACTGACGGACAGAAAATTAAAGAACTTCTAGTTGGAAAAAGTGAAAGAACTTTTCAAAAAAAATTAAAAAACAAAATTTAAATGATATTTTTTAAATTATAAAATGCCAGTCCAAGTAGAATAGTGATTTGTTAAACAAAATATACATATTTTTCATGTTCTGTGTGCAATTTATCCGAGTCTCAAACTGACATCATACAATTAAATCTAATTATTTTATTTTCTGATTTCCCCCCCAAAATTAAGACTACGTATTTGTTGGGCCTGATCTGGTCCTTACATGAATATTTATTTCTAAGGTTATCACAACAGCAGTTCCCCCTTGCGTTTTCAGTGTTGACATCTATTTGCCTGATTGTGAAGCACTTTGCTTCTTCAATGCATTTTAATGGCAGAATTAAACTTGTGCTTTACGTATAAGAATTAAAGCTCTGACAAACAAAACTGGGTGCTGGGTAATTCTCTTTAAAATGTAAGTGGATATAAAGATACACCTTAAAGAATTAAGGGGGGGGCATCCAGGTAGCATAGCGATTCCGTTGCATGCCAACACAGGGACCACCAGATCGAATCCCCGTGTTACCCCTGGCTTGGTCAGGCGTCCCTACAGACACAACTGGCCATGTCTGCGGGTGGGACGCCGGATGTGGGTATAATAATAATTTTATTTATATAGCACCTTTATAAAACAATGTTACAAAGTGCTTCACAAAAAAACAAAACAAAAAAACAGATAAAAACAGACAACACATGAATAAGAGTAAGATCAAATAAGAGTAAAAATAAAAACAAATATCAAACATTTGTAAAAGCTTTCATAAAAAGAAAAGTTTTAAGACGAGATTTAAAAGAAGCTAAAGACTTAGTTCGTCTTAGCTCAGCAGGAAGAGCGTTCCATAGTGTGGGGGCTCTAACAGCAAAAGCCTGATCACCCTTTGTAACCAACCGAGACCTGGGAATAACTAGCAGGGCTCCATCTGCAGACTTTAATGGTCAAGGGGGACAAACCAAGTCAATAAATCACAAATGTATAAAGGAGCAATACCATTTAAAGCCTTAAAATTGAGCAGTAAAATTTTAAAATTGATTCGAAATATAACAGGGAGCCAGTGTAGGGAGGCAAGCACAGAAGTGATATGGCCATGCCTCCTTGTCCCTGTAATGAGTCGAGCAGTGGCATTTTGTACCAACTGCAGATGGTGGAGTGGGACCTTGCTGATACCAGAATAAAGTGCATTACAGTAGTCGAGAAAAGATAAAAGTGTGTACAACTTTTTGCAAATCGGCAACTGATAAAAATTACCTAATTTTAGAGATTAGCTTGAGTTGGAAAATGCATGCTGAACAACATGTTTAATTTGATTGTCAAAACTGAGGTTAGCATCAAATATTACCCCAAGATTCCGAGCAGCCTGTTTAAGAATACCTGACAGACCACCAAGATTAGTAGCAAACGGCTTGATGGAATTTTCAGGACTGAACAGAATTACCTCAGACTTACCATCATTAAATTTAAGACATTTTTTGGACATCCAGGATTTAATATTGGTGAGGCAAGCTGTGAGATTTAACAGGGCACTAGGATCAGTGGGTTTTAGTGACATGTATAACTGAGTGTCGTCAGCATAAAAATGGTAGAGCACATGGTGATTTTGAATGACCTGGTCAAGGGGCAGCATGTACATTGAGAAGAGAAGGGGGGCAAGAACTGAGCTTTGAGGGACACCACAACTCAACTGAGCCACTGAGGAGGTAGAATTACCCAGAACAACAGAAAAAGTTCTGTGAGGTGAGGTAAGAGTATAATAAGTTAAGAGCCAAGCCCTTGATGTTAACCCACTCTAAGCGATGTAGGAGGATGTTGTGATCAACCGTGTCAAAGGAAGCACTTAAGTCCAAAAGAACTAAAATTGAGCAGTCACCTCTGTCTGCATTCAGCAGTAGATCATTAGTGACCTTAACTACAGCTGTATCAGTCCTATGACATGCTCTATAACCTATTAAAAAACAGTATTTGTGTTCATAAAAGAAATCAACTGACAAGAAATTACTCTTTCCAGAACCTTAGATAAAAAAGACAATTTGGAGATTGGCCTGTAGTTACTTAGGGACAGGGTGTCTAAATTAGGTTTCCAGGAATGATGGCATGATTAAAACTCTCTGAAAAAGAACCAGAGGCCAGAGAATTATTAAGAATTTAAAGAATAACAGGGCTGATCGTGGAAAATACCTTCTTGAGTAGCTTAGCAGGAATGATGTCTAGGATGCAGGAGGAGGAGCTCATATTGGAGACTGTAGTCTCTAACACTGAAATTGTAATTGGTTGAAATTGGGTGAAAGAGGCAGAATTGATATGGAGAATGGAACGAAAAGAGCCTGGCTGGATTTGGGACCTAATATTCTCCACCGTGTTTACAAAATGAGTGAGAAATTTTTCAGACAACTCAACATCAGGTTCAAAAAGGGAAGTGGAGGGATCATTAATGACAGAATCAATTATCCCGAAGAGAACTTTAGGATTGTGGTCATTTCTCAATATTAGTTCAGAGAAGTACACTGATCTCGCATCCTTAACTGCCTTCTGGTAAATTAACAGTTGGTTTTTAAGGGTGTTATGTGTTAATTCGGACTTGTTGGCCTTCCATTGTTGTTGTTTATTCTACAAAGTCTTCTAAGGGCACTGGTGTGATCATTCAGCCAGGGGAGGTTATTTAATTTTTGTTTCCTAGTTTTAAATGGTGCAATTTGGTCAAGAATGGATTGGCACTAATCATTGAATGAATTTAATAGTGCATCTGGATTGAGCGGTGATAAAGAGGGATTAAAGGATGATGAATTAAAAGCATCACAGAATTTAATTGCGGAGCCAGCGTTGAAAATGCAAGATCGTGTTTTAGGATAATGACTAGGAGTAGCGAGCTGTAGTGGGACTTTGAAAATTATAGCTTTATAGTCAGATACAGCCATATCCACCAAATTGAGACATTCGAGAGAGAAACCGGAGGAGAGTACAAGGTCTAACATGTGGCTTTTGGAGTGTGTGGCCCCATTTAACAGATTGAATGAGGTTAAAAGAATCTACAAGATCCAAAAAATGGGAAGTCAGGGAATGGGAAGGACAGCACACACAAATATTAAAATCACCAAGAATAAGCACCCTGTCATATTTTGGCATGACAATAGATAAAAGGTAAAAAAAACTCAGAGATAAAACCAACTGAATTAGGGGGCCTATAAATTAAGATGCAGAGAATAGGAGAAGGACCAGTAATTAAAAAACATAAAACCTCAAATGAGATAAAATTACCAAAATTAACAGGATGGCACTTAAGACCTAACTTATAATAACAGCTAGCCCTTCCCCTCTACCACAGGGCCTGGGAATGTGAAAATATGCAAAATCAGGGGGGCTAGCCTCAATCAGGGGAACAGTGTCCCCTGGGGACAACCATGTCTCAGTAATCATAAAAAAGTCCAGATTATTGGAAACAATAACATCATTAATGATAAAGGACTTATTACCCAAAGATCTCACATTCAAGAGGCCAAAATTGTTTGGTGTCACAGCAGAATTAACAACAGGAGTACAACAAACAGGACACAAATTGCAGATATTTGCTCCTGATATTCGGTTGTTGTTGTTTCTGCTATTAGATATATCGTGTGGATGAGAGGCACAGTGTCTGATAACAGTCTGTATGGGGAAAATTCCCGGCGAGCGGGTCAAAGAGAGATGAGGCCAGCGGGCGGAGACAGCGGGCAGAACAGTACTTTCAAGTGACACCACAGGTGGAAACAGAGGCCCTGGGAGGGAAGAGTGAGATGCAAATAGTCAGTCACAGGGAGAGGACTGCATTGCATGCTGCAAGTTGGCTGCAAGCATCCGGCTACCCAGACTGTTTGGGTGGACTCTGTCAGCTCTGAAGAAGGAGATTACCCCAAAACAGATTAAATTACTATTAAAAATATTATTAAAATGATCAATAAAGCCAGGGTATGTGTCCTGGTCGCTGCACTAGCGCCGCCTCTGGTCGGTCGGGATGCCGGTTCGGGGGGAGGGAGAACTGGGGGAAATAGTGTGATCGTCTCACGCACTAAGACTGTCCTCCACCAAAAAACGGGCGCCAATTTAGGAAACGCTCCTGTGGGTCGTATTAGAGGGTAGGAACAAACAACCTATGTGGTCGAATGGGCCTTTGAAAACCCTAGCATTTGTTGCCTCAGTGTTACTTTAAAGCAAACACAAATCAGCCTCCATTACCACATTGATTTGCACAGAACAATGATGGCATTTGTCCCTCTCAATTATTATTATTATTACTATTATTATTATTTTCCCCTTTTTTCTCCCCAATTGTATCCAGGCAATTACCCCAGTTTTGCGAGCCGTTCAGGTTGCTTCTCCACCCCCTCTGCCGAGCCGGGGAGGGCTGCAGACTACCACGTGCCTCCTCAGATACATGAAGTCGCCAGCCACTTCTTGTCACCTGACAGTGAGGAGTTTCGCCAGAGGGACGAAGACAATTTTTCTGTCCCTCCCTTTCTTCTTCAATCACATTGTAGCAAACTATACTTCGGTGTATTGCTGCCCTCTACTCACTTGTGTACATTTCCCTGAGTAACAATCTATTGTTGTGCCCTTTAAGAAAATAAACTAGATTTTAATACGATTTAAAGCTTGTTAAGTAGTCTTGAACAACCCATGATCAAGTCATCTCGATGTTTTTTTTTTAACTTACTTCAAGCCTAGTTGTGTTCATTTGATCCCTCTAATGTGTCACTGAATAACCCCTTTCATTAATTCTCTTTCCCCCCCGTCTCCTTCATGTCCTCTTTTGATGTTCTCCCCACACATACAGATGACCCAGCGTTGACACTAGTGGGACAAAGCTCGCTAGACGGGATCGTTGTTGCTCAAGTGCAGCGTAAACACGTCCAGTCTTGATGAGATATATGTCAACATAGCTACATAAGACCACGGCAAACAACGCAAAAGTGGAAATTACAGATCAAAATTCAGAGAGGGCAAAATCAAATGAATGAAGCAAAAAACAGTGTTAAGAATGCCTGGACAGGTGAAGGTATGCACTGGAGAGAAGAAGAATGAAAGTCAGTAGGAGCAAGACAGAATACATATGCGTGAATGAGAGGGAGGACAGTGGAATGGTCAGGATACAAGGAGTAGAGATGACAAAGGCATACAAGTTCAAATACTTTGGGCCAACTGTCCAAAGTAATGGGGAGTGCAGAAGAGAGGTGAAGAGGAGAGTGCAGGCAGGGTGGAGTGGGTGGAGAAGAGTGTCAGGAGTGATTTGTGACAGAAGGGTACCAGCAAGAGCTAAAGGGGAAGTTTACAAGATGGTAGTGAGACCAGCTATGTTATATGGTTTGGAGACAGTGGCACTGACGAAAAGACAGGAGGTGGAGCTGGAGGTGGCAGAGTTGAAGATGCTAAAATTTTTGTTGGGAGTGATGAAGGACAGGATTAGGAATGATTATATTAGAGGGACCACTCAAGTTGGACAGTTTGGAGACAAAGCAAGAGAGGCAAGATTGAGATGGTTTGGACATGTGTGTAGGAGAGATGCTGGGTATATTGGGAGAAGGATGCTGAATATGGAGCTGCCAAGAAAGAGGAAAAGAGGAAGGCCAAAGAGGAGGTTTATGGACGTGGTGAGAGAGGACATGCAGGTGGCTGGTGTGACAGAGGAAGATGCAGAGGACAGGAAAAGATGGAAATGGATGATCCACTGTGGCGACCCCTAACGTGATCAGCCAAAAGTGTAGTAGTAGTAGTCGTAGATCACAATATGGGTAAAGAGAAAGCATGAGGAATATATTTATTTTGTCATGAAGTTTATCTCATTGAAGAGCAACATCTACCAAGCACCTCATCCCAGCATCATAGGTACCGGTGTGGAGGATGTAAGAAAGGAGACGAGACCACTTCTCCTTTTGATCACACAGCCGTGGGGATCATTTATTTCCTCCCACTAATTTTAAGTGAACAGTTCACAATAACAAATCCTCAGCCTCGTGTCTACCCACAATCCCCCTTGCTAATCCCTGAACCCGCCATCTTAAAGGGACCGTTTCTGGTCCGCATGGTGAATATGTAACCTGCAAGCAGTGATTAAAATGGCCGGAGCTACCCGGATCCCGACACCGGCACTTCCCCTCCTCCCCCAAGTCAACCGGAGCTGAGATCCGGCACTCTGTAGACAGGAGTAATTTCAACCTTTTTGTCACAGTAAAATTTAAAACAAAAAACATGATGCAGCCAATTCACAAGCATTACAAAATAAATCGCAAATAAAGTCGTTCTTCTATTTTTATACTACTTTACTTTTTCTAAAAGTTTGAATGATATCGCGTCCTCAGGTGACCCGCACCTGCCTGCTGTCTGGCTTCACCAGACTTGACATCAAAAGAGACTGGCTTCACACTCACGGGTCAGGGTCAGTTCACCGCTCCAGGCAGACAAGACTCGAGAGAGCGTCAACCTGCTACCTGCACTATTATCTTGGATTGGGGGGCATAAAGAGTGAGTATCTTCAGTGTATTTCCAATAGTATTTCCAATAGTTTTGTCTAGCTCTGCTGTGGTTTTCATTCAAGCAACTAACGTTAGCGAACGTAACGTTAGCTAGCTAGCTAACTAGCTATCGTCCACCCGGTAACGTTGCTAGCTAGTTGCTGACGTTGCTGGCTAGTTGTTTGAATGCTGCTAGGCAAGCTAACTATCGGTAGCGTCCGGTAACGTTACCGGTAGCTAGCTAGTTATGTTTGTCCAACCTTAGCTCTGGCCATGCAATATTTTCATTCAAATAACTAACTAGCTAGCAAACGTTAGCTACCGGTAGCTATTATTAGCTAACAATGCTAACGTCAGGACTACTGGACCAGTGGTTAGCTAGCCTAACGTTAGCTAGCTACCTATCACTCCTGCACTTTTGCCCACCTCTCTAATACAGAGATCCCCCACTTACCAAATCCCACTTTAACCCCTGCCTGCAAGTAGGTCACTACACCGGTATATTTCACTGGTTTACAGGCAGCTCATAGTGGGAAGAAAAAGGGTATGATCTCTCTGAGGGGGATCAGTTTTAACTTCAGTCAAAGTTGAGATGCAGCCTATTTTCCTATATGCATATTCACAAGCGATAAAAAAATAATCTACATGACAAATAAGTACACGCACATGTGTAGTTGTACCTAAACATGTCAGAATTCACAGTAAGATGGAGCTGTACTTCCCTGCATGTTTACTGTGTTACCAGTAAACCCGAGTGTAAACCGGTACAGATACTGCACCAGCTTGTCATTTTCCATTTCATATAGGTGTTTGATTCCGAAAGTGTGAGGAAGGATACATAAGGGAGCGAGAAAGGAATAAGTGAGAAGGCAGTGGGAGAAAGACAGAAAGTGTGTGTGTGTGTGTGTGTGTGTGTGTGTGTGTGTGTGTGTGTGTGTGTGTGTGTCCTTGTTTTCAGCACTAGAGGAGAAAGAATTTATTTAACAATCCATCTCAAACAGAGCACAGCTAAGATAGGCAAAACAAACATGCACAGTCACACTGATCTATAAGCTCACACATTCACACAGAAGAACCCAACACAAGATGCAGTAACGCTCACCAGCCTTCGGCCTGCCTGAGCCAGTCTACCAGATGTTTTTAGGCATGTGGTCATGACACATTAACTCTCATTAGGAAAGATATATCAGCCAAGAGGCTCTGTGATGGTCTGGTGGCCTGTCCAGGGCATCTCCCCACCTGCTGCCCAATGACTGCTGGGATGGGCTCCAGCATCCCGCGACCCTGAAAGCAGGATAAGCAATTTGGATAATGGCTGGATATCAGCCAACAACACCAACCACCAACACCTTGATGCAATAACAGTATCCAGCCATTATCCAAGCCACTTATCCCAACCGGGGTCGCGGGGATGCTGGAGCCTATCCAAGCAGACATTCGGTGGTAGTTGCGTTGACACCCTGTACAGGCCGCCAGTCCATCAAAGAGCCCACACACACACACACACACACACACACACACACACACACACACACACACACACACACACACACACAAATTTAGTATGGCCGATTCACCTGACCTACATGTCTTTGGACTGTGGGAGGAAACCGGAGCACCCGGAGGAAACCAACGCCGACACCGGCAGAATATGGAATCTCCACACAGAGTACGACCCGGGCCGGCATCCAAGGTTGGACTACCCCGGGGCTTGAACCCAGCCCTTTTTGCTGTGAGGAAACCACGCTAACCACTGCGCCACCATGCCGTCCGCAAAAACAGTATGTGCAACGTATTTAAAGCCTCTTACCAGTACAGGAAGTATACTTGAGAGAGGTGCATTCTGGGGAAAATCACACCATTATTTGATTGTTCTCATTTCAGGTGGAGTCTTTGAGGGGAGCTCATGAGTTTGTGGTTTCGTCATGGGGAGACCAGCCCACATGTGTTGCTCTTTAAGTGGTAATATCACAAGAACACACTAGGCAACTGGGCAAGTATTACATCACAAGGACGTGAAACCGTTGTAAGGCTAACAATTTGACTAGGCTAACAATTTGAATAGTTAGCGGGTTCAATCTCTTACTTACAAATGTAATGTAATGCAAAGTTGTAATGACAAAGGTAAAGACAAGACCATTGGGAATATCAATATTTTCCTCTATTTGCCAACAAGCCATACCAGCATGTACCCTGGCTCTGCCAAATGATGGAAGCTAAGCAGGTGTGGGCTTGGCTAGTACTTGGATGGGAGACATCTCAGGAAAACCTTGGATGAGATGTTAAACCGAGGTCCTGACTCACTGTGGTGCTAAATATCCCATGGTACTTATCACAAAGAGTAGGGGGTTTCCTGGTGTCCTGGCAAAATTCCCAACCTGGCTCTCCCCATCTGGCCACCTAATCATCCCCCCATGTAATTTGGCTCAATAATTCCTCCCTCTCCACCTCAAGCTGATGTGTGGCGAGCGTTCTGGCGCAAAATGGCTGCCGTGCATCACTCAGGTGGGTCCTACACATTGGTGGTGGTTGAACTGAGTTACGGCCTTCATTGTGAAACACTTTGCGTGTCTAGAAAAGCATTAATAATAATAATAATAATAATTACATGTATACATGTAAATATTATTATTATTTATATTTACATTTATAAATGCCACGTGGAGGAGGGGTTGAATTTCTATATTATTATTAATATTAATAATATATTATTGTTATTAGAAAGAAGCCTTCAAAAGGAGCAGGAACACATAAATGAGCAACGTGGGTGCTCTAAAGAGACCTGCAGTCAACCTTGGAGTCACTGAGGAAAGCAAAAGCTCACGGTCTTAAATATCAAGTGAGTGGAAACAAGGAGCTCATAGGGCTGCATGTTGGCAAAAAATTTGGTGGCACAATTCGTATCACGATACAAGTGTCACTATTCAACACATTGCGATATGATATATGTGAAATGATACTACAAACACTGAGATGAAATTTCAATATTCTGTCATTTTTTAAGATAAAGGTGCACAAGGAAAACACCTCAGTATATACACGTAATCAGATTAAGCAGAGCCATAGCTAGTGCGGCACTGGCAATGTCTGCTGTTGTGGTTCTGTGCAGCCCTGTTACAATACTGAACCTGCCACCTAGTGGCAGAGATGTAAACTATACAATGATGTTGGGCCGCTGCCACGTCCGTGTGTAAAGCAATAGCTCACGGCAGGTCGTGATATATCACAATATACCACTGGTTGCCAAGTATGGGAATATGAAATACTGCTTTTATTAACATGTTAATAAAGCATTCATAAAGCATTCTTCTTACAAAGACATAGGCCTTCCTGGCTGCCTGCACACAGTGAAAGGTGGTTGCTAGGCAACGTGTACTAGCTTATTTTATTCATGTTTTTTTTTTAAATCACGGATTGATTTCATCATTTGCCTATTTATTTATATCAATATGTATGTCGCCATTTAGTATGCAACCACTGGCGGCGCCAGAATAGTTTTCGTGGTTAAACTACGGTAGTGCTAATCCATACAGTGGTCGGGCTTGAATCAATGTCAAAAATTTCAGTGAGAATACGCAATGGAATAGCACCTCCTCCCAAACAGCTATAAATACCACGCATTAGGCTACTATGCAAGACGACTGCACCGCCGACTCCCTTTTTCACACGCAATATTAGCCTACATCGAGAGCAACAGTCGTACGGACGGTCACTAGCCTACTCCTAAATTTAGACAGGATGGTATTCATGCTGACTCGTTCACAAGGCTGCACGGCGACAGCAAACAAACACATAGCATTAATGCTGCACGGCGGCAGCATTAAGAAATAGAACAAGAACAAACACACAGCATGTATGCTGCACGGCGGCAGCATTGAGAAACAGCCTAGAACCAGACCAAAAATGTGTCACTCTGTCTGACCCACTCGCTGCACCCTGCTAAGTTCTTGATAGATTGCTGCCCGGTCGCTTACCAACCCGAGGATGACCCAAGCCAGCTTTCCTACAGTCATTTAACTGACCCAAAGCACAATTGACTACAAACACGTCCAAGTTAAAAACTGCCATCCCCGGCAGGAGAAACAAAATAACCACAAGCGTAGCCCAAAGCTAACAACGTAAATTAAGCTCTGCTAAACCAGGCTAGGCTAAGCTAAAAACAAGTGGGCTACAACACCATGGCAACAGTAAACAATGTGTCTCAGCGAAAAGAAAATGCTGTCAGCAGTTTCCAAATCAACCATATTAGCTCATTTAGAATATATTCAGACTCACCATTGACGGCTTCAAAAGTAGCACAATCCGGCGGTTGTTGCGGTTGTTGGCAAACACATCAATGATGCGCTGGACATCCAAGGCCTTCGCCCTTCGTTTGTTGATGGCCAACAGGGCCAAGTTGCTATTTCGGGCATCACCGCTGCTGCTGTTCCGTAGATGGTTCTTGATGCGACGGAGGCAAGAGAAGCTGCGTTGGCACGTTGCAGAGGTCACAGGCGGGGTCAGTGCAAAGCAGATGAGTTTGTGTACAAAAGCGTCCTGGTAGGGCCGCATTAAAGCAAGAAAGTCCGCCATGTCATCCACAGCATGTCCCTTTCTTTTCTTTCTTTCCAGCAGACGCTTAACCCGGTGTAGCTCTGCGGTGAGGTTCTCCTCTGCCACTCCATAGAACTGGGCCATGGGCTGCAGAGATGGCTTGTCTAGGAAAGACGCACGTTTGGGGCTGAGTGCTGAGACTCCGGTTAGCGCACCTCCAGCTCCAGCCTCGGCTGAGAAACGTCTTTTCGTTTCAGCCACAAGTTTGTTGATCACCGGGTAGCAACAGGTGTGCGCGCAGCGCATCTGGGGGCATATTAGCAACAGGTGCGCGCTCGATGGAGGCCTCGACAACAAACTCCTGTAGCCGTCGAGGGCGCTGTGCCTGCCCCCTTCCCGGGGGGGAGGGGGGTCCCACACTGTACTCCGGCTTTGACGCACAGGGCCGTTGCTCGTTCCCGGATTTCTCTCCACGACTCCTCTGTCTGTTTGTCTGACAGTGTCGCTATCACAGAGTCCGCTAAATCCATTGTTGTGGCAAGCTCAAGGCTGGGAGATTGGAGCTGGTCAGACATGGACTTTGTGATGCGGTGCAGATCCTCGAAAAGCGTGAGAAGCAAGACAAACTGTTCATCATGAAGTCCACTCACGGCTCTGGCCTCGGTTTTCCTCCGTGCATTGGACTGAGACGCGACATCCTCTAACTGCAGGTGGTGATTTGCGGATAGCCACCAACGCTGAGTGCTGGCAGGCCCAGCGTGTGTGGGACAGGCTCTTAAGTTCGACTGGCTGTGCAGTTTCCATTTCTCTGTTTCTTGAATATGCCATGAGCGACCGAGCTGGAGAGAAAGTTGTACAACATTTGTACACTTTGACAAAAAATCTGCTGCTGCCTCCACGTTGCTGACCACATCAACCAACGCCAGGTTTAGTCTGTGCGCATGGCAGTGGACGTACAACGCACCTGGCACCTCCTGATTACATTTCTGCTGTACTCCGTTCTTGCACCCCGACATGACGGCAGCCCCATCTTAACACTGTCCCACACACGTTTTGGTCAGTGTTGCCCTGGCCGAGGGTCTGCTTATGCTTTTCAGAAGCAAGTCGGCATCCAGGCCATCGGCGTGCGTCAAGTGCAGGAATTCCTCACGCACTTCTCCTTTTAAATACCACACAACAATGGAAACGTGTTCAGTTTTACTGATGTTTGCTTTCGACAACCAGTAGGGCGAAATGTTCAGCCTCCCTGATTTCATCACTTATTTCTCCTGTCACCATATCGGCCATTATTCGAAAAATCTCGTTTTGGATGTCTTTGTGCGCGTATTTTGACGTTTTAATTTGGCTTCTCAATCATTTTCTTTGCCACCGACTGGTCAAATTCGCCAATTAAGTTTAGCAGCGCCACAAAGTTCCCCTTATTTTCAGACCCCTCATCCTCCCGATGACCTCGCTGAGCAATGCCTTGACATGCAGTATAACGTAGGGACATCACAACAGCTCTCATGTACTCGCGGTTTTCTTTCACGGTGCTTGAATGACCAGCGTCAATCATATTTTCCAATCTCGAGCCATCTTTTGTTGCCAGTTTAAACTCAGCCCATGCCTCCATGGCAAACCTGTGTGCCAAACTCCCATTGTGCTTTTTAAAAGCTGTTGTTGCGTTCTTCCAATTCTTATATCCATCAGGAGTAAAGGCCGGCTCGGGATGGAACCGCTGCCCACCACCACCCAAAAAATGTCGACAGGAGAAGCAGAACGCTGAGTCCTTCTCGATCGAATATTCCATCCAGCTGTGTTGTCAGAGTTGAATTGTTCAGCGATTCTGGCGTGCATACCCAGTGCTAGACCGAAATAAATGTTAACTTTACGGAGGAATAAATACACAGTGGGGCGTCAGTTCCACTCTTACCGGGATCAACGTAGAAACAGAAACTTTATTGACAGATGCAGTTATATACGCACAGACCATGTGTCAATCTCAGCGCATTTCATTGGCTGTTATCATTGTCCATCATACAGTACCCGTATGCGCTCAAGTTTGCCTATGTGTTAATACAAAAATACAGATTTACTTCTACAACTGAGAGCACACTTCTTTCATACATGTCAACACCCCCACTTGCTCTCATGTTGTTCATATTCTTAACTCAAAACATCATAAGGTTTTCTACCTCGCATCATGTAACCTTTCACTTACATGGTCACTCTCCAAACATAAACTTTGCAAACTTAATCAACTTAGTTTTTGTTGCGGGGTTTCGTCATCACATCTGCTACCATCTGGTCTGTTGGGCAGTACTCCAGACTTATTTTTCCGTCATTCACAGTTGACCTTACAAAGTGATACTTGATGTCAACGTGCTTACATCTCTGTCTGCTTACAGGATTCTTTGCCAACGCTATTGCACCTTGGTTATCCTCATAGACCTTAGGTGGTGCATACTGACGTCTGTCAATACCTTCTAGTAGTTGTACTAGGTACATACACTTGTGTAGTTGCAGCTAACGCCATATACTCTGCCTCACAAGTGGACAGTGCAACAGTGGGCTGCTTTTTGGTTTTCCATGAAACCAAATGACCATTTTCATTTAGGCTTATACAATAACCAGTTGTGCTGTGTCTGTCAGTTATGTCAGTCACCCAATCTGCATCACTGTATGCTTGTAGCCACAGTTTCTCATTGTCACATTTCCTGTAACACAACTCTTTGTCAATTGTGCCTTTCAGATATCTCAGTACATTTTTTTACAGTAATCCACTGCTCTTCTGTTGGCTCAGTAAAGTACTGTGACAGTTTACTTACTACAAAACTTAGATCGGGTCTCGTACATGTAGTCAGATAGATTAGGCTACCTACTATCGCTCTGTATTTTCTGGCATCACACAACATTTCTGCATCATTAGTGTAGTTCAATTTTTGTTCACAGGGTGTTGCTCTAGGTTTACAATCTTGCATGTCAAACCTTTCTAGCATTTTCTCCACATACCTCTTCTGTGACATTTTCACACATGTACCACACTGGTCAAACTCGATACCAAGAAAATGTTTCAATTTACCCAAGTCTTTCATCTTGAATTTTGCTGTGAGCATCTCCTTTACAACCTTCAGCGCATTTTCATCACTGGCGGCAATAATCAAGTATTCAACTCATATCATAATTATCACTTTCTCGCTGTCTGTTTCCTTTGTGTAAAAAATTATCAGCTGGATTTTGCAAAAACTGATTTTCGCTCAAACATTCATGCAACATTTTGTTCCAGTTCCTGCCTGACTGTTTTAACCATATAATGACTTTTCTAGCTTATACACCAACTTTTCATTTGTACTAGATTTCACCTCGTAACCCTCTGGTTGTTCCATGAAAATCTCGCTATCTATTGGTGCATGTAGGTAGGCAGTTTTGACATCCACCTGATGTAAAATCAGGTTTTCCTGCACTGCGTTTTGCATCAACACTCTGATACTGCTCAAGTTAGCAGTAGTAGAAACTGTCTCCTCATAGTCTACACCCATCTTTTGACTGTATCCCTTAGCTACATAACGTACCTTGTATTTGTCAGATCCCTCAACATCATTCTTAATCGCATATACCCATCTACCCCCCACAGCATTCTTACCCTCAGGTAAGTTGATCAGGGTAAATGTGTAATTTTCTCTGAGCGATTGCATTTCGTCATCCATTGCATTAATCCATTCCTTTGAGTTAGTTGAGGTTACCGCTTCCCTGAATGTTAGGGGTACATTACACATCAGTCTGTAACAGTAATCTATGTCCATCAGTACCTGATCATCATTCTCTTCATCAGATACCCATTCACTTAAATAACCTGGTTTCTTCCTCATTCTACAAGGGTATCATGTAGGCTCATGGCTGGGCTCGCCCGTCTGCGTTTTGCTGTTCACCTCAGGCCTACTTACTGGGACCTGGCTGAGTACAGCCTGGACTCACATCAGTATTTTGCCTGGTCTTGCTAGCCCTATTCTGCACCTCGAAGTCATCGTCATCAGGCGTCATGTCAGTCTGTGTCTCCTGCTCTGCAATCGTTTTTGGCACAAACTTCACCAGTCTGTGCTTCTGCACTTTCCCATTGTCAAGAAGGGAACGTGTTGGCTGGGCTATTCTTGTCGTACCCAACAAAGATTCCTTTCTCACACCTCGAGTCTAGTTTTCTCTTGTCATGCTTATAGGCATAACACACTGACCCAAACTTTTGCATCCTAGAAATATTAGGCCATTTTCCTGTCAACATTAAGCAAGGTGTCTGTTTTGTGCGATTGCAAAAGCATCTGTTCCTCACTACAGCTGCTGTCTGCACTGCATAGGTCCATAAAACTTTTGGCAACTCACTCTATTAGCATACATCTTGCCATGTTAAACAGGGTTCGCCAGTTTCGCTCAGTTGTACCATTCTGGTGTGGTGATAATGGTGCTGAGGTCTCATGCTTAATTGCATTTCTGCTGAGTGGTGCCTGGTAATTCTTTCCCATGAATTCTGTACCATTGTCAGATCTGATACATTTAATTTTCCCGTATGGGGCTGTGTCAGCAAGAAAAATCTCTGTTGCTTGCACTGTGTCACTCTTATTTTTTAGGAAGTACGTGAACACTGCACTGGAATAATCATCAGTGAATGATAACGCAAACCTATACCCGTCTCTGGACTCTGGTTCTATTGGTCCCGCTAGATCTGTGTGTACCAACTCGAGAGCTGCTTTGGCTCTCACATCAGGCTCCCTATTCCTAGTTTGGATATGTTTGCCCTGAGTGCACAATTCACAATGTAGGGTAGGTTTGTCTACTTTGCCCTTGATTGTCATACCATCAACAACATTTTGTAATTTCTGAATATCATCGTAATTACAGTGCCCTAGAATCTCATGCCATGTCTGTATATCAAAACACGTTTTACATTGGTCATACATTCATCATTTACTGTGTGCAAGTAGTATAGTCTGTAATGCTCATGAATGTGGAATTGTGTGCCGTCTCTGTCTCGTAGAACGTCCTTTCCTTTCCTGAAGATTACGGTCGCTCCGCTGGCAGTAGCTGCTTTCACAGAAAAGCTGTCCTGCGGGTATGAGGGGATGTACAACGCCTGTCTCAGCGTCCTGTTGTGGCGTCGCCCTCTGCTGTCGATCAAGCACACCTCCGCGTCTCCTCTGCGCTCTGCGATTCCGTTGCTCCTTGTGCCATCAGCCAACTCCACGCAGTGTGTCTCGGCCTGGAACCTGTCGTCGAATATCTTGAACTTTGCTATATCCGTGATGATATGTGAAGTTGCTCCCGTGTCCACCATCAGACCTCTCCTCTTGACACCGCGCCATGGCTGGATCTCCGCGTCCCCGTCGCTCGTCAGGAATGCACACGCCTTGTTGCTCACCTCCTCGGACACTTGTCGCGCGACGTCCCGCCGCTGTCTCAGTCTGCAGGTTGCGTTCCGGTGTGTGGTGCTTTTGCATCGACTACACCACTGCTTGCGTTGACATGCTCTGGCTTTGTGTCCTTTCAGGCCGCATCTGAAGCACACTATGCCCGCACTCTCGGCTCCCCGATCACCAGCATTCACCAGAGTGGGTCTCGCACTCGGCTGCACTCGCGCCTTCATGACGTTGTCATCGGATGCTGTTGTGCGCATTTTTTGTGTCCTCGTAGCTCCGTAGTTTCGTTTTGAATTCAGCAAAAGGCCTCGTCACATCAACTTGCGTGACACGTATAGCGAACGGTTTGAATGATTCTGGTAGCCCCTTCAAACTCATTGCTACTAACAGCCCATCACTCGATGTCTCAACAGCGTTTCTCAACGCGGTGATGGCTGTCTCTGCGCGTATAACGTATTCAGTCACACTCTCACTGCTCGACTTCTGAAGTGACGTCAGTTCTGTGTACAGGCTAATTATACGCGGCTTCCCTTTACCTGCATAGTAGTCTCTCAAAAGTTTCAGCGCTTTCCGCCCATCGTCCGCTGCTTCCCGCATTACCAGCGACTAATTTTTATCATCCAGAAACTGGATTAGCTCCTTATATGGCTCATTTAAAATAGTGTCCTTCAGCCCTTGTGACCGAAGATGGCCCAAAAATGTCATCTCCCACAGTTCATAGTTCTTTTCATCTCCGTCAAAGACTAGTCGAGACCAACGGCTACTCGGATCTTTCCATCCTGGGTCTTTCGCCCCTGCTGTTTGACTCGGCGACTTTTCTACTCATGGTGCTAGCATGCTAACCGACACACGCGGTACGTAGCGATATTTCTCTCGGTGGCAAATCGCTTGATAACTATCTCTGGGTAACTCTGGGCCCATAACCTGTTGTCAGAGTTGCATTGTTCAGCGATTCTGGCGTGCATACCCAGTGCTAGACCGAAATAAATGTTGCCTTTACGGAGGAATAAATACACAGTGGGGCGTCAGTTCTGCTCTTACCGGAATCAACGTAGAAAAAATAAATTTATTGGCAGATGCACTGTTACATTCGCACAGACCACATGTCAATCTCAGCGCATTTCATTGGCTGTTATCATTGTCCGTCACACAGTACCCGTATGTACTCATGACGTTTGCCTGTGTTAATAAAAACATAAAGATTTACTTCTACAATTGAGAGCACACATTTCACAGATGTCAACAGCAGCTCCTCAAAGTTCCCCTTATTTTCAGACCCCGCCTCATCCTCCCGATGACCTCGCTGAGCAATGCTTTGACGTGCAGTATAACGTAGGGACATCACAACAGCCCTCATGCACTCAAGGTTTTCTTTCACGGTGCTTGAATGACCAGGGTCAATCATATTTTCCAATCTCAAGCCATCTTTTGTTGCCAGTTTAAACTCAGCCCATGCCTCCATGGCAAACCTGTGTGTCAAACTCCCATTGTGATTTTTAAAAGTTGTTGTTGCGTTCTTCCAATTTTTATATCCATCATGAGTAAAAGCCGGCTCGGGATGGAACCGCTGCCCACCACCACCCAAAAAATGTCGACAGGCGAAGCAGAACGCTGAGTCCTTCTCGATCGAATATTCCATCCAGCTGTATATGTCAAACCAGGTAGCATTTAAAAAATCTTTGCTGGCTACCCATTAGCCGTGAAGGGTAATGTTTTCCTGATTGGGCACCGGGGTCCATTCCCAAGTCATTGGCTAATGTCACTAACGTTAGCTCTACTAGCACTTGGATTAGCATGACTAGTGACCTCGGTCGCTGGCAGTGCAACTCCCTCTCCATCTCCTCGTCCTCTTGCTGATCTTCTTTCTCCTCTTCTTTCTCCTCTTCCATCTCCTCTTCTCCTTGCCCATCTTGTTTATCTTCAAGGTGGTGGGTGGAAGAAGCAGGCTCCTGCTGCAGCTGCTCGTCCTCTTCTCTCTCAGTTGTTGTGCTCGGGCCCGGCTCACTTTTTTGAGCGGGTAATGCAAAGGCATACTGACAAGAGAAAAGACAAGATCCTCAGAAATAAACACTTCAGATAAGGTCCTCGGAAATCATTCATTCATTCATTCATTCATTAGCCGCTTCTCCGGGGTCGAGTCGCGGTGGCAGCAAGCTAAGTAGGGCACCGACTTCGAATGTTACCAGTCAATTAAATGGCCGCGTTTGAGAAAGCATACAAAATTGCTGTAGCTACAGAAGCCGCTAGACGTGCCGTGATCAAACGAACAAATCGATGATAACGGCCTACTGAGCCAATGAGTGTAATGTCCACAAATACATGGGCCCACTGTGTGAGCGAATAACTGGGGCTTTAATTTACCACTCTCATTCTGTCCTTCATACATCCATAATGTGTTTCCCGCATACATGCTCGTTCTCCTTCCTACTTCCGTAGTCGCCCCATAACCCCTTGCTTCTCTTAAAGAGGTATCCTCTATTAAAGTCTGAACGTCACAGTGGAGGAGGTAGAGCAGCCCCATACTATCTATGTCAACTGATAACGGCCATTTAATGGACTGATCACATTCGAAGCAGGTGGCACGTCTCATGTCTGCGTCCACGTCACGTGACTGTTTCTTTGCGGCAAAAACAAACAAGTTAAATGGCTGACATATATTTTATTCTCAGTTGAAAATGCAATATATTAAGCGTTTGTGCATTTCATTTTCATAATCTTCGTTGACTGAATGTATATGATGTTTACTTTGTTAAATTATTACGAAAATTCTTTCAGGTCTCGCCTGGTTAGTAAGGACGCTGCTATCGCTGAAACCACAGCCTTTGTTGATTGGCCCATTTGGACCCACTTGTTCTATGCGCTGGTGTACACCACCGAGGCACGGGCGGAGCTTATTTTACATTGATTTGACGGCAAACCCCGCTCAGCCGATGCCTTGGCGGCGCAAGCCGGCGCATAGAAGAATCGACGATAACGGCCTACTGAGCCAGTGAGGAGGTAGAGTAGGCCCATGCTATCTCATATCTATAGTCTGGTGACGACTGATAACGATCATTTAATGGACTGACTGCTCCTATACAATAGGATGGGTTAAATGCAGAAGACAAACGTCATTATAAGAATACAATGTCAAATAAAGTGGCTTTCATTCATTCATTATTCTTACCATCCACTGTCAAAGGGGCATCCATGGGCGGACAAAAAGAATTGCGTCACAATTCGTGGACTTGCAGCTTAAAGAAAATCTTGAATATCGATCCATCCATCCATTATCTTAACCACTTATCCTGCTCTCAGAGTCGCGGGGCTGCTGGAGCCTATCCCAGCAGTCATTGGGCGGCAGGCTGGGAGACACCCCGGACAGGCATCTAGGCCATCACAGGGCCGACACACACACACACACATTCCTAGGGACAATTCAGTACAGCTGATTCACCTGACCTACATGTCTTTGGACTGTGGGAGGAAACCCACGCAGACACGGGCAGAACATGCAAACTCCACACAGAAGACAACCCGGGATGACCCCCAAGGTTGGACTACCCCGGGGCTCGAACCCAGGACCTTCTTGCTGTGAGGCGACCGCACTAACCACTGCGCCACGGTGCCGTCAATCTTGAATTTGAATTCTTGAAAATACCTAAGCAGTGGTCGTTCATATGGACTCTTCTCGCAAACACTGATAACACAACCGCATTTGAATGCATCATTTCACTCACGGTCCAGCGTTGTCGGTTGTTCAAGAGTTGTTGTTGTGCCACACCAGCTGAGATCCACCCATATCTTGGGAGAGGTCAAATGTATGCAGGTGCGTCCCGTTGACCAGCAGGGTCCCTCGTGGTCCTCTTGTCCCTCCGGGCCAGTGCTCGGCCCCCACTCAGCTTGGCACAGTTATAAAATGGAGTGAAGTTTTCCTAAAAGGAAGGGTTGACGAGTCTGCAGGACTCGGTAGGCACACACAGTCAAATAAACTGCAAAGCGCAGCAGTGCGAGAAAAAAGGGCCACAGAGCAACAGGTTCCAGAGCTCGAGCTATGCAGGGCGCACTGTCTCCTGGGGTCGGCTGACGAATGATAAAGCAGCATAATATCTGGGGCAATTTAAATGTGGATGCAGAGGTACGTGTGAATCTCCCCGTTCTCTTGTTGTTTTTTTAAACGATCCTGTGTCAGCTCCGTCTCTATCTCTACAGTGCATAATTTATGCATTTCAATAGACACGTTTATCCAAACTTGGAAGTACGACTTGTAATGTTTCAGGTGGTGGTGTTTGCTCATGCGTGAATCACATCCGAGCTGATGGAGACATAATCTGCCCACTGAGATACGCATGCCCTGATCCGGTTTTCTGGCCAGGGAAAAAAGGAAAAAGGATATGAGAAAGAGAGGGAGTGAAGAAGGGGCAGGAGATGAGGTGAGAGCAGATGGTGCTTAAATGTCAGTTATTTTACTTCCCACGCCTCATTTTTTTTTCTTTTTTTTTTCATCAGACCAACACTACAGCAATACACTTGTCTTTTCATCTCCCTTTCCTTTCTCTCTCCTTCAACCTTCTTCTCCATTCCTCTGGTCCTACTTGCTCCTGTCGTTTCCCCCCTTCCATCCTCCCTTACCTCCTTCCTTCCATCGCCAACCTCCCTCCTTCTCACTCCATCGGTCAACCCTGATCTCCCTTCCTCTCTTCCACATCTCTCCCTACTCATTTCCTTCCTCCTCTCACCGCCCCTCGCGCTGACATCATCTCCATCCCTCTGTTTCAACCCCATCACTCACTTTCTCTCCCTCCCTCCATCCCTCCATCTCAGGGTGATATGAGCAGATGTGTCAGCCGAGTTGATCGTTGCCTCCAGCTGCCTTCTGCCAACCTCCCCTGCCTCTCTCCTTCTCATTCTCTCTGCCTTCTCTCTCTCTCTCTCTTCTTGTTCTTCGATAGTCTCTTATCTGCCTCCCCCCTATTTTATTCTCAAACTCCCTTCTTCTTGTCTCTGCCAGCCCCTTTTTTCTTTTCTTTCCCTCTGAGACAGACATGCCAGGAGGACTCAGCCTTCATTTCACAAACAGTCTGATATTATTTTGTCTGACTGTGTGTGTGTGTGTGTGTGTGTGTGTGTGTGTGTGTGTGTGTGTGTGTGTGTGTGTGTGTGTGTGTGTGTGTGCGTGCGTGTGTGTGTGTGTGAGGGGGGGGCGGAGATTGACAGAAAGAGACGAGGGGGAGAAAGGTCTAGTCTCCTCCCGTCTTGCTCACATGGACATAAACCAGGTGTGACCACAGCATGTCCTCTCCCTTCGTGTTAGAGGCCTTCATCCGTGTGGAGAGACAGAGCAGAGATGAGATGCACAGTGTTGAGAGTAAAAGGAATAGCATTAAGAAAGCGAGAGAGAGAGAGAAAGAGAGCGAGAGAGAGAGAGTGGGGAAAATGAGCTTCACGAAAAAGAAAAGACAGAGTGGATTAAAGAGTAGAAAAGGAGGAAAGGAGACAGGAAAGATTTTTTTTTTAAAAAGGGGGGGGGTGAATTTCAAAACGTTTCCGGGACATTTAGATCAGTAAAATGGAAACGTCCTCTTCTCCCGGGAATGATATGCAGGACAGAGAGGTGGTTCCGAGCCCGATACATCCCATGAAATGCACGTGTGAGCTGATGACCGGCTGATCAGTTGGGCCCAGAGGGAACCCGTCATTTATTGATATTTCCTGGAGCATTATGTTTAAATCTCCCTCCGCAGGATTTTAACAGAGAAGCATTAAAACATTTCTGTTTGATGGCTTTTGGGTTTGTTTCCTAAAGAGAAATGCTCTTGTGACAGCTGTAGCATGAGGACTGTAAGGATTTTTTTTTTTTGCAGCTGCTGTGTAACTTAAGACGGCCATTTTGACAGTTTTGGATTTTCAAAGTTTAATAACTTTGTAAAAAAAGAAAAGATACAGACCTGCTGCTGCCCGGATGCTCCTAAAATTGCATATATTTACATTAAAATTAGTTTTCGATCAATTGCACGAATAAAAAGTTATAAGATCTACCTAAAACGATCATGTGCGGTAAAAAAAAAAAGACGGCTCGTAATTTGCACGTCATCGTACACGTCATGTCACCATTTGTGACGTGTTTTGGTCGCGCCATTTCCTTCGCAAATTTCATTGCTCTGCCCTAGAAACACACTAGCGTTCTCCAGTGCAATAGTCTAAACTGGATGTTTGATTATTTCCGACATGTGTGGTTACAGACGCCGTTACAGACGCACCATGACTACCACCGAGGCGTTGCAGTATTTACAGGCGTTGGGCAGCGGCCATTTTAAATTATTTGAAAAAAAACAGTATTAAAGATGTTGAAATTTTAATTTTGGTGTCAATCGTTTCTTAGCAGACATACTAACATATGTAATGTATTAACATCTCAACTGGGTATTTATCTTGACAGAATAGAGAGTTTAAAAACCGGCGGTCATTTTGACTGCCCACGGTCGTTTTAAGTAGGACTGAAATCCCGGTCATTCTAGTGTATACCAAGTTTTACGTTGTAAATTTTACCAATAAGCAATTTACCAAGGTGGCTTCTTTTTTTGGGGGGGGGGGTGCATTCTACTTGAACTGAATTACACAACTCTCAAGCACGATGACTGCCTTGACAGCGTGGTTTAAGTAGTGCATGTGAGGACGTGTACGTGTGTGAATGCATGATGCATGTGCTTGCAATCCTGTGTCAGAGGGATTTTACCAGTAAGGAGTTCAGAGGTAAAGTTACTAAAGCTGACTGTCATCAGGTTCAGACGGGATGAAAGACACGGCGGGGGGGGGGGGGTGAAAATGGGAAAGGATGGGGAAGGAATAGTGAGGGGAGAGACAAAAGGGGTACACATACAAACAGGAAAGAGAAGAAAGAAAGGTGGCGATTTCTATGGGCATTTAGCGGCAATGTCAGAAGGGGGAGAGAGACAGAAAGAGAGAGAGGAAAACGGAGAGATGGATAAACAGCTCGAGCCCGGTGGTAATTGATCACTCCCTAATAGCCAATAGGGAGAGGATAAAAAGGTGCACGTATATAAACCACATAAATATGTGTGCGTGCGTGCGCGCGCGTGTGTTTTGTGAACACAGCCATTTGTGAGTGCATGCAGTCGTGCATGTACGTATGCGTCTTCTCATGCGACGCATGCGCGCATGCTGTCAGCGGGCATCTCCTTTCGTGTGTCCCTGCGTGCGGGTAGTTGTGCACACCTTGGCGTGCGCGGATCCAGCCTGATCTACAGATTAAAATCCTCAATCCTATGTTTTAAAACAGGAACCGTAATCTCCCCGACTTGATATTTATATCAGCCGAATATAAATATAAAGCTGCTCATCTGAGAAAGAGGGTTATTTGTAAATCCGTCACAGCAAATAGACAAGGCTTAAAACAATATCAACCCTAAAAGAGGAAAATTAAACAAAATATTTGTGTGTGTGTGTGGGGGGGGGGGTGAATCACCATCTCAATGATATCAACAATTTCGAGGGGGGGGCTCTCTAATCAGATTAGAAAAAATGATATAAAACCAGATTATTGCGATGAGATTAAGATCTCAGGCGGTATGGCACGATCGAGTGTGAGGGCTGCTGAAAAGTTGAGGGAAAAAGAGACAGAGTGGAGAGACAGAGAGGAGAGACAGAGTGGAGAGAGAGAGAGGAGAGACAGAGTAGAGAGAGAGTGGACAGACAGAGTGGACAGACAGAGTGGAGAGAGAGAGAGGAGAGACAGAGTGGAGAGACAGAGTGGACAGACAGAGTGGAGAGACAGAGTGGAGAGACAGAGAGGAGAGACAGGTGGACAGACAGAGGGGGTCGGACAGAAGAGCAGATGCATCTAAACAATCTTCCATCCATTCCTATGTGAGGTGTCAGGGAGAAGGAGGGAGACATAAAGAAAACTGATGGATTTAAATCCCTTAAAACGATGGGCTAGAGGAAAGAGGGCTAGATAATAGTTGGGAGGATCAGACAAAGAGAGAGAGAGGAGGGGGGCCTCATGACCAATATCAGCATCGCCCATCACCCCACCCTCACACATGAACACCTTTATGACGGTTTGCATCTCGACCATGATTTGATGGTGTCAGAATTTTCGCAAAAAGCATCAAAGATGCCGCACTTGGCAGGGGCCCACCCACGCATCGCTCTAGCAGGGGCCCACCACACTAACACCACCAGGGACGACTGGACACCTGCCATCCACCAAGACAGATGAGGGCCCATCTCAGGACGACCCAGTCCAGTGGAGCCCAACCCAGGACGACCCAGCCCAGTGGAGCCCATCCCAACGGAGACCGACCCAAGAAGACTCAGCCCAGCAGAGCCCACCCCAACGGAGACCGATCCATCAAGACTCAGCCCAGTGGAGCCCATCCCAAGGGATCCCGACCCAGGACAGCCCAGCCTAGAGGAGCCCATCCCAGCAGCACCTCATATAGCTCCCCCCAGCAGAGTGGAGCATCACATGGTGGAGCTGAGTTCACGCCCCCCACACAGCAACAGCTCACCTATGCAGGGGTGGTGCACGGTAAAAACTACCCAGAATATTCAGACATGGGAGAGGTCCGGCAACTACTGTAACTAATATGCAGGATGATTGGCTAAGTACAACGCCTACACATGGACACATACGCACATTTGCACACGCACGCACACACACACACACACACACACACACACACACACACAGTACATCATGTGAGAACATCACACCGTCATACTAACAGTATGAAAAAAAATGTCATACCCAATTATCATATCCCAATTTTTTATATCCCAATGTTCACACACACACACACACCCAATGTGCACATACACATGCGCGCGCGCACACACACACCTAATATTTCACACTAGCATGGTTTGTATGACATTAGTAAAAAAAAATTCTAAAATATGTTGAAAGCTTTGTTTCCATTGTGCGTCACTCTATCTAGCATAACATGTTATAGTGATGAAATCTCTCACTGTTAGCTCGTGGAATATTCAGGGTCTGTACTCTTCACTCTTAGGAGCAAAAAGTACAAACCCAGATTTCCTGAAAAATATTAATGACCAAGACATCATTGTGCTGGCTGAAACATGGTGTTGTGCAGATGTGGATACCCACTGTCCCTCTGGCTATGGGGAAATTTTACTGCCCTCGCTTAAGCAAAAAAAAAAAAAACTAAAACATGGCAGAGACTCAGGTGGAGTTATTATTTGGTACAGAGAAGGCTTAGCATCCCATCCAACCCAAATTAAAAAAAGGACCAACACACATTTGGCTCAAGCTCAAAAACGGCAATATTTACTGTGACAACGACCTGTACGTTTGTGCAGCATACACGCCCCACATGGAGTCACCATATAATGATGATCAATTCGTTAGCCATCTCCACACAGACACCACCCATTTCCAGGCTCAGGGGAATGTGCCGTTGTGTGGGGATTTTAATGCCAGGACAGGTTCAGAGCCAGACTGCGTTGAGACTCAGGGAAATGGTCACATATTTAGGCAACCCTCTCTGTACCTTATCCCCACTTCTACAAAAAGACACAACCCTGATAGTGTTGTAAGCAAAAACGGGAATGGGTTTGTACACTTCTGTCAAGCCTTAGGCCTGTATATGCTTAATGGTAGGATCAGAGGGGACTCTTTGGCCAGTTCACTTACTGCTCTTCTCTTGGAACTAGTGTGGTTGACTATGCCATCACCGACATGGACCCCTCCTTCATTAATGCATTCACTGTCAGGCCACAGACACCATTATCAACCACTGCCAGATAAATGTGTTCTTAAAACGAATTGGGCAACCAAAGAACACCCAATCAATGCCCTGCGAACTGTTCAAATTAAACCCAACATATAAATGGGCTCCGAACATCGTGCCTGAATTTAATAAGGCAACTAGCTCTACAGAGATCACTAACCTCATTAACACATTTCTTCTCACACCATTCCAACCAAACTCAGATGGTTTAAACCTGGCAGTTGAACAAATTACTGAAATATTCAGTAGGTCATCTTTCAAGGCTAACCTGAGAGAAATCGACAATGGGCAGAATAGGAGACTTCAAAAGAGAATTGGCTTGATGGAGACTGCAGAAATGCAAGAACGAAACTACAACAAATAACTAATCTAAAACACCATTAAACACAGAAAACTGAATTAAGACAAAAATACTGTGAGATACTCAAAGAATATAAACAGATTTTAAAACAGAAAAAGCAAGATCTCTACAACAAAACTCTCTGAGACATGGAAGAGTCTTTAAATAAAAATCAGTTCTGGGAAAAATGGAACAATCTGAATCCTAAACAATCCCAGGAACTAGCCATTCAAAATGGAGACATTTGGAAAAAATATTTTGAAAACCTATAGACTAATCCAGCGAAGTACCGGAAGTTAACAAGTCGCCATTACTGCGGTGGCGTTTCCCTACAATACACGCGCGTTTGAATGCAAGCTGTGCTAAGAAGTGTACAATTTTCTACTTTTATCTTTTTAACATTATTTAACGTTACATTTGACAACGATGTCTAGGAAGTCGGGAAGAAGCTGTGCAGTTCTCGGCTGCTCAAACAGTAGTGGCAAACTTCAAGTTTGGAAAAAGACTGAATTCCGGCCCTTTGTTTTTGTTTCTATTTTCTCTCTTTCATCTTTCCCACACTTGACATATCTTTCAAAAACTACATCGCAGAGTTACATTTGTGTTCTGCTCATTGTGCATGATCTTTGGGTAGTTCATACATTTTTGCATTCTTCTGTGGCTGTGCAGTCAACACATGATGTAAAATGGTTCCAGGTATCATGGCTAAGTCAGCCATCTCAGGGGATGAAAAGTGTTGAATAACATCTGTGTCTGCCTCAAATGCTGAAGCTGTAACTTTCATAGTTTTCCTATGTCTATGATCTGGCCCTTGAATGGATTAGTTCCAGGCACACACTTTGTCAGTGCAGGCTGTGCCTGTGAAGCCTTGGGTCACAGCATCTTTGACCTTGTAAAGTAGTCCTGCTGTATGCCTGCAGCACTTCCCTCTGTTGGCCATACAGTCACAGTTAATACCTACAACTTTGCCATCCTTTCTCTGCAGAGTTAATTCAACATTATGATGGTTGTTAATGGACTGTGAGTATCGGACAGGTCCTTTTAGAATGATGTGTTCTTTATCTGGCAGAGTGTGCAATATTTGGCCAACCCATCTGGAGCTCAGTTAATTTTGACCCTCTATTAGAGACCTATAGTTGCCATTTTGTTGCTCATCACAAGCCAGGTGATTAATAAAATAATCTTGAATACCTACAAAAACACATTCATATTTTTAAAACGTTTTACTAATATAACTGGTCTGTGATTAAATGCAACCCTTGAATGTTTACTAGCTATCTAGTACAGTCAGGTTAGCATATTAGCTAGCTACACAAATGTTAGTTACTTCATCACTTGAAATGCGGCGGATGGTTAAGTGGTCATTTTCTTCTCTCTATCTGGCTATTGACATAACCGATCTCTAGCTAATATGTACAGTTTGAGTAATGTTAAGATCACCATCCATAAGGTACCTTCATCAGTAACTGGGGGCCGCTGTCTAACATTGTCAATCCAACTACCCATGCTGCTGTCACTGCTCTCACTTAGCAGGCAGTAGCAAACACTGCTACTTGTCTCCACAGTAATGCCGGCATCGCTAGATGGCGGAAGACACAAATTGGTCGGTGGATTAGTCTATACAAAGAAATGCTGCCAGAAGACCTCTCATCTGAACAAAAACATATAAAATAAAAGCTGGAAATACTGGAATCAACTATAAAAACAATCAGAACCCAATTGACTACCAAATTTCACTAGAAGAACTAACAGACACACCAAAGTCTTAAACCAAAAAAAGCCGGTGGCCCTGACAGCATCAGGACTGAAATGCTCAAACACAGTTCTCTTGAACTGCAGAAAGCCCTGCTTAAACTGTTCAACCTGGTTCTACAAGCTCGCTGCTTTCCTGACACCTGGAATAGGGGTCTTAAATCCCCAATATACAAGAGTGGAGATAAATTTGACCCCAATGACTACTGAAGCATCTGTGTGAGCAGTAACCTGGAGAAGGTCTTCTGCTGTATTATGAATGCCTGAATACAGGCCTTCCTTACCGAACACAGTGTCTTGAGCAAGAGTCAGATTGGCTTCTACCAAATCACCACACTACAGATCACATCTACACCCTGCACACCCTAATTAATCAACATGATCACCAAAAAAAAAAAACTATTTGCATGCTTCACTGATTTTAATAAAGCATTTGATTCTATCTGACATGATAGCTTATATTATAAAATCATCCAAAGTGGCGTAGGGGTTACGTGTTTGAAATAATCAAATCTATATATTTGGAAAATAAGTGTGGAGTAAAACTTGGTGACAAAAGAACAGAATACTTCACTCAAGGGCGTGGGGTGAGACAGGGCTGCAGTTTGAATCCAGCTCTTTTCAATATCTACATCAATGAGTTAGCGGTATTACTGGAACAATCTGCAGCTCCTGGCCTCACCCTAAACAACACAGAAGTTAAATTATTGTTCTATGCAGATGACCTGATGCTGCTGCTACCCACAGAATATGGTCTACAGCAGCATCTGGATCTGCTAGAGAAATACTGTCAGAACTGGGCCCTGATAGTAAACTTAAAAAAGACAAAAATTATGGTCTTCCAGAAGAAGCCCAGGTGTCAGGAAAGTAGACACCTATTTACTCTAGGTAACACCGCCCTAGAGCACACGTCAAATTATGATTACCTGTGACTGAAAATCAGTGCCTCGGGAAGCTTTGGTCTGGCAGTGAATGCACTTACAGAGAAAGCCCAAAGAGCTTTCTATGCAATAAAAAAATAAATAAATTCTATAAAATAGACACCCCAATTAAAATCCGGTTCAAAAATTTTGACAGTGTCATCCTGTCCATTGCAGTATATGGAAGTGAAGTGTGGGGTCCACTCAGTCAGGAAGACTACACTAGAGGGACAAACATCCAATAGAAGCCCTGCATGCAGAATTCTGTCGAAAGTTGCTAAACATACAAAGGAAAACACCAACAAATGCATGCAGGGCAGAATTCGGCCGTTTCCCGTTGATAATAAATAACCAAAAAAGATCACTTAAATTCTGGATAGACCTTAAATCAAGTCCCCACGACACATTGCAATTTAAAGCATTCCAAATCCAAGAGCTAGGAAAGAGTCCCCTCAGTCAGCTGGTTGTGAAACTAACTAACCCATAACCACTAACATAGATGAGGTTTGGACTAGCACTGCTAACCAACCACAGATTAGAGTAAACCATATCATCAAACAATGCAAAAACTCATTTCTGGAATATTGGGACATAGAAGCCAAATTACAACACAAATCAGAATGTTATCAGGCCCTAAAAGGAGAATACAAACTGGCTGACTATCTCTCCACTGTCAGAGACGGTAAGCAGAGACACATCCTTACCAAGCAAAGCCTCACTGACCACAGTCTAGCCATTGAAAAGGGCAGACACAAAACATCTTGGCTACCAAAAGAGCAAAGAATATGAGGTCACTGTATGGCAAGTGAGGTCGAGACAGAGATGCACTACTTCCTGAAGTGTGGGAAATTCCAGAACATAAGAGAAAAATATCAGGAGAAATTTGAAAATCGGATCCCAAATCTTCTACTCCTAGATGTGAAAGAACAATTGACACTTATTTTAGGAGAGGGCCAAAGTACACACCTTGCGGCACAATATATGTCAGAATGCCATGGCCTAAGGGTCAGTGAGTGACCAAAACACTCAATTACTGTCAGTTGCTGTTCAAGTGCCGTTCTATGTTTCTGCCAGAAATATATATTCCTTTTCCCCCTTTTCTTTGTTGTTTTGTTGTTTTGTGTTCTTGTTTTTGTTTTTTTGTTTTTGTTTTTTTTAGTACTCTGTACTCTGTTGACCTTATTTGCTTTGGCAACATTGTAATTAATGTTTAGTCATGCAATAAAACTTCATTGAATTGAATAGAATTGAGAGAGAGAGAGCAAGAGAGAGAGAGAGAGAGAGAGAGAGAGAGAGAGAGAGAGAGAGAAGAGAGGAGAGAGAGAGAGAGAGAGAGAGAGAGAGAGAGAGAGAGAGAGAGAGAGAGAGAGAGAGAGAGAGAGAGAGAGAGAGAGAGAGAGAGAGAGAGAGAGAGAGAGAGAGAGAGAGAGAGAGAGAGAGAGAGAAGGAAGACATTGCAGATAGAGTGGCATAGCTGAATAAACAGATTTGGATTCTCAGCAGGCAAACAGAAGAACGTAGTTGAAATGCCCAACAGATGTACTGTAGCAAAAGGTGTTCAGTCTCCCTTTCACACCTGCTTTAACGCACGGGGTTGGGAGGGATTTAGGGATAAGGTCTTGGATCGGTGAATGAATGGATGCATGGATTGATAAATAGATGGATGGATGGAAAGATTGATAAATCTTAGATTTGAGAGAAGGTGAAAAGATAACATAATTGGCACAATCAATGAGCCAAAGTCCAATTTAAACTAGGCTAAACCAGACCAAGCAAGAGCCACCAGCAGGGGTGAAATGTGGACGTAACATGCCTCATTTATCAATCGTAAATAAGTACAAATTTGTTCTTACATAGCCACTGAATATTGTAGCCCTGAAGTTTGTCTGGGAGACCAGTGTGGAACCTGGGTAATCCCTGGATTTAGACACCAGTTGTCTAACACTGATGTCTTTTCAAGCCTGGGTGATGGCTCGGTGCAAGAGGTAGGCAACAGATGTCAGGGGGAAGGAATTACAAATAACCATCATGCTTTGCTGCTGATTGTCAGACAATGTCGAGAGCATAATAACAAATTTGTCTGAACAAACCATGGATGAATGAGGCCCATAGACACATATTGTTTATATACCTTCTCTCACTATCAGAGGTTTGGTCTTTGTGTGCCTTGGGACAGAATCTGGACATCATTGCAGGTCCGTGACACTGAAGGGTTTAATACGTGTGTGTGAGTGTGTGTGTAGCAATGTTTGCCCAGGGGTAGGTAGAATTGAATGTGTGTATTCAACCATAACAGACTGGGGGGGGGGGGTAACATGAAGCCGCTATGGGCTGGTGTGATTCTTTACATATAACCGTTATAGCCTGGCGTGAAGGTTAGCATACAATGTTGACAGGGGGTATTAAGGCTCAACGAGGCAAGGCAGTGTGGGGTCTGATGGGTTATTCATTCTATGTATATATCCTGTCTTTATTTCCTGCAGTGTGTTGTGATAGATGCAACACATCTATATCCGTGTGAGGCAATGCCACATGTATGTTGTCGTGTGTGCGTTGCTGTCAGTTTTTCATGGTAGACACTGTGAACCAGGGATCGTATTTATGCAGAATGTGTTACTTGATGGAGTGTCGTGGTTGTTTGCATGTCTCCATCCTAATCCCATGGATATGAGTTGTTTTAAAGGTGTTTGTCCTGTGGTTGATTTGGGTCAATGGTGGAGTGTTGTTTGCCCCATAGGGTCACCTAAGGATGGGGGGGCATAACAATTGGGGGATTTTCCGGGATTGAACATCCATGGGGTGAGGTAAATATGTGTACATTTTTGTGTGTATCTAGTGGCCTTTGTTTTGGATATAGTGGTCTTCTCTATTATTGTTAGACCATTTGTAGCTGTTGCTGTTTGTTTAGTTTTGCTTGTGACTGGGTGACTGCTTCAGCAGATTGGATTTTCGGTTTTGAGCACCCTGATTATGTAGCCGCTAGGCAGGTCTAAAGGGCTTGTCACTTTGTTGTTTTTGCCTCTTCTTGTTTTTGTTGGTAATCCTGTGTGGGGGCACGCTTCAGTGTATAGCATTTGGCTATATCTCTGCTCTTCGGTGATGCACTGAGTTCAGCGTTTAAGGTCACATCGAGCTCGGCAAGCCACTGAAGACTAGCTAGGTTAGTCAGCCATCTCAGTAGGCAGGTAGGGGTTGGAGTGCCTGTACAGCTTGTTTACCTAGCTTTTTTTTTCTTGCAAAGCAACTTGGTTGTCTTCTTTTTTTGTGAGATGACTCTACTTTTTGTCTTCATGCATGCTCCATATTCCAGGTAGGAAAATCAAAGGAAGTTGAATCAGTTCATCTGGACACAACGTTTATTAGCAAATGCTTCACCGCTCATCTAAGTGACCTCTTCAATCTGAACCGACCGCAGGTATCACCACCCTTACACAGTTACACAATGACTGAAACCAACAATGAGTTTCATGCAAATAGGCATGACCATTAATTTGAATTTCAATGACTATGTGTCCTATTCAGAGGATTTGGTTTGCAGTTTGGTTTGCAGAGATTTGCAGTCTTAGCACTGCAAGATGGCGATATTTAGTCATAGCCCCCCCCCAATCATTTATTAATTCATTGTTGGTTGGGTCGTTATGCAACTATATTGTTTATAAGGGTGGGCATACCTGTCAGTAGAGACTGAAGAGGTCACTTAGATGAGTTGTGAAACATTTCTCCCAATAAATGTTGTGTTGCAGGTGAAATGATTCAATTTTATGTGATTTCCTTCCCTGGATTATTGAGCATGCATCAAGACATCTTATGAGCTGGCTACAGGAACACAGATTTGGTTACTATACCTCTCCTCTTCTCAAGTTAAAAACATAAAATACAGTGGAGAGCCCAACAAGCTTTTTGTACTTGATGGTGAGTACATAAACATCTTCTTTTTATTTTGTCTTGTTCTCTGTTTCTCAGGGGTCGCCACAGCAGATTTTATTGTGTCCATCAGTACCCTTCGAGGGCACATCACCAATGGCGGCCATTAACTCGGGCCTCGAGCGCTCCGGTGTGGTCTTGTCAAGCCGCATACTGAATTGGCAAAATTTTATGTTGGATGCCCTTCCTTAGACAAGCGCTAACTCTATGGACGGGGGCACAGGTAAAGCATTCGAGGTTTTGTTGGTTTACTTGGACGATATCCTTGTATTTTCCAAAGACTTTGAAAGCCATGCTGAGAAATTAGATCTGGTTTCGGGCGACTGCGAGAACACGGCCTGAAACTTAAACCAAGGAAGTGCTTTCTGCTCAAGACAGAAGTCAAATTTCTTGGGCATGTAGTGTCAGCTGATGGGCTGCGAGTAGAAATGGAGAAAGTGAACGTCCTGGAAGATTGGCCTGTCCCACACTCAGTCATGTCTTATTACCGGTGGTTTGATCCCCATTTTGCTCAGCTAGCGAGACCCTTGCATGCCCCGGTGGGTAAAGCAACAAAAGGTGGCATTCAGGCTCTACCACAACACTTTGTGCAGAGTGAAGAGTGCCAAGAAGCATTTGATAGGCTGAGGAAGTGTCTGATGGCACCACCCGTACTCGCAAATCTCGACTTTAATCCCCCATTCATTGTAACAACGGATGTGAGTTACCTGGGCCTTAGGGTGCTTCTGAGCCAAAGACAAGAAGGGGTTGAACGCAGAGTCTGCGTCAGAACCAACCTAATGGGAGGGCATAGGCTCACAGCAGGGGGCATACATCCCCACTCAAGTGACGTTGACATATAAGATAGGCTTCAGAAAACACTTTTTTTCGCAAACCAACACACAAAACACACCAACCTCCAATCTCAAAACATGAGTGCACATAAGACAGTCTCTCGCTCTCTCACTCACACACACACACGCCTCAGCGAAACCACACACCGAGTTACAGTGCAGCACTGTGTGCGTCAGAGCATCGGCAAAACCACAAGTGACAAGCCTATGAATAATTAAGTAGGTACAGTACAACTATTACCGTTGTCATCAGTAGATATTAAATATATGATGCAGCCAGGTTTCCAATAGCGCTCACACAAACACGCCCTAACCCGATCTCAAAACAAAACATATCTCTCTCTCTCTCTCCCTCTCTCTCTCTCTCTATCTCTCTCTCTATCTCTCTCTCTCTCTCTCTCTCTCTCTCTCTCTCTCTCTCTCTCTCTCTCTCTCTCTCTCTCTCTCTCTCTCTCTCTCTCTCTCTCTCTCTCTCTCTCTCTCTCTCTCTCTCTCTCTCTCGCTCTCTCTCAGCATTACTTAGCTATTTCATATGGAATCTCAAGCACTACACAAATTAAGCCAAAGTGCAAATGATCAGGCCTGTGCATTACACCAATAATAACTTAAGTATGAGTACAGCATATTCGGCATATTGTTAAAAGAGCCAAGGCTGGCATACGTAAATTAAACATATGACTTACCAACAGAAGAGTTGAAGGCGGCGAGTGTTGTACACTTTATAATAGATCAGGATGTCTGAAGGACAACTAAGAATCTGAAAAATAACAGCAATCAATTACAAATTATGTACCGCTACAAGAAAGTCAGTGTGCCAAGTTGTGGCTAAGGTGGGTGGGTGGGCGTCACTGAGTTAACACTGGCAAAAGGATGGACGTACATATATCATTAAATTGAACAACTAACCTCTTACTCTTAGGCCCTTGTGTCCTGGGGGGTGGTCGGGTCAGATGAGCTTCCTCCACTCTGTTGTACATTTTTGGGTGAGGTCTTTCTCAAACGCCAGCTGAACCAACTGGGCCTTTCGTTTGTGGAGCGTTGTGTGTCTGTGGTCCGAAAAAACATGTTGTGTAGAGTTGAGAATGCGTTCTCGCACATTGCTGTGGAGGCGCCGAAAGTCAGTGCATGCTTCAAAGCAGTCAGTACACTAGGCATTGCCACGAGAGCTGTGTGGTCCTGTGATAGAATGTACTGTGCGGTCCAAATCCCCTCCTTGGTTGGCGGTGATTCTTTTTGTGTCCTGAAAAACTGTTCAGCAGCTTCATACTCTGCCTCAAGTATAGGCGATCGTGACAAGTCCATGATGCTTCACAGCTGTAGCACCTAGAAAGGTACCACTGTTTGGATCGAGTGCAGTGAGTGCCCTAGCCAGTTGAGTGTTGCGCTCACTAAATCTCTGATCCATTTCTCCAGCAACCGAATCGACAACGCTGTAGTACAGTCTCTTGGGTTCTGTTTTGCTGTCATCATTCCTCTGTCCTGTAGTTCCCTCAATCACATACCCATCCATAGTCGTGTTTGTTGTGCGTTTCTGTTTTGGGGGATTTCTGTTTGTCTCAGCAATGCACTGACAGCCTGTCAAACTCCTCATCACAACGTAGTTTCCGTACACATTCGTTTGAACTAGCCACAACACTCAAACCTGTCAATAAGTCAGCATCCTCGCTCCGGCCGTTGCCATAACGATACTTTATACCTATGTAACGTTGAGATGATACTTGGTTGACACTATTTGATATATTGCTGGGATATTCATTGTCGGAAAGTACTGCTGGCGTCGTGTGCCGCTGCCGCTTCTCCCTCTCGTAGCCCCCCCACCCCTTCCCATCCACCCCTATATGGCTGTGTTGTGTTTATCTGTTGTCTTGTTTCACCCCGTTTATTGTAAAGCGACTTTGAGTGTTAGAAAAGCGCTATGATTGGTGTAATGGGCACATTTTTTAGTTTTAATCAGGATTCTAGCTGCAGCATTGTGAACCATATGAAGACTTTTAGTGCATGTGGCAGACCTGAAAACAGAACAGTAAAATAATCAAGCCGGCATGAAACAAATGCATGTATTAGTCTCTGTGTCAGCCATAGACAGGAAAGACTGAATTTTAGCTATGTTATGTAAGTGACAAAAGGCAGTCTTGGTGATTCCTTTAATGTGCTTATCAAAGGAAAGGCAGGGATCAAACGTAACACCAAGATTTTTGGCTGCCACACTTTGTGAAACCACAGAGTTTTTGATTGTTATCGTTACTTGATCAAATTGATGTCTGTGTGTACCAGGGCCAATGACCAGCATCTCGGTTTTATCCGAACTTAAAAGCAGAAAGTTTAGTGACATCCAATTTTTCACAACAGCCAAGCAGGCCTCTAAATTAGTCACTTGAGTGTGATCATCAGCTCACATACGCACATACAGCTGAGTATCATCAGCATAGCAATGGAAGTGGGGCAAGGGAGCTATAGGAACACAAAAAATGATTGAATTTTAGAGTGCCAAGACTACTTAGTTTCATCATCATCATTATAATGATAATAATAAACATTTTATTTAAAGGCATCTTTCATGACACTCAAAATCACCTTACTGCAAATGCAATGAAACAACGCAGTAAAAACATTTGTGCAATCAAAAATAAAACACACAATATGCAATAGAGCATACATCAGCACGAGTAAAACTCTTTGTAAGTCATGGGCCAATGCTGAACAACACTGGCCCATGTCCATCTTCCTCATTCTAATTTCCAGCATTGCTCAGTTAGAGAAAAAGAATGTGCGAGTTTTATTATGGTATAACACTATCAACTGTTAGATGTTATGTTTAAGGTGTAAACCTCAACATGCCTCTCTGTATCTTCCCTCTCTGTGGCAGCTGACAAGGTGTCTTCATCACCTTCCAGTCATGAAAATTAATTTTTTTGTGTTGCATTATGAAAAAAACTTACAACCGCATGGGGGTCTGTTATGGCAGAAGGTTCCACCAGACAAATGACACCATCACAAGATGAAGATTAGACAGTTAAATTATAACTTTACCCAGAAAAGTGCCCCACCTAATTTGAATTTTGTTTTTACTACAATATGCAAGCCACATCACAATTTTTTTCAAATATATAACTCTGAGTCACTTTATAATAGATCAGGATGTCTGAAGGGCAACTAAGAATCTGAAAAATAATGGCAGTCAATTACAAATAATGTACCGCTGCAAAAAAGTCAGTGTGCCAAGTTGTGGCTAAGGTGGGTGGGTCGGGGTCACTGAGCTAACACTGGCAAAAGAATGGACGGACATATATCATTAAATTTAATGACTACCCTCTTACTCTTAGGCCCTTGTGTCCTGGGGGTTGGTCGGGTCAGATGAGCTTCCTCCAGAGCTGCCTTCAGCAATATGTCCCCCACTGGTTTGACTGAGTGAGGGCCATCTCTCCAGCCTCTGTGAGTGGTCGTGGTGGTGGACCCCCACCTGTTGCTCAGGCCTCAGCCTTTTCTTCAGCTGGCAATAATGGAGGTCAAATTTGAACATATCATGTAAGCACACGTTTGTAGACTTGTGTAAAGGTATTTCGGTGTTGCTTTCAAATAGACAATATCAAATACTGGCAGCGCTGGGATGACTGAAAATTTTAATTTTATTTGCTTAAAAAATGTCTCTAACATTGTAGCGCTGACTCGGTCAGCAATTTTTGGCCACTCCAGCTACATTTCTTTTGTTGCTGCTCCTATATTTCTTTTTTTCCTCTTAAATACATACTCTTAATCTACATACGCATTCATTAATATTTCGGTAATACTTTCGATGAAGCTTGCATCTTTAAAGCCCTATAAGCATCTATAACGCCCTATAAGGGCAGCTATAAGTCATTGTAAGATTCATTATAACCATGTATACGCCCTCACAACACCTCATAACCACCTTTATGATACATTATGTCAATTTAAAACGGATTTATGCATTATAAATGTGTCATCATTAGCCTGTTTATCTGTCAAATGTCATAATGCATCATAACCAAATTTTTTTGCTGAAGTTTTGTAGTGATGCATAATGAGATTTCAGTGCTATTTCACAGTCTTCAGCCATAAACATTAGTCATTGTAATACACATTATAGGAAAGTATGGGCGTTATAGATGCAATAGATGCTTGTAGGGCATTATAGATGTTTATAGGGCGTTATAAATGCAAGCTTCATAACTCCGGTGTGGTGAAGTAGGACGACCTTTTTTCTCGCTGGTTGCCATGGTGAGTTGTAATATCGGAGCTCAACTGATCATCGCTCGACTCAGAGTGAACATACTCAGAGCTGACTGAACCAATTCAGATCGGCTGTTCTGAAACCGAAAACTCTTGAGTTTGGCAGCTCAGAGTTAGTCAAGCCAGAGTTCAGGATTAAACTCAAAAGAGTTTGTAAAACCTGCTTTCTGAAACAGCCCTTAGGGCTGCAAGTTGTGTTTTTGCATCTGTGTTTTGCACTTCAGAGCCACTGCACCGCCTTGCTGTGTCAGACGTGAAGCTGTTTTCAGGTCAAGTAATTGGAGCGCGCGTCTGCCATGAGGTTCGGGGTGAACTCCTACACAGAACACGAGTCAGGAGAGGGATCAAAGTCTGAACAGCTTTTAATGAAGGACGGGTGGGGGGGGAGAAGCAGATGGCTGAGCAGCAAGGGGCAGAGCCATGAGCAAGTAGGCAGACAACAGGTGAGGCGCGACCCTGCACACAAAAAAGGCCTGTTAGTCAGAGGTGACAAGAGCGAACACGAGGAGCCAAAATACCAAGAGCCAAAAAATCACTAGGAGCAATAAGCACTGGAGAGCTAGAATCAGTGAAGGCCTACCCGCTAACTAGGAGTGTGTAAGTGTGTGACCACCACGAGAGCTGAAACGACACTCCGACAAAGGATGGATGACAAGCCAGGCTTGAAATGAAGGATGGGTGATGAGCTGATGGAAAGCAGGTGTGCTGAATCCAGGTGAGGGCGTGACACACATACACACACACACACATACACACACACACACACACACACACACACACACACACACACACACACACACACAGATCAACAGGGGGCACCAGAGTAGAGGGAGACAAGCAGAAACACGAGGGTAGGACACTGGAGCATGAAAGCATTAGGCCTCAACTGACCACGGTTTTATGGATCAAGAATAAAGAATGTTTTTGTGAGTAATGTGAAAGTGAGGTCATATAAATAACTGATAAGGAGGCCTAATAAATAACTGATGATGTTATTCTTTTTTTTTTCTTTTTTTTTTACATTTCATCGCATATTTCCTCCGAAGGGCAATTCAGGGACATGGTTGAAGACTGGCCCCATGAAAAATGGAGTTGTGGTGCCAGGTACATTGAGGTTAGGTTTCAGAATAAAGAAACAAATCAAACCTTTCAGCAGGGTTTACCCTACAGGGGCTGCCAAATGTTCTCTATGTTGGATCAAGTTATAGGCAGCTGGCCTTTCCTTGCAATCTGTTTTGATGACATAACGTGATGAAAGCTGTCAAATGAGCTCATGGTGGGGTAACTGAGGCCAAGATCAGCCAGTCATGAGTTCATACATCATGCAAACATGCAAACAGGGGCGTCCGGGTAGCGTAGCGGCCTATTTCGTTGCCTACCAACACGGGGGTCGCCGGTTCGAATTCCCGTGTTACCTTCGGCTTGGTCGGGCATCCCTACTGACCCAATTGGCCGTGTCCTAGTCGCGTCCCTAGCGCCAGGTCGGTCGGAGCGCCTGTTCAGGGGGGAAAGGGAGGGGGAACTGGGGCGAATAGCGTGATCCTCTCACGCGCTACGTCCCCCCTGGTGAAACTCCTCACTGTCAGGTGAGAAGAAGCAGCTGGTGACTCCACATGTATCGGAGGAGGCATGTGGTAGTCTGCAGCATCTCCCCGGATCGGCGGAGGGGGTGGCACAGCAACCGGGACGGCTCGGAAGAGTGGGATAATTGGCCAAGTACAACTGGGAAGAATAAGGGGGGGGGAAAATCCACAATTTCTTGCTTGTTTCGTTTATCATTTTAAGATTTTCATTGAGAGTGAGGAAGAAGGACTGGATTAGGAACGAGTATATTAGAGGGACAGCTCAGGTTGGACAGTTTGGAGACATAGCAAGAGAAGCAAGATTGAGAAGGTTTGGACATGTGTGGAGGAGAGATGCGGTGTACACTACCGTTCAAAAGTTTGGGATCACCCAAACAATTTCGTGTTTTCCATGAAAAGTCACACTTATTCACCACCATATGTTGTGAAATGAATAGAAAATAGAGTCAAGACATTGACAAGGTTAGAAATAATGATTTGTATTTGAAATAAGATTTTTTTTACATCAAACTTTGCTTTCGTCAAAGAATCCTCCATTTGCAGCAATTACAGCATTGCAGACCTTTGGCATTCTAGCTGTTAATTTGTTGAGGTAATCTGGAGAAATTGCACCCCACGCTTCCAGAAGAAGCTCCCACAAGTTGGATTGGTTGGATGGGCACTTCTTTGAGCAGATTGAGTTTCTGGAGCATCACATTTGTGGGGTCAATTAAACGCTCAAAATGGCCAGAAAAAGGGAACTTTCATCTGAAACTCGACAGTCTATTCTTGTTCTTAGAAATGAAGGCTATTCCATGCGAGAAATTGCTAAGAAATTGAAGATTTCCTACACCGGTGTGTACTACTCCCTTCAGAGGACAGCACAAACAGGCTCTAACCAGAGTAGAAAAAGAAGTGGGAGGCCGCGTTGCACAACTGAGCAAGAAGATAAGTACATTAGAGTCTCTAGTTTGAGAAACAGACGCCTCACAGGTCCCCAACTGGCATCTTCATTAAATAGTACCTGTTAGAGCCTGTTTGTGCTGTCCTCTGAAGGGAGTAGTACACACCGGTGTAGGAAATCTTCAATTTCTTAGCAATTTCTCGCATGGAATAGCCTTCATTTCTAAGAACAAGAATAGACTGTCGAGTTTCAGATGAAAGTTCTCTTTTTCTGGCCATTTTGAGCGTTTAATTGACCCCACAAATGTGATGCTCCAGAAACTCAATCTGCTCAAAGAAGTGCCCATCCAACCAATCCAACTTGTGGGAGCTGCTTCTGGAAGCGTGGGGTGCAATTTCTCCAGACTACCTCAACAAATTAACAGCTAGAATGCCAAAGGTCTGCAATGCTGTAATTGCTGCAAATGGAGGATTCTTTGACGAAAGCAAAGTTTGATGTAAAAAAAATCTTATTTCAAATACAAATCATTATTTCTAACCTTGTCAATGTCTTGACTCTATTTTCTATTCATTTCACAACATATGGTGGTGAATAAGTGTGACTTTTCATGGAAAACACGAAATTGTTTGGGTGATCCCAAACTTTTGAACGGTAGTGTATATTGGGAGAAGGATGCCAGGGAAGAGGACAAGAGGAGAAGAGGAAGGCCAAAGAGGAGGTTTCTGGATGTGGTGAGGGAGGACATGCAGGTGGCTGGTGTGACAGAGGAAGACGCAGAAGACCTGGAAACAGATGATCCTCTGTGGCGACCCCTAACGGGGAGCAGCCGGACGTAGTGGTAGCAGCAGCAGCTTGTTTGGTTTTTTACCCCGGGTAAAGACCCTTCTGCAAATCAGCAAGAAACCAATTTCAGGCTCCAATCCAGAATTTGCGAAACATTGATTTATAGGCCCACGGGGTGAACACAGCCTCTGTTTATCTGCGGGTATTTGTGTTTTCATCTCCTTTTTTTATCTAGTGGATTGACTGTGAGTGGTGTGTGTGTGTGTGTGTGTGTGTGTGTGTGTGTGTGTTTGTTGTGGCAGGAGGGGAGGTGAGAGGGAGGGGGGTGGGGTTTGTGCAGCCGAATTAACTTTGACCTCGACGTCGCCGAGCCTTGTTGAGCTGATGACATTGGACCACAGCCGAATAAACTTTGACCTTGGTGTCGCTCAGCCTATTTGAACTGATAACACACACAAATAGAACACTTACATTTACACACACGCACACACACACACACACACACACACACACATGAAAACTACACATTGTATGGGCAGTGAGGGGTATCCAAGGAGTCCTATTTAATCTAAACAAATTCCAAACACACCTCGGCACCAACCAAGGAGTCAAGAGAGCTACCAGTGCAACAGCGTCCCAGAGTCAGAGGGTTACCTTGCCACAGCGTCACTTGCTGGTGTCAGGGTTAGGGCCTGAGTACATCATCACAACAGCAGCAACAACAGTAAATAATGATAAACATTATATAACTATGGGGTTGCATCATGGTCAGCTCTAGCTAACAGGGACGTCTAATGAATCACAATCACTTTCTTTGGCCACTCAAGTACAGACAAAGAAATGTACTGGGTGATTTTCTCACACGGAGCACACGAGACAAAAGACATTTTAATCAGTCAGGCCAGTTCCCAAAACATTACTGGTCACTGGATGTCATACGTTTGGGTGTGGAAGAATATGCAGTCGTGGTAACATTTATATACAGCATAACTCCTCTTCTTCTTCTTCTTCTTCATCTTTTGGTTGATCCCGTTAGGGGTCACCACAGTGGATCATTCATGTCCATCTCTTCCTCTCCTCTGCATCGTCCTCTGTCACACCAGCCAACTGCATGTCTTCCCTCACCACATCCATAAACCTCCTCTTTGGCCTTCCTCTTTTCCTCTTCCCTGGCACCTCCATATTCAGCATCCTTCTCCCAATATACCCAGCATCTCTCCTCCACACATGTCCAAACCATCTCAATCTTGCCTCTCTTGCTTTGTCTCCAAACCGTCCAACCTGAGCGGTCCCTCTAATATAATCGTTCCTAATTCTGTCCTTCTTCATCACTCCCAACGAATATCTTAGCATCTTCAACTCTGCCACCTCCAGCTCTGCCTCCTGTCTTTTCATCAGTGCCACTGTCTCCAAACCATATAACATAGCTGGTCTCACAAATCTCAAATCACTCCTCACACTCTTCTCTACCCACTCCACCCTGTCTGCACTCTCTTCTTCACCTCTTCTTCATCTCTCTTCCACACTTCACCTCTCTTCCCCCTCTCCTTCTCCTTCGCCCAACAGTAGCATAGTTTCCACCGGCACCCCACAGGCCAACGGTACCGGTGGCGGTCGTTGGTAACCCGGGCCTTGACAGATCTGGTATGGAAATCTGGTTTTATCATCTGCATATTTGATTTGGCAAAGGTTTTACGCCGGATGCCCCTCCTGACACAACCCTCCCCATTTATCCGGGCTTGGGACCGGCACTAAGAATGCATTGGCTTGTGTATCCTCAGTGGCTGGGTTCACTGTATATATAGTATACATACAATGTATTTTCAGAATCCGAATCAGAATACTTGACTCATCCCCGAGGGGAAATTGGGTCACATTCTAGAGAAGAAAAAGGAAAAATAAAATCACATTTGAAGTGACTCACCAGATCTAGGGTTCTTGGACTTTACACAGCTTATAAACAGGTCTTGTCAGACATGGTAGAAGATAAAGTTAACAACAGTAAAGTTTTATATGCTCACGATAATAGTTACATTTAGTGGATGCTGTCCTCTAAGAAGCACAAGGCGTTTTGGCCGAATCAGTTTGTCACTCTTTATGATGCTCTCCGGCTCGCCTGTGGCACGTTTTTGCCTCACGTATCTCCAGTGGCTTTTAGACAAAGGCCACGAGGAAGTGGCTGGGGTGGCTGTAAAAAACTGCCCAAATGTATGATGTGTGTTCATAGCCTCTGGCCTCCGTAAGCTCTGGACCTGACAGACTGTCTGCTCCTGCTTTGTCCATCTGCTCACTGACCGCACGCTCACCCTCAAAACATTCTAACACGTACACTAATACAGAGATACTCACGCCCATCTCTTCACGCACACCTGGGCATGCACGCATGTACGCACACACACACACACACACACACACACACACACACACACACACACACACAAGACCTTATAGCTCAAACATGCAGTTAGCTTATTACAATATTCATGGAAAGTCATGTAGATCATATAAGTTGGGCCTTAAACAAGCATGCAAAACCACACAACTACACACATGGACTGCTAAAACCAATGAAGATAAGATGAAATTCATTTTACAAGCTCCACATAATAAGTTCTTCCCACGAAGATGTAACAATTTTTTTTTTTTTTTGCATGCACTGAAAGTTCACCTGGTGACGAAGGCCACTCGGCTGATTCAGTCGAATCCTGTAAGTACGCAGCAATATATAGGCTGACAAACTTCATGACCCTGACATCCATGAAATCCTTTCAACAATCTCTCATGCAATTTCAAAGATCCCGGCTAGTATGTCCTCAATTACTGAAAAGTTGTCTCTTTAGCAGATAAGCTGTCTCTGCAGGATGCTGGAGATAGGGCCTTATGCTGGTGTGCGCTGCTCAATTTCGCATTACAGTTTCATCAGAAAGCTTTATCTTCTGAGCACAGATCATCCGAGAAGAGAATCCTCATTTGAAACAGAAAGTTTTGATGAAAATGGAGCAGACTGCACATCTAAAGAGGACGAAACTATCAGACTATAGCTGATACCGGATACCTACTGTGATGGAGGGGAAATAAAGAGCAGGGAAAGAGAAAATAGGAAAAGAGAAATATCCTACGATGCCTAAGGGACTTGTCAGTGGAAACTAGCCTATTAGCTAACTTGGGTACATTTGCATTTGTTTTGAATGTTGATGAATGTACATTGCCCCTTCCCAAATAAACGTTTAAACTTAACTAAAAAGACAGACTGTGTTAAGATGAGGAAAAAACGGTATGTAAAGTGTTGGATTTTTCACCTTTGTTGAAGGGTTGAATGATTTAACTTGCCTCAATAGAGGCTGTGGCACGTTAGCATAGTCACAGCCTGAAAGAAAGAGAAAAAATAGAGTGATCATAGTAAAATATACTTGACAACATTTACCTAAAGAAGAGAATAAAATAGAAAGAGAAAAGACGAAGCATATTAGTTTGATTATAATTCTTAGAATGAACTTCTTCTTCTTCTTCTTCTTCAGGATATCTTGGAGGTGGGAGGCTGCGAATTCAGGAGCTCATGCTGGGTGGTTTCTGTCAGTCGACGCGACCATTGAGTGACTGAGTGAACAGCCAGTTGAAATGAAAGTGGGGGAACTGAGCAGTTAGGCCACAGTGATGCACTGGTTCTTTCAGAAGAGAGTAAGACCGAGCTTTTAGAAGATGTCTTTTTTAAGAGCAACAAAGATAAGTGCAGTGGAGTTAGTCAGTGTCTTTGATCTCCATTTTTACAAGCAACCAATTGAAACTGATTGCAAAACCGTTGCAAACTTTTCTCTTCTCTCTCTCTCTCTCTCTCTCTCTCTCTCTCTCTCTCTCTCTGAATGGTGTATTCTCCTTTCTCTTCTTCTGTGTGTATGAATGGTATGATGTGAGTCTCCCTTGTGTGCACGTGCAGTCTGTCCGTCTCCTAGGTCTCCATGGTGATGGTGGTCGCCACCTGGACACTGCTTGGCATCCCCCTTATCACATTTTCTTTTTATGTATCTTATAAATCCATATAATTTTGTTATCCTGTTTCAATGTTGTATCCTTCTCTCACTCAGGCATGTGACTAAATGGTTTTTTTTCCTCGTCTCTTTTGCCGTGTATGTGAGTGTTGTGATGCGAGTATCTCTTGTGTGCATGTGTGGTTTTTCCGCCTGTCAGGTCTACATGGTGATGGTGGTCAAGTGGCTCGGGTCCTGGGCTGTTCCGGCGGCATCTGGACACTGCTTGGCATCCTCCTCATCATATTCTTCATATATTCTATAATTCCATTATAATTATGTTATCCTCTTTCAATGTTGTATTCTGTAAATTGTGTTAACACAACATCCACTGCCCATCTGTCCATCTTGGGAAAGAATTCCATCCTCTGTTGCACTCCTGAGGTTTCTTCCTCTTTTTCTCCCTGTTAAAGGGTTTGGTTTTTTTTAGGGAGTTGTTCCTTATCCGATGCGAGGGTCTAAGGACAGGATGTTGTGTTGCTATAAAGCCCACTGAGGCAAACTTGTAATTTGTGATAATGGGCTATACAAATAAATTGACTTGACTTGAACGAGTGGAAAAGACACATAACAGTACCATTACAGCAGAGTATGAAACAGTACAAAGTAGAAAAAGAGAAAGAGAAGCACCTCCTTCCCCCCAAAGCCAACAACAACTTAAAAAAGAGTGTACTCCTTTAATTTCTCCATCAGTTCAGCTGTTAATCCCCTTGTGTGAGGGTGGTAAACCATGCCTACAAAGGAGAAGAGATTCTCAACTGGTGCCGATGATGACAAGTGGTGTTGAATCTCACAAAGAGTAGCTTGATGGGTGGATATGAATCCAGTGAGGAAATGTCCTTTCTGGGATCCTCCAGAAAGTGAAGGGTCTCCAACTCTGCTTTGCTGTGGCTGGGCAACATCTCTGCCCAGCTGGCTCTCAGTTCCTGTTGTTGGGACTGGAAACAGTACAGGCAAACAGGGAAAATAAGGTTGTTATGAATTTACATTAAATTCAAGAATTTCTAATATCAAAATAATATTTAAAATTGTGAAATGAAACTAGCTACTCATCTATTTTTTTTAATTAATGTAAATTCATGTTTGATGATTCATTCATGAAATTGCAGTTTAACCTTAAGACACTGAGGTGAGAGTAGTTTACCCGTACCCTGGTCAGAGAAGATGAAGAAATCGTCTTCATTCTCTTCAGCGGTGTTTGATGAGGAAGTCTCACTTTCTGACACAGGGCCAAGCTCTTCAGCTGAGTGCAGAAACAGGTGATGTATCCTCTTCTTCTCTGCAGCTAGTTGGGGAAGCAACCACCTCATCTTGAAAAACATGTGGGTTGCTGTAGTCAAGATGGCTTCATTGACATCAGTTTCCAGATGTAAGAAACTTACTGAAACATTTCTCAAAGCCAGCGATGGAGGCTTGCAAGATATGTGAGCTGTACTGCAGGTTTGAAGCTTGCAGGTCATGTAGTTTAGCCTGAACAGCAAAGAGGGTAGGTATGAGCTCTCCATAGCAGCATGAGGTCTGACCTTGAAAGTGGTCAAATGGCAATGGGCTTGAGGACTCTGCAGTATCCTTCAAGGAAATCAAGCTCTACCTCTTTGAACGGTGGGAGTTGCAAGGCAAGCATGATCTCAGGAAGCTTCTCCCGAAGATATGTCAGCTGACTCAAACAGTTATAAAGAGAATTCCACCTAAAAACGTAGGGTGTCTTCAGTTGCTGGTTGGTCAAGTGAGTATTTCTGCATATTTTGGTCTGCTAGAAGCATATCAGAGGGCTGAACACTTTGCCATGGATAAATGATTCAACCTGGAGATAATTGAATTATCTTTAATTGCCCTTTAGGCATCAGTGGTTGAAACCAAACTCGGTGTGTGAGTGGAACACCTGACGTGAGGTGGTAGAAAGATAGCACACTATGACACTTCTTCTCCCTCTGGATCTATTATAACAAATGAGAGATCCTGTTCCTGTTCATCTGTCTCATCTTGTTCCTTTGAGACGACTGTGATATTGAACCCTCGAAATGCTTTTGAGAAGTTTGATGCATTGTCAGTTACAGTAGCCACAATAGCGTCTGTTGTGAGTCCATATTCTGAATTTGTTTCCTCCAGTAGTTCTGCAATGTGATTAGTAGGTATGTGGACTGGGAAAATGACTGCAAGTAAGAGCAGCCGATTCACGTTCTAGCGGGTCTGTTTGTATCCAATGTACAGTGACTCCCATATAACTTGTTTTTTTTTTTAGCTGACCAGATACCTGCAGTGGTGCAAGCATTTTGTATGCACTTGGGTCTCTCCTTCAAATTTGCTATTTTATTATTAAAGTCTTCATCAATTCTTCTCCCAAGTGTCCTGCTGGATATAACTTTAGTACCTTGGCAAAGGGCCTGTATCAAGTCAATAAATTATTTATGCTCAACAGTGGCCAATGGGTACATGCCTTTAGTGACAAAGGATGTGATGAGAGAGTCAATTTTATTTTGTGTCACTGGACCACGTTCAAAGAGAGTAGTGTGTTTGCATGAAGTCCTGTTTTTATTTGTTTTGTTTTTTTGTTTGTTTTGGTTTGGGTTTTGGGGGTTTTTTTTGCTTTTCCCACTTGCAAATAATTTTTTTTGGTCTATCAGTTCCTTTATTTTGTCAGGGTGCCTTCATTTCAAGTGGGTTTTTAAATTTGATGTCGCTGCAATAAAGCCACATATTTGACCTTTGTGTTAGTGCACAGCTGACACTCAGCCGCTATCTTTCTGTTTGGGATCTGCTTCACTATTTGGAAATATTTCCCACCCAGCATTGCACATTTGAGCGTTGGTGTGGCTTCTTCTTCTGCAGATGTGGCAGATGATGGTCCAGCCTGGCCAGGCTCTGATGGTTCATTGCCACTCACCCCCTGAGATGACTGATTTCTACCTAAATAAAAAATGTATAGATTAGGACTACCAGTTGCAACTTAAAACCAGCATCATTCAAAAAACACTAACAACTCACATAATAGACACTAAAATGCAATCATTTATGTGTTACATAAGCATTATCCAGAAATGGAGTCAATTCCCTTTGAATTGCATTAACTCTCTATAATCCATATTGTAAAACGTTTTATACAACAAGATGAACAACATTTAGCTTTAGTGTAAAGATCAAAATGAACAGTTTATAATTGATACATGACTTGCTTTCTTAAAATCTGTGATTTGTTTTTTTGTTTTTTGTTTTTTTACTTGAATGTTAATCTGACCATCTGTGTAAAATGCAAAATCTTTGCAATGGGGATGGACAGGTTGATGGACGAGATCAGGCAGAAGTCTCCGCTGACTATGATGTTTGCAGATGACATTGTGATCTGTAGCAACAGTAGGGTGCAGGTTGAGGAGAGCCTGGAGAGGTGGAGGTATGCACTGGAGAGAAGAGGAATGAAAGTCAGTAGCAGCAAGACGGGATACCTATGCGTGAATGAGAGAGAGGACAGTGGAATGGTGAGTGTCATGGCACACGTTCTGTGGCCTTCAAATTCATATTCTTTAGCACCCCTTGTAGTAGTTTGTTGTAAAAACGGTGATAAACGTAAAGTTTTTTTTCCAGTGGTCAGTTCAGATCATGTGACTCGTAGGTTAGAGGTCAACCAGGAAAAGACGGCGGTTTGCAAGAATTTCACTGTGGTCAGACAGAAAGCTGAGTTCGGTTTTTCTTTATGTTTGTGCCTTGGAGAACCTTTGTTTGTAAGTTTGTTACCTTTTCTGTGTTTTGTGCAAATGTGCATAGTAATAATTTGGAATTCAAACGTTTGGATCGACAACGCTATTTGTGATAATTTAATTTGCTAGGGTTCAAATGGTAAGCTAAGCTAAATGTAGCTTCTTGTTGTAGCGTGTGCATTTAGGCTATCTGTAAGCAATGAGAATTAATTTGTGCTGTACTTTGAGAACAGATTGTAACCAAAGTATTGTAACTTTGCATTCATTTCAGTTTTGCGAAAAAGGAAAAAAAGGAAAAGAAGAGAAACGAGGACTGGGTAAAACACCTTAACTTCACTCCCGTGTTCGACTTTTCTCTGAATCCTGTTTGTTACCTATCTGTCTTTTTTTTTTGCGTAGATGAAACACACATCAGGGAAAGAATGGTGAGGATTCAAGGAGTAGAGGTGATGAAGGCCTATGAGTTTAAATACTTGGGGTCGACTGTCCAAAGTAATGGGGAGTGCAGAAGAGAGGTGAAGAAAAGAGTGCAGTTGGTGGACAAGAATGTCAGGAGTGATTTGCGACAGCATGGTACCAGCAAGAGTTAAAGGGAAGGTTTACAAGATGGTTGTGAGATCATCTATGTTGTATGGTTTGGAGACAGTAGTACTGATGAAAAGACAGCAGGCAGAGCTGGAGGTGGCAGAGTTGAAGATGCTAAGATATGCATTGGGGGTGATGAAGAAGGACCGTATTAGGAACTAGTATATTAGAGGGACAACTCAGGTTGGACGGTTGGAGACAAAGCAAGAGAGGCGGGATTGAGATGGTTTGGACATGTGTGGAGGAGAGATGCTAGGCATATTGGGAGAAAAGTGCTGAATATGGAGCTGCCAGGGAAGAGGAAAAAAGAAAGGCCAAAGAGGAGGTTTATGGATGTGGTGAGAAAGGACATGTTGGGGGCTGGTGTGACAGAGGAAGCTGCAGAGGACAGGAAGAGATGGAAACGGATGATCCACTGTGGCAACCCCTAACAGGAGCAGCCGAACGTAGTACTAGTACCTGACCATCCCTGGCACTGCAAACACTGAAAATGTTATCTTAGCCTCAAGAGGAATGGGCAAGCTATTTCCCTGACAACAATTAAGAATGGCCACTATGAAATACCTAAATGTAGCTATGCTAGAAATTAATTTTGTCCTGAGTTAGAGAAGTTGCGAACAATTGATCATGCTAATGAAGCTTCCCATATGATGACTAACCATGGGACGCCACTGTCCCAGGCTGCCTGAGAATGTCTGTGATGTTAGCTGGTTCACTAACGTTACTAGCTAGTAAGTATATTTGCCAGTTTGCTAATTGCTCTTTTCTTCTGTTGTATTTTAGAGTCATTCCTTAGCATGCAATATAGTATGATCATATCTTTACCTACCTTTATATTAAGGGAAACATTTACCAAACTCCAACGCAGCTTCTTTCCTCAAGCTACTGGTCACAAGGAACACAAATTAAATACGGTCGTTCACAATGAAGTGTGTTGCTGGATCTGGCAGGACATGTCACGTGATTCACTTGCATTTAGTCAAAGTCTGTGATTAAGCTAATTGTTGTGCAGTTTTGTTTTGTTTTTTTTTCTTTTTGTTTTTTTTCTCCACAGTTGAAACCTGGGGATAAAAATGTGTCGTATTTGAGAATAAAATGACATATTAAATCATGTATTTTAAGTAAGTCAAATACACAAATACAAGCTATTCAAGTATTTTGTTACAAATTACATCTAATTTTTTTCTGTCCGGCAAAATACAAATTACAAAACACTCAAAAGTAATTGAATATGTATTTTCAATACATTTAATTAAAATACCGCCCATCTTTGCATACAGGTGATGATCAGTGCAAGACGTATGTGATAAAAAATACAAATAAAACTTGAATATTTATTTTGACTTATTGTGTCTTTAAATGTCCATGAAGTTGTACTGTGTTGTAGTTCAGACTCATACAACGTATGAGTGAAATGTAGGCTATTGAAAGTAATATGACCAGTAGGTGTCACTGTTGTACTGTGTATTACCATGACGTGAGGCACGTATGTCATTTAGTTGTTGAGGTAGACGGAAATGCAGTGTGCTGTATAAAAACATGCCGAACAGCAGTAAAAGTTACACTTGTTAAAAAGAACTCGCGGAGTCGGCTCATTTTATTCGGGAAGTATTCTTTATGTCGAGAAGACACCTCTACTGTCATGTAGGAGTGTCTTCTAGAGATGCAGCGAACGCAGCGAAGTAGACCGGAAATCGCCACAGCCGGGACGCGAACCTGTATCTTCTGCACCGCGGGCGACAACGTTAACCAGTCGACTAAAGGGTCCGACCCGTTAGCCAAGGGCTAACGTGTCTACTTATCCGCGCACGTTACACTACCCCCCCTTCGGGAAGCTTCAGCGTATCAGCTCCCTCACGCCTCTGGGCGCACGCGCTTCCGATGACCTCACGGTCTCACCATCCCACTTCTGACACCAATGTAGAGAGAGAGAGCTTATGTGTGTAAGCCCCGTTTTATAGTCTGTTCCCCTGTCTCAACTCCAAAGAAAAATAGCTGATGTGATGCAGTGATGACATGACGCATCATCTTCAACGCTTTACTTTTGTTTATGCGTGTTTATGCTTTGTGGTCATGTTTAAAGCATTACAGTTTATGAAATAGAAATGACTGCTAATGAGCAATGCAAAGGGAAAGCCTTATCAGCAAATTTACTGTGACAGAAGTAGAAAGGTCAGTAGAAAGGTCAGTCGCCATCTTCCCGGTGTGTGAAGATGGCGACATGAATTCACGTTTGTGGCAGCCTCACCCAGTACCGTCTATGCAGTGTCTTTGTCCACGTCTGCATCTAAGTTTGTTTTGTCTTCGTTTGACGGCTGGGAGAGCTGGCACTGGATCGGCTGGGAGAGCCTGGTCTGCTGCATCCTGTGGGCCCAGGGACCACGGCCCTGACCAGAGCTGCACCTGAACAGGTAACACCAAGGGCAGTCTGACAGGACACGGAAGCGGGGCAGGCTAAGCTAACTGCTAGCCCATACAGACCGGCAGTTCCGACAGTCATCCTGGCTGGCGTTCGTGCTCTGGACCATGGCATTTTTGGACTGTGTTGTTAACTGTTTGTGTGTTTTATTTTTTTTCTCTCTGTTTTTGTTATGTTTTTGGTGGTGTCATTTTTGGGAAATTTGGGATGTGTGTTTTTGTCTTTTGTGTCACACTGCTGTGGGCTGGGGGACATGGCATTTCGTTTCTTTTTGTACGGAAGTGCATGAAAGAAATTACAATAAATTGGTCCTGAGTCTTGATTGTCAATACAACAGACCATAGTTATGTATTCCATAGCAGACAGATGCAACTGAGCAAAAAGGATTAGTCAACCAAGGAAAGATGGATTTCAGCCGCGAATAAATAGAGCAGGAAAGAGAGACAGACAGACAGAGAACAACAGACAGGGGAGCAGAGAAATAGTAAGTGGGGTCTGTGTTCCTGAGCCAAACCCTCTTGCCACTGAAGAATGGCCAAATATTCTGTTTACATGACTGCCTTGGCTGGCTGGAGCACAAACACATTCTCAAACGCAAGTACACACACACTTCAGAGGTAGGTATGTCCAGTCCTGAGTAGTGACACCTCATTAGAGGCCTTCTTCAATGTAAAACCCCTCTTGGTTCAGCCAGGGCTCTGGCTTGTATTTTGATTTTACACTCTCTAAAGAAGGATGAATCAATTTCAGAACATCCTGTGAGAGTGGCTTGGGGCCAAACACAAGCTCTCCATCTACAGAGGGGTTGAAAACGAAGCCTCTATCTGCCCTGATCTCCATTTATCTCGTGTGTATTTTTAATTTTAATAGGATTATAAATGTATGCAACACAGATATACATGAATCATTATGTGACTGGCAATGCAAAGCATGTCCTTTTGAAAGATTCCCTAAAAGAGAATACATGATATGAGAGTATGTTTGTTGTCTGAAAAGTTAATATTATTATTGATTAAGGTTTAAATACAACATTTGCCTATGATTCAGTATTCCAGCAAATCCAGCAACAGCAACATGGTACAACAGAGAAGATACAAGTGATTCTACACACTACACAATATTAAAGAGTCCCCACTATCTGTCCACGCTAAGCTTTGAGACCCTCCATGTGTAATTAATTTAAGAAACTCCCATTTAACACAAAATAACTGAAATAGAAACACCAAGGATGGCTTTCAACCACTCCATTTGTCCACTGTTTGCTTCCCCAAATGACGTGAATAGGATGCTGAAAGTATGTATGTATGAGTATGGGGTACCGGGGCCGTTGCTACAAGCCATCCGGTCCTTGTGTGTGTCCACATTCTCGGCACAAAGTCAGACACGTTTCCGGTGGGTGTAGGACTCCGCCAAGGTTGTCCCTTGTCTCCAATTCTGTTTGTGATATTCCTTGACAGGATCTCAAGGCAGAACCAAGGTGAGGTGAGGAGTGTGTCCATTTTGGGAACCTCAGAATTGCACCTCTGCTCTTTGCAGATGATGTGGTTTTGTTGGCTTCATCAGAGTGTGACCTCCAGCGTGCACTGGGGCAGTTTGCAGCTGAGTGTGAAATGGCCTGGATAAGATTCAGCACCTCCAAGTCTGAGGCCATGTTTCTCTGCAGAAAAATGGTGGCTTGCTCCCTCTGGGTTGGGGATGAGTTCTTGCCTCAAGTGAAGGAGTTCAAGTATCTCGGGGTCTTGTTCACGAGTGAGGGTAGGATGGAGTGGGGAATTGACATGCGGATTGATGCAGCATCAGCAGTAATGCGGACATTGTACTGGACCGTTGTGATGAAGAGGGAGCTGAGCTGGAAAGCAAAGCTCTCAATTTACCAGCCAATCTTCATTCCAACCCTCACCTATGGTCGTGAACTTTGGGTAGTGACCAAAAGTGTGAGATCGCGGATACAAGCAGCTGAAATGAGAGTCCTCCGTCGGGTGTCTGGGCTCAGCCTTCGAGACAGGGTGAGGAGCTCAGACATCGGGAGGGAGCTTGGAGTACAGCTGCTGCTCCTTCACGTCGAAAAGAGCCAATTGTGGTGGTTCAGACATCTGATGAGGATGCCTCCTGGGCGCCTTCCTTTGGAGGCTTTCCTGACGTGTCCGACTGGAGGGAGAACCCGGGGTAGACCCAGAACTCGCTGGAGGGACTACATGTCCAATCTGGCCTGGAAATGCCTTGGGATCCCCTAGGAGGAGCTGGAGCGTGTTGGTGGGAAGCGGGTCATCTGGAGTGCCCTACTGAGCTTGCTGCCACCATGACCCGACCCCGGAGAAGCAGCAGATGATGAGATGAGATGAGATGAGATGAGGATGCTTATAATGATGGATGCAAATGCAAATGCATCTGCATCCATCATTATAAGCAAGGAGGGGACAAATAACAAATGACAGCCTTGAAAAGTAATGAAACACAGTGCCAAAACGTAAGCCAGTGTACTGGATGTTTCCTAATTATCCTTAATAAGTTTTTTGTTTGTATGTTTCTAATGGACTTAGAAAAGACAAGAGGACAAACTGTTCTCTCCGCCAAGCTGGCACCATGCCACTTCTCAGTGCCAGCTCTCTCTCTTCTCCTATGTTTTTCCTTTCATCTCATTATTTCTTGTTCTCTCTGTTCCTGATCCTGCTACCCCTTTTCCCACCGTTTCTTCGCTCTCTGTATCTCTCCCTCTCTTTTGGTGCCGCTGTGTGCCAAAATGCCAAGGCCTCAAAAGTAAGATATTGAACTACCTAACTCTCCTCAACAAAGGTGCATGAGCTATATCAATTTCTGTCTCTCGCTGTTAATGCCCACCATATTTATTTCTCTCTCTCCCTCTTTTCGACCCCACTCCCCGAGCCTTTGTGCCAAGGCTTCTAGTGGGTGAGGCTCCATTATGGAGCCTGGCAAGGTCCCTCGGTGTAGGCTGACAGACAAGCCCTGTCAGAGGAGAAAAGAACGCAAGGACAGCTCTCTCTCTCTCTCTCTCTCTCTCTCTCTCTCTCTCTCTCTCTCTCTCTCTCTCTCTCTCTCTCTCTCTCTCTCTCACACACACACACACACAGACACACACAGACACACACACACACACACACACTCACACACACACAGAGCCTTATACACACACAGATATTCCGATGCAGAAACAGACCAGCACATTCTCTCCGCCCTGCAGGAATCTGGGAATTTGTTTTTCTGACCAGTTATAACTAAAAGATAGTTTCCTAAGTCATCATTTGGTCTTGTATGGCAACAGTAGAAAATGTCAGCTGTCAACTCACCCATAAAGTGCTATAAGTCAGTCCTCAAAAATGAGAAAAAACCCCACTAAAATGGGGAAAATAGGGTAACCCTTTACAATAAGGGTTCATTAATTAGCATGAGCTAATGCAGTAATAATCATTAACAGTTAATTAACAGGTAACAAACCCTATTAACATTACTGAAGACAATAATAAGCATTAACTAATGCTAACCCTAATAAGCATTAAGTAACGGTTAACAAATTTCTCCTGTTAACATTTATTAAGGGTTTACAGGTTAATTAATGTACTAACTAATTAGTAAATGATGAACACCTCACCACTGTCTCACTTCCCTCATACATATCCTGCACCACACCTACATACTTCTCTGCCACCCCCGACTTCCTCATACAATACCACACCTCCTCTCTCGGCACCCTGCCATATGCTTAATCCAAATCTACAAAGACACAATATAACTCCTTCTGGTCTTCTCTATACTTCTCAACCTGGCTTCTATTACTCCTTCCCATGTCTTCATGCTGTGGCTGATCAACTTTATACCTCTGTAGTTGCCACAGTTCTGCACAGCACCCGTGTTCTTGAAAATCGGTACCAGTATGCTTCCTCTCCACACCTCAGGCCTCCTCTCACTTTCCAAGATTGTGTTAAAAGCGTTATTGCCACCACTGAAATAAGCAATAACTGTAATGTTTGTACACTCAGCATTAAAACGTAGATTGGATGATCAGGTACCAATCCAACCATGCATGTTTCTACAAAAATCCAATTGTAAACGCGCCCAGGACACATTGGTGACGTCACACCACATCTTGTGTGGTTTGAGATGCAGTGTGACCGGAGTTGTTTCTGCGAGCTTTAGCTATGCAACATCTCTATTCCTCTCAGATGGTAGGAAGTAAGGCTACATTCAGGGAGAGGGTTCCTCATATCGTACAAAAAAGAGCTGAGAGTTTGCAATCTGATTTCTATACCTGGCTACTGGAGGTGCATTTTTGATAACAGGTGCACATGCAGTGTGAATAAATTGTAAATATCCAACACAAATCTGTGTAAAAGCTGCATAAAATGCCACGTGTCAACTGAAGCTTGCTAGCATGTGCGATCTGATAAGAAAAATAATAATAGTAAAAGAAAAACCCAGTGTGTTATTTACTAAGGAAGTTTTTTTTTTTGGTTCGGTAAGACTCCTGTCTGCCAGCTGACTGATGGCCTGACCTTTAAAACTGTTCTTTCTTCTCTTCCTTCCTTCCTTTTCTACCATTCCTGTTTCTTTATCACCCCGATAGCCTTGATCTCACACTCTGCTATTCTTATTTTTAGCCGCCATGCCTCTCTCCTTGCAGAATTCATATTCCTTCTCTCCTTCCATAGTATGTTCTCCATCCATTTCCCTAGATCTCATTTCCCGTAACCCTCGTTTGTAATATTTTAATATTTATGACCTTTTTTTTCTCTACCTCAGTTTATTTTTGCTCTATTCTGTCACATTCTTTGGTCATGATCAACACTCTTATTTTGTTTCTTCCCAGTAGGCTTCGTCTCTGTTCCCTGAATGTATGCCTCTCTGTGTGCAGGCCCTGTTGTGCTGTTACCTGCAGCCTCAGATCTTCTCTCCAACACACCAACCGGAGGGCCGAGCTGCACATCGATTGTTCTTGTGCCGAGAGTGAAATGTTATGGATTTTCACTTGTATTCATAGATTTGATTACAGGGGCGTGTCCATGTTTTCATTAGCAGAAGACGTGAGGGCATCCATCACAACAGGACCCGGGAGAACTTACTATTATATTACCCAGAGGAGCTCTTTTATTTAACTTTGCAAAGGCCTCGTACCCACCAGACGCCAATGACGGCCATCCTGAGTAGTGGATTATCATCGTAGCAGTAATAGAAGTAATAATTGCCCGCTTTTTATCCCCAATCGTACCTGGCCAATCATCCCACTCTCCGAGCCGTCCCGGTCGCTGCTCCACCCCATCTGCCGATCCGGGGAGGGCTGCAGACTACCACATGCCTCCTCCGATACATGTGGAGTCACCAGCCGCTTCTTTTCACCTGACAGTGAGGAGCTTCACCAGGGGGACGTAGCATGTGGGAGGATCAGGCTATTCCCCCCAGTACCCCCACCCCACCCCTGAACAGGTGCCCCGACCGACCAGAGGAGGCGCTAGTGCAGCGACCAAGCACATACCCACATCCGGCTTTCCACCCGCAGGCACGGCCAATTGTGTCTGTAGGGACGCCCGACCAAGCCAGAGGTAACACGAGGACTCGAACCAGCGATCCCCATGTTGGTAGGCAACAGAATAGACCACTACAGTGGCCGGATGCCCCCACTTTGGCACATCACTGTTATGATGTGATTCCTCTAGATTAGAGTATCATGCCTGTTTTGCAGGTACTATGTGCTGTATACGACATGTTGAAGTGGTTAGGCACAACACTTGAGACCTGTCTCCATGTTCATACACTCACAGCAGAACTGTTTCATCAGCTACCCAAGTCAAGCTTATATCACATGGCCCAACTTCCCAAGGTCATCCTGACGGGCTTTACAATCCATGCAATATACCACACTCCCTATCCTTGCACCCTTGATTCAAACGAGGGGGGGAAACCCTCAAAAAGGAAAACCACATCAGGAAAAAAGAAAAATGGGAGAAACCTTGGGGAGAGCAAAATTCCTCTTCCAGGTTGGACAGACATGCAATAGGTGTGGAAATCTCCAGGAGGGTGTGACTGCGACCAAGGGAAGACGGGACGCAGCACAACCCGGATCCAAGATCCCAAACTCAGCAGGCAGTTGAGAGGCAGACAGACAGACAGAGAGAGACAGACAGACAGATACTAGAGAGGTAGGCAGGCAGACAGACAGAGAGAGAGAGAGACAGACAGAGAGGCAGGGAGGCAGATAAACAGACAGACAGACAGACAGGCAGACAGACAGAGAGAGAGAAAGACAGACAGACAGACAGACAGACAGAGAGGCAGGGAGGCAGATAAACAGACAGACAGAGACAGAGAGACAGACAGACAGACACAGAGATTTTTTTTTAATTTTTAAAATAGTTTTAATTGACAAGAAACAGGCTTTAACAGTAACACATCTTCTTTACAACATTAATGGTCACTCCTTTACATCAATATGGTCCAAAAAAACAAAAAGAGTTCATCTTCCCTCACAGAACCCCGCATTGACTCAAAGAGAAAGATGGACAGACAGACATAATATAATACTCCAATAAAATGAGTAATAGTAAAAGATAAAAAAAATCCATCCATTATCCAGACCGCTTATCCTGCTCTCAGGGTCGCGGGGGTGCTGGAGCCTATCCCAGCAGTCACTGGGCGGCAGGTGGGGAGACACCCTGGACAGGCCGCCAGGCCATCACACAAGGCCCTCTTTCTTTTTCGTTTTTTTGTCATCCGGGATTTAACGCTTTAACAGAATACATAAACAGTTCTTTATCTGCAATAAATAAATAAATAAATAGAAAAAAATAATAATGATAATAATAAATAATACATAAATATAAATACATAAATAAAGACATTAATAAATAAAATCCTCGGTTTGGACATTTCTCACATTTTTTTGTCTGTTGCAAGAATTTCTTAACCTGGCGTGCGTCACAGCTCTCTTACTTTGTTGCACCAGACAACTGGGAGGTCGGGCGAGTCTGGCTTTCTGCACCACAACCCTCCTCCTCCTCCTCCTCCTCCCCCTCCATACTAAACTCGGCTTCAGTCAGTTGTACTTCCCTGCTGCTTTGTATAGGTGCTGTCTATACTACAGTCACCTTCCTCCTTCTCCTCCTCCTCCTCTTCCATACTCAACCTCAGACAGTTCCTCCTGCTGCCTGCCTCTCCCTCTTGTTATTGCTCCTTGTTTTGGCTTGAGAGCCGCTCATATTAGCTGACTGCTTCCTCTTCAGCGCAGGGATCTTACACATTTTTTCTTCCTCCATCAAATCCTCATCGCTGCTCAACACTACATCTTCTGCAGCCCTCCCTGTAGTGTTCGATGCCACCGCCTGTTCACTTTGTGCCTCTTTTTCATCATTTACATTTTTTTTCTTTTCAGACTTTTCACTGTGTTTGGGAGTTTCAGTTTGGTCAGCGTAGTCTGGACTTTTCCTGTTGTCTCTCCAGTGCTCTGCCTGGTGTTACTCTGTGTTTCCGCTATGGAAGCAAAACTGTGCCAGAGGTCCTCAAAGCAAAATGGCATATTGAATTGCATGAACGCGGATCTGACAGCCAGAATTTTAAGACGCGAATTTTAGCAAGCTGAATTTGTGCAATATCGTATTACTGTATTTTTGGGAGGTGAATATTTATGTTTTGAATTTCTAATGTTGGAATTCTGTTTTCAATCGAAATATAAGGTGCAACAACTATGAATTTAGCGCAGGAAGAAAAAAAAACTCAAGCATCGTTATTGCCGCTTTTTTTCCAACAAATGTAAAAGTGCAGTGCAAAAAAAACAAGCATCATAAATGCTGTGGGATTTATTTCGACTCGTGTCAAATTGCAATGCAAAATAATTCAAGCATTGTTATTGCTACAGTTTTTTATTCAGTTCATGCAATTCAACGCGCCATTTTGCTTGGAGGACTTCTGGCACCGTTTTACTTCCATACTCCTCTCACTTCTTCACTCTGCGTTTTGTCATTAGAGCAGTGCGTGTCAGGGCATGCCCGTAAGAAAACTTACATCATCTCATGGGCAGAGCAGAGGCCTGGGCCACAGCGGACTGGAGCCGGGGTTCAGCGGTTGGTAACTCACTAGCTCTGTATATTAAGACTCTTCCCCAGATATTTCAGGCTACATCGCCAGGTCGGGAGGCTGCCAGGTCCCTCGTCGCCTTAAGGCAGGGTAAGCGACGTGTTACAGACTATGCCATATTTTCACACCCTGACAGCGGCTGGACTCAATCTGCTCTCTGATGCTTTCCCTAACGGTCTTTCTGAAGTCCTGAAGGATCATCTGGCGCCCCTGGACCTGCCTGCTGCGGTCGACGTCCTCATTGCCCTTGCTACTAAGATCGACAAAAGACCGTCTGGCCGCGACAAGGTGCGGTATCGAGTCAACACCAGTGCATCTCCTCCTCGGCGGCTTTCCCAGAGTCACTCACCGTCCTTCTGGCGGCGTTTCTCGGAGACCCAGGTTTCTGAGCCTCCCTCTTCGGTTAAGGAGGAACCGATGCAGATCGGGAGAACCAGGAGGTCGGCTGAGGAGCGACAGTGGAGGATGGATGGGGGACGCTGCGTCTATTGTGCTCAACTGGGCCACTTTCTAGACAGCTGCCCAGTAAGGAGAGGAGGCACACAAGAGAGACGGAACAAGGTGGTGAGTCGAACCTCCCTAACTCCCAAGGTTTTTTTGCTCACTCCCGTCAGTGTCTCTCATGTCTCCTTCTCTCGCTCTTAGTCAGCCAGTCCTGGTGGATTCCGGGGCTGACTCTAACTTTATGAATATTGGACTCGCCCAAAGATTGAGTCTGTCTCTTCAGCCTCTTTCTGATCCTATTGGCGGCAGATTATTGTGCAGGATCACCCATATGACACCTCCCATTCCTCTCACCTTTGATGATGCTCACACTGAACTGCTTAGTTTTCACCTCTATTAAGCGCCCCAACATCCCCTGATTTTGGGGCACCGGATGCGAGCCCCGTGTTGTCAGGCAACGGAATAGACCGCCACGCTACCTGGAAGGCCTACAACATGGACAGGCCAAAATGTGTTTAGCTACAACTCTTTCCAACATTTTGGAAAAGAAAGGTAGGTTGGAGATTGGACTATATTTATTGAGAACCCTTGGATCAAGGTTTGGTTGCTTTAAGAAAGATTTAACAATGGCAGTTTTAAAAGTACCGACGCCAGAGGTAAGAGATTAATTGATAATATTTAGCATTGGGGGACTCGGGAACAGCCAAGTTTCTTTGGAAATTTTAGCGGGGATGGGGTCAAAATTAGACACCAAAGAAAATCAACACCTTGGTGTATTACCCACTTGCAAAACTTCTACTGATTCTCAATTATTTTAGCTACCTTACAAATTCCTGCACTGTGATAACAGCGAATGTTGCAAGGAAATGAAGGAAATCCTGTTGATGTGGTCACTTCTCTCAATATACTTGAATTATAGAACTGCCTCAAAAGCCAGCCAGCTGGCAACTAAGCAATGTACTTCCATATCTCGTCAATAAAAAATGCTGTCATTGGTTATGAATCCTCACAGTCAATTTTAAAGTGAGAAACATCAAACTCCTTGTTATTTTTTATATCATTCATGCTGGCATTGTTTATTAGTGTCTATAAAGTGAATATAAGACACAGTATAAACACACCACTTACTCATCTTACACCACTCTTATGGTATGGTTTGTGCAGAGAGTCTGAAATTTTAAACCCTGGGCCATGCACAACTAGAACCCAGGGCACGACTACATTAACATCTACCACATCATATTTTAACACTACCGCGTTAATATTCATAAGCTTGGAATTAATTTAGAAGCACTATCAATAGTAATATAACATTGCACCTTGCATCAACCCGCTAGCACTCAGCTTGCATTAACAACATTAGCAGGTGGTACCATAATTATTTCGGCATAGCCTACATCTAACATCATCACCAGGCAGCCTGAATTGAAGCTTAACTTTCACAGTGGAAGTAACTATTAATGCAATAAAACAAATATGTTTACAGCATGTTAACGGAAATAATTACGAATTAAAGTCAATTGTAATTCTATAAACTATCATTCATACAGTGCATCCGGAAAGTATTCACACCCCTAAACTTTCCCCACATTTTGTTATGTTACAGCCTTATTCCAAAATGGATTAAATTCCTTTTTTTCCCCATCAATCTACACGCAATACCCAATAATGACAAAGCGAAAAAGGTTTTGTAGAAATGTTTGCAAATTTATTAAAAATAAAAAACTGAAATATTGCATGTACATAAGTATTCACACCCTTTACTCAGTACTTGGTTGAGGCACCCTTGGCAGCGATTACAGCCTCAAGTCTTCTTGGGTATGAAGCTACAAGCTTGGCACAACTATATTTGGGGTATTTCTCCCATTCTTCTCTGCAGATCCTCTCGAGCTCTGTAAGGTTAGATGGGGAGTGTCGCTGCACAGCTATTTTCAGGTCTTTCCAGAGATGTTCAATGGGGTTCAAGTCTGGGCTCTGGCTGGGCCACTCATGGACATTCACAGACTTGTCCCGAAGCCACTCCTTCATGGTCTTGGCTGTGTGCTTAGGGTCATTGTCGTGTTGAAAGGTAAACCTTCGCCCCAGTCTGAGGTCCTGAGCACTCTGGAGCAGGTTTTCATCAAGGATCTCTCTGTACTTTGCTCCAGTCATCTTTCCCTCGATCCTGACTCGTCTCCCAGTTCCTGCCGCTGAAGAACATCCCCACAGCATGATACTGCCACCACCATGCTTCACTGTAGGGATGGTATTAGCAAGGTGATAGGAGGTGCCTGGTTTCCTCCAGACGTGACGTTTGGCATTAAGGCCAAAGAATTCAATCTTGGTTTCATCAGACCAGAGAATCTTGTTTCTCATGGTCCGAGAGTCCTTTAGGTGCTTTCTGGCAATCTCCAAGCGGGCTGTCATGTGCCTTTTACTGAGCAGAGGCTTCCGTCTGGCCACTCTACCATAAAGGCCTGATTGGTGGAGTGCTGCAGAGATGGTTGTCCTTCTGGAAGGTTCTCCCATCTCCACAGAGGAACGCTGGAGCTCTCTCAGAGTGACCATCGGGTTCTTGGTCACCTCCCTGACCAAGGCCCTTCTCCCCCGATTGCTCAGTTTGGCTGGGCGGCCAGCTCTAGGAAGAGTCCTGGTGGATCCAAACTTCTTCCATTTACGAATGATGGAGACCACTGTGCTCTTCGGGACCTTCAAAGCTGTAGACATTTTTTTGTACCCTTCCCCAGATCTGTGCCTCGATACAATCCTGTCTTGGAGGCCTACAGACAATTCCTTTGACTTCATGGCTTGGTTTCTGCTCTGACATACACTTTCAACAGTGGGACCTTATACAGACAGGTGTGTGCCTTTCCAAATCATGTCTGATCAATTGAATTTACTCCAGGTGGACTCCAATCGAGATGTAGAAACATCTCAAGGATGATCAGTGGAAACAGGATGAACCTGAGCTCAATTTTGAGTGTCATAGCAAAGGGTGTGAATACTTATGTACATGCAATATTTCAGTTTTTTATTTTTAATAAATTTGCAAAAAATTCTACTAAACCTTTTTCACTTTGTCATTATGGGGTATTGTGTGTAGATTGATGAGAAAAAAAGGAATTTAATCCATTTTGGAGTAAGGCTGTAACATAACAAAATGTGGGGAAAGTGAAGGTGTGTGAATACTTTCCGGATGCACTGTATAGTACCTTCTCAGCAAAGTTACAGTGCTTTACAATAAAATGAAGACAATTTAAAACAAATAAGCCAATAAAGCAACAATGCCAATGAATAATGAATTAAGGTGAGAAAGTGGCAATAAGAGTGATATGAAAGAAAGGAGCTCAAAAACAATGCTAACATGAAATGTTCAAATTGCTTTGATCATTATTAGCCATGCAGAAACATTTTGTACTAAGTACAGTCGACGAAAAAAAATATGGCTGACACAGGAGTATAACGAGTCACAGTAATTCAACTGTGAAGACAAAACATTACCAGATAAAAAGGGCCTTATTTTAGAAAATCATTTTAGCTGACTGAAACAGTATTGACCCAACCTCGTTACTTGATCATGAAAGTGCAGGTCAGAATTGAATGACGCACAACGATTTTTAGCCACTGATCTGCAAACTTACCCATAAGTCTTGCACATTTGTCCTGTGATAAGTCTATAGAGTTAGGAGGGCCCTATTCAATAAAATAATTTCAGCCTTGTCTGCATTTAAATGGGTTTTGGGACATCCAGCATTGAATATCATTAAGGCAGGCTTTTAGACAAGCTAGACTGCTGGACTTGGTGGTATTCGGTGTAACAGACAACTGTGTATCATCAGCGTAAAAATGGATGTATTCATTAAGCTTATGAATGATGTGCCTAGCAGATAAATGGAAAACAGCAAGGGGCCTAGGACTGAACTTTGAGGCAACCCACAACTAAATTGGGTAGATGAAGAGGAGCCTTTCAAAACAACACAAAGAGCTCTAATTAACAGTTAAGAAAAGTGCAATACAAGAGCAGTGCCACTAAGACGTATGCATTTTTCAAGGCGATTCAGAAGAATAGTATGGTCCACACTATCAAATGTGGCACTTAAACCTAATGGGACCAGAAATGAGCAGTTACCAGCACCAACTACCAAGAGCAAGTCATTAAGAACCATAACAAGGGTGATCTCAGTACTGTGGAAAACTCTGAAACTAGACTGAAATGTCTTAAAGATGCTGTTGCTGCTCATGAAAGCTATCAGCTGACAAGCCACCACTTTTTCCAGAACCTTAGAGAGGAAAGGTAGGACTGAAATAATTTAAAATATTGATATCAAGTCCTGGTTTCTTTAGTGCGGGCTAGACTAGAGCAAGTTTGGAACAGGAGGGGCAAATGTCACTGATTGGGGAGCTATTAATGATGTATAGAATAGCTGGACCAACTGTCCAAAGTACCCACTTTAAGAAAGAAGTGGGGATAGTGTCTATCCGTCGAGAGAAGCTATTCATTTGAGAGATGGTTTTCACTAAGGTGTGGATGAAGTGATGAATTCAATGTTGGTAAATGAAACAGAAATAACAGGGGAAATGGATGAGTCCCAGAAGGTAGAAGAGATATGGAGCCTGATATTATTCACCTTATTGTCAAAGAACTCCTCACATTTTCCAGGGAATGGTTCAATATTTTGACAAGGGAGGAGATGGTTGTAGTTGTTATTGTGAGAGTCGTGGCTGTTATTGGTAATAATACTAGTCAAGTAAATTTTATTTGTATAGCCCAACATCACAAATGACAAATTTGCCTCAGGGGCTTTACAGCAGTACAACAGCCTGTCCTTAGACCCTCGCGTCAGATACGTAACAACTCCCTAAAAAGAAAAAAAACTTTAATAGGGAGAAAAAATAGGAAGAAACCTCAGGGAGAGCAACACAGGAGAGATCTCCCCCCTAAGATAAACAGACATGCAATGGATGTTGTGTTTACACAATAAAGCACCATTTACAGAATACAACAGAAAATAAGTCGATATGTGATCGTTAGGGGTGGCATGGTGGCCCAGTGGTTAGCATGGTTGCCTCACAGCAAGAAGGTCCTGGGTTCGAATCCCAGGTCCTTTCTTTTTGGAGTTTGCGTGTTTTCCCCATGTCTGCGTGGGTTTCCTCCCACCATCAAAAAGACATGTATATGCTAGGGTTAATACGCCTGCCTGTGCCCCTGAGCAAGGCAATGGAAAGAAAAACTGGAGTTGGTCCACGGGCTCTGCAGCTGCACACTGCTCCTATATAATAGGGTGGGTTAAATGCAGAGAACAAATTCGTTGTATGAATACAATCATTAGCGCGGGAAGAGTGGGGCTGCAGCCCCCCCTAGTGGTGGGGGGTGCCCTCCCCCCTGCACTTCCCAGTAGTGGCAGGAGGCTGTGTAACATTTTAGACCCAACAGTATGTCTAAACTTTCCTAACGTACAAATGCAAAATAATAATAATAATAATAATAATAATAATAATAATAATAATAAAACATACCTTTATTTTAAACAGTGTGCTAGGGCTGCGTGAACTGTACATTGTTAATAATAAAGTGAGTAAACGCTCCATTCCAAATCTGCGACACACGCACATTACAACCAAAACAATGACGTCATACTGTAGCGACCGGGGAGGCGGTCGCTATGACTGTCGGCGGTTCTGCGCTGGGGGAGCGCAATGGCTGATGGGACTGTCAATATGACGTGATGTTCATGTTGTGGTTATGCTTGTGTTGTTGTTTTGGGTTCTCATCATGTAAACTTCTGAACTCCAGAATAAGAGCCATGTTTCAGGATAGCCTAGTTTCCGTCCCACCAGCAACATTTTTTTGGAACAACTTTGTGAATGATGTTGAATGGAAGAAAGTTTGGTCGTTACCACAAAGATTTTTTTTAACAAACAAAGTCAAAGAGATTTCATTTAAATTGCTACACAAATTCTACCCTGCAAAACAATATTTATCAAAGTTTAAGAATAATATAGATGTTGAATGTTCTTTTTGCCAAATGCATCCTGAAACATGTGTCCACTTATTCTGGTCATGTCAGTTCACTTATAAATTCTGGAGAGACTTCCACAAGTTTATCGCTGATTTTGTCTTTTCTGATTTTCACCTTCACTATAAGAATGTTATTTTTGGTTTTCATAATTTTAATCACAAAGATGGTGATGCATTCTTTTTTATAAATATGCTTTTATTTTTAGCCAAGTTTCATATACATAAATGTAAATTCTCCAACAGAAAGCCTCAACTCTTTGCACTTAAAAAAGAAGTTGAACAATATATAAGGACAATCTCTTCTTCAAAAAACACAAAGGCTTTAAAAACTATCAACATTTGCAAATCTCTGAATCTGTTTACATAAAATATGATCTCACCTTTATTTACTTATTTTTTTTCTGTTATTTATTTTTTATAATTTACTTTCTCTTTGTGTCTTTATTGGTTTTTTTATCTTCTATCTATTGTTTTTGTGGTGTCTCGTGTGTCGATTTTGCTCTGTTTGAATGTATTTGAAGTATCAATAAAGTAAAAAAAAAAAGTGTTGTTTTGGGGGTTCGACTCAAACTAAGTAGGGGACCGTTTACTGACTAACTGACTGTAGGACCATGACCGCGACTGATGTCGCCACTTGAGGACATGGGCGGAGGGGGCACTTGTCACGTTGTTGTCAGTTCCACTCCGTTCTGGCCGGTGTGAATAAAAGAGCACTCATGCGGCGTATGGGGCCCGGGAGTTGGGATGAGAAAGAGATGTCTGCCTCTCGACTCACTCTTCCACCCCGGCTCACCACAATACGTTTCGTTTTAGTTGATGCGCCTGAGTACATCCATCCATCCAGCCACTTATCCTGCTCTCAGGGTCACGGGGTTGCTGGAGCCTATCCCAGCAGTTGTTGGGTGGCAGGCGGGGAGGCACCCTGGACAGGCCGCCAGGCCATCACACAGGGCCCACACACACACCCACACACACACACACACACAAACTAGGGACAATTTAGTATGGCCAATTCACCTGACTTACATGTCTTTGGACTGTGGGAGGAAACCGGAGCCCCCGGAGGAAACCCACGCAGACACGGGGAGAACATGCAAACTCCACACAGAGGACGACCCGAGACAACCCCCAAGGTTGAACTACCCCGGGGATCGAACCCAGGACCTTCTTGCTGTAAGGCGACCGCACTAACCACTGCACCACCGTGGCTGCCACGGTGGATATACAATGACAAAATAAAGTGATTTTCTGACTTTGAACGGCTTGGTATTCATGGTATTCTGCCATGATATGTTTGTGTATGGTGAGGGAGCTGTGCAATCTTGCTGCCTTTCATTGGTGTTCCGTCTCCTCATGGAATGAACATGTTCAATTAGCCAAGGAAGAGCATTTGGTTTGGACATTTTGGCTATAAATGGAGTCAAATATAGCCTCGCAGTCACTAGTGAAAGTATTAACCGAATCCTCAGTGGTAGTGTTTTGTACATGTTCAAATAAACTAGGGTGAAAAGCGGTCGAAAAGGCTTCAGGAAATCTACTGGCAGGCTCACAATTAAAGTGTGAGATGTGAAAGGAACATGGGATTCAGGAGTAGCAAGGGGAAGCTAAGCCTTAGAAATTAAAGCTTTCCAGTCACATGTACAGAAATCACTTAGACCGATAAGCCCAAACATTAAAACCACCTTCTTAGTATTGTGCAGGCCCCCCTCGTGTCACCAAAAACGCTCTGACCCATCAAGACGTGGACTCCAAAAGACCTCTGAAGGTGTCCTCTGGTATCTGGTGCCAAAATGTTAGCAGCAGATCTTTTAAGCCCTGTAAGTTGTGTGGTGGCCAATGTGCCTATATACTGTTAAACAAAATACTGTCGAGTGCCTCGTCCCCATCTTTCCTTAGATAGACGCTTCTATCTCTACATGTTAACCCCCCCCCCCATGCAGAAGGACCCTTGTCTCTTTAATTTGCTCGTTACATTTGGTAGGCTTTTAGAAGCAGCTCTTACCGGCGCAGATAATGGGCATCTCAGCACCAATCTCCTCACAGAAACAGTTATACTAAAGCAAAATATTGCTTGCCTCTTAGTGGCCACTTTTCTGTGAGGAGTCCAGAGCCGGGCCCACCCCGCGTCGAGGCGGCTTGCTTTTCCAATCCTGTTCGTGATGCCCATTTTTCTCTGTGGTGGCCAATGATACAGAGAAATTGCAAAGAAAAAAAAAGTCAATGAGATGAGGATCCTTCAAAAGAAGACGTTTGGCGTATCAACAAAGTCTGAGTCAGGTCTGCCGAGTGACTGAAGTTCAAACAAAAGTCTTCCTCTTTTTATGCCGTTATGTTTAGATCTCTTCATGGGTTTCCCCCCCACCCTTTGCCACTCCTGCTAGCAGTGATGATCATAACACATAAGGAGCATAACTTGGAGCATCCTTGCATATCTATGCAAGGATTTCTTCAGTCTAGCTATGAAAGGATGTCTGACACTCTAATGGTCGTTTTAACATTTCAGCGGTTACACTTACTACATAGTGGAATCACACTTACCCTGCCTTTGAGCATAAACAAATTCATCTTCTAATAGCTTTCTGGCCTAGTTATATGGCCTTGTGCTCCTTGCCACAATTGCTGGCCACTCTAATTACATGAAATGAAAGATACATAACTGAGCCCTTATACATGATACCGTAGTTGTGAGATGGGTCCTCCATGGATCAGACTTCCTTTCCCAGCACATCCCACAGATGCTCGATCGGATTGAGATCTGGGAAAATTTGAGGCCAAGGCAATACCTTGACAACTTTTGGGAACAACTATTAGGAACCTCATAATCGCAGCTCTGCTCTTCATAGATTATGTGGTTTTGTTGGCTTCATCAGAACGCGACCGACAGCGTGCACTGGGGCGGTTTGCAGCTGAGTGTGAAATGGCTGGGATGAGAGTCAGCACCTCCAACTTCGAGGCTATGGTTCTCTACCGGAAAATGGTGGATTGCTCCCTCCGGGTTGGGGATGAGTTCTTGCCACAGGCGATGGAATTCAAGTATCTCGGGGTCTTGTTCACGAGTGAGGGTAGAATGGAGTGGGAGATTGACAGGCGGATTGGTGCAGCATCAGCAGTAATGCGGATGTTGTACCGGAACGTTGTGGCGAAGAGGGAGCTGAGCCGGAAGGCAAAACTCTTAATTTATCAGTCAATCTTCAATCCAACCCTCACCTATGGTCATGAGCTTTGGGTAGTGACCGAAAGGGTGAGATCGCGGATACAAGTGGCTGAAATGAGTGTCCTCCGTAGGGTGTCTGGGCTCAGCCTTAGAAATAGGGTGAGAAGCTCGGACATCCGGAGGGAGCTCGGAGTAGAGCTGCTGCTCCTTCACGTCGAAAGGAATCTCATTAGGATGCTGCTGGGTGCCATCCTTTGGAGGTTTTCCAGGCACATCCAACTGAGAGAAGACCCCAGGGTAGACCCAGAACTCGCTGGAGGGACTACATGTCCAATCTGACCTGGGAACACCTTGGGATCCCCCAGGAGGTGCTGGATGGCGTTGCTGGGGAGAGGGATGTCTGGAATGCCCTACTTAGCTCGCTGCCTACGCGACCCGACCCCGGATAAGTGACTGGTGATGAGATGAGAGATGAAATGATGGCAACACCTTGAACTCTTTGTCAAGCTCCTCAAACTATTACTGATCAATTTTTGCAGCTTTGCAGGGTGCATTATCCTGCTGAAAGAGGCCACTACCATCGAGTTGTTGCCATGAAGGGATGTACTTGGTCTGCAACAATGATGAGGTAGGTGGTGCCTGTCAAATTAAAATCCACATGAAGGCTAGGACCAAAGGTTTCCCAGAAGAACATTGCCCAGAACATCAGAACGCCTTCACCGGCTTGCCTTCATCCTATAGTGCATGCTGGTGCCATCTCCTCCCCAGGTAAATGACGCACAAGCATCATATGATATAAAATAAAACGTGTTTTATTGGACCAGGCCACCTTTTACACTGCTCCATGGTCCAGTTCTGATGCTCACATGCCCATTCTATGCACTTTCAGCAGTGGACAGGCGTCA